>NW_006794958.1:1685759-1765115 GCF_000442215.2 Lipotes vexillifer | reverse complement strand
CCCGCGTCTCCTGCATCGGCAGGCGGACTCTCAAGCACTGCGCCACCAGGGAAGCCCTGTATTTCTCTTTTGAAAGTTTGTGTACTTTATGATAGTAGAGGTAATACTTTCCTACTGTAAAACAATTTATAACATAGACAAGCATAATGAATTATCCTCTTTACATCAGCCTCATCTTTTTCATTCTTTTTTACTATAATGGAATTATTTCTTTTCTTGAAATGAAGCTGGTCATTTTTCTTATGCTTTGCATCCTTCATTTTTTTCCTCTTTTCAGTATCTTTGAGCTGTCAGTTAACCCTTTAACTTTAAACTTCTACATAATATTATTTTGCTTCCATTAGCAATTACATATGCTCAATTCAGTCCAGTTTAAAACACCAAGTCAAAACAAAATGACACTTCCAAAGTTACTTCCCCCGCCCTGCATCTGATTCTTTCCTTTTACCAAATTCCCTTTACTTCTGTACTACAATATAGTTTCTATCCTTAAATTTCCACAGATGTTGCAATCATTAAATGCACCAATAACATCAGTGTTGTCAAAAGTATACACAAAAGATTCTACCAATTAAAATTTTCATTATCAGAGTCATTGCTTCCTCATTCCCAAGGTAGCACTAAGCACATTATATTTTGTATTTAATCAAAAGAAGGTACATTTGGTATTTAATCAAAAGAAAGTGAAACTAATAATACTTAAGCTTTAGGATGCTTTAGTTACACTATAAGAAACACTAGCAATGTATTCACATTTTTGTGTATTTTGGACAGTTTTGGAAAGTAAGATTTTTATTGTAAAAGTTTAACATTTTTGTCTTTTTACACTTTAAATTGCTCTCGTTTACAATTCCCTTTCTTCTGAGTGGCATTGGCATGGTCTCTGACATTTCCTGGATCTAGATAAGGGGGTGTTGAGTTTGGCCATAGTGGGAAATATTTATGTATTTCATAGTTGCCTTTGTAACTCATTCTGATATAGGAATGACTTCCATCTTCTATCTCCCTCTGTGCCAATACATTAGATATCATGACAAGATATATCTTATTGAAATGTAAAAGAGTCTGTGATACACAATCCCAAAATATATCCAAAAGAAAAACACACTTGAAATCAGTAAAGCCAAAATCTAATCTTTGGAAAATTCCTTAAGTAATCATACGTGAAAAGTCATAAGCAGAATGTTTGGTTCTCTTTGAAGCATGGTCCAACCAGAAGTTTTCTCCTGACAAGAATATAGGAAGAAGTGATCAAAGATTATGCATCCAAACCTTTAGAGAAAACCGTGTTTGAATGGTGTATCAAACAGTTTATTACTACAAACAATGTTGTTTTTCTGGATATTTTCAAATTTGTGGTAGTTTAGAGATTTTTTTTCTTAAATTCTAATTTGTAGTGATTTTTGAAAAATTCTAAATGGGCACTTATTATGTGAATTTGTACTTTTAATTGTGTATTCTTTTTTAAAAACAGCAACCAAAATTTTAAATACTCAGTTTTCACAAAATCTGGAGCTACCACTGTTTATTCTAGTGTTCATTTATACTTCACAGAAGGTACATGGTTATAGAGTATCACATCTCAGCTGCCTGCCATGCCTTATTTTAGAGTACATGGCTCCTCCTCTGAGCTGATGATTCCAACTAGATATCCTTGGTCTAACCTCTCATATGTATGCACATATATATGTACAGCCGTTTTGCTTGTATGTTTGGGGGGCACCAAAGTACCCCCCAAAATGGCTATACCATTCTCATTCCAGCAGCTGGAAAATATTTGATACTTCACATCCATCTTCCAGATTTTTCCCCATACTAGGTATAAAATCATATATCATTTTAACTTGCATTCTTAATGCATGTTTATGCATCTCTTCATGTGCTTATTGGACTTCCACATTTGTTTTTCTGTATATATCTGTTGCCTATTTTTACAATGAGGTTGCTATCTTTTTATTTCTGGTTTGAGTGTATTATTAGTATATTCTAGGTATTTGATTTTTTTTCCTTAGGCACTACATATAATCTCTCATTCTATCACCTATATATTCAATTTATCTATGGTATCTTTGTACAAAATCCTCTAATTAAGGTATTTTTTTAAATAAAATGACAGGCTACAGATGGAGCCCATTCATAGGACTTTAGAATAAGTAGCTTTATAAGAATTAGCACTGCTGAGCTGCCTTGGTGTAAGTCGGAGACATTTCTACTAAGCTAACTTCTAATTCAGGATCATATTCCCCATTTTCAGGCATTAAGTCTCATGATTTTTAAGACAGAGGCTGCTATTCAATTAGGCCTTGTTTGGGCCAGTTCATAGAAGGGTTATTATCTGAGTGAAGTTCACTTAAACTTCCTTAGCCTCTGCTACCTTAAGTACAGTGCTCAGGAGACTAGAAGTTCCCCATTGGGTTCTGTGTGAGGCCAAATTAATTCAGATGAACTTATTCCTAGAGATTTGTTAAATCTGATATTTTTGAATTTTTAAAACCTAGTTTAGAAACACTTTTCATATTGTACAACTTAAAAAGTTATGAATCTGAGTGGCATTTTCATACACTCTTAATACTCAGTTTAAAAAGGAGACCATATGAGCCTATCCTTATTGCTTTTATAAATGTATCACATTTTCCATGGCTTTTTTTCTCCCTTATTGTACCATTTTTTCTTCCAGTTTTATTGAGATATAATAACATAGAGCACTGCATAAGTTTAAGTTGTACAGCATAATTATTTGACTTAAATACCTCATGAAATGACTGTCACAAATTTAGTGAACGTCCATCATTTTTATGTATATATATAAAATTAGAAAAAATGTGTGTGCAATGAGAACACTTAGGATTTACTGTTAACAAATTTATTATATAACATACAGCAGTGTTTAAATGTGTATAAATGTAAATTATATTTATCATGTTGTATATTATATCCCTAATACTTATAAGTGGAAGTTTGTAGTACATTTTGACTGATTTCATCTAATTCCCCCTCCCCCCAGCTTCCACCTCTGGTAACCACAAATCTGATGTCTTTTTCTATGAATTGTTGTGTATGTTTGTTTTTTTGTGACTATAATTATCCTACAACACTATGGTAGTTCCTGTTACGTAACATAGTGATTTTTTAATACATTTCAAGATAATCACCAAGATAAATCTAGTTATATGTCACCATACAAAGATATTAGTTATTGACTAAATTCTCCACACTGTACATTTCATAACTGTGACTCATTTGATGTGGAACTGGAAGTTTGTACATTTTATTCTCCCTCACCTATTTCTTCCCTCCCCCCACCCCCTCATCTCAGGCAACCACCTATTCTCTGTATCTATAACTCTATTTCTGTTTTGTTATATATGATTATTTGTTTTGTTTTTTAGACTCTACATATAAGTGAAATAATACAGTATTTGTCTTTCTCTGCCTGACTTATTTCACTGAGCATAATACCCTCTAGGTCCATCCATATTGTCCCAAAAGGCAAGGTTTCATTTCTTTTATGGCTAATATTCCATTATATGTGTATATTACATCTTCTTCATTCATCTATTGATGGGCCATTTGGGTTGCTTCCATATTTGGCTATTGTAAATAATGCTGCAGAGAACATAGGGGTACATACATCTTTTTGAATTAGAACTTTCATTTTCTTTGGATAATACCCAGGAGTGGAATTGCCGGATTTTATTGTAGTTCTATTTTTAATCTTTTGAGGAATCTCCATACTGTTTGCCATAGTGGCTGCAGCAATTTACATTCCCATCATCAGTGCATGAGGGTTTCCTTTTCTCCATGTCCTCATCAACACTTGTTATTTGTTGATAATAGCCATTCTGATAGGTTTGAGGTGATATCTCATTGTGGTTTTGATTTGAATTTTCCTGATATAGTGATATTGAACATCTTTTCATGTGCCTGTTGGCCATCTGTATGTCTTCTTTGTACAAATGTCTATTCAGATCATCTGCCTATTTTTTAATTGGGTTGTTCGTTTCTTGTGTTGTATGAGTTCTTTTTATATTTTGAACATTAACCCCTTATCAGATATATAGTTTGCAAATAGCTTCTCCCATTTAGTAGGTGGCCTTTTCATTTTGTTGGTATTTTCATTAGCTGTGCAAAAACCTTTTTAGCTTGATGAAGTCCCATTTGTTTATTTTTGCTTTTGTTTTCCTTGCCTGAAGAGACATATCCCCCAAAATATTATTAAGACCTATGCCAAAGAGTTCTGCCTATGTTTTCTTCTAGAAGTTCTATGGTTTCAGGTCTTAAATTTGTTTATTTTTGTATATGGTATGAGAGTTGTCCAGTTTGATTCTTTTGCATGTAGCTGTACAGTTTTCCCAAAACCAAATATTGAAGAGGTAATCTTTTGCCTATTGTATATTCTTGACTCCTTTGCCCTAGATTAATTGCCCATGTAAGTTTAGATTCATCTCTGGGCTCTCTATTCTGTTTCCATGGCTTTTATTGACTGTTTTTCTAGTACAAAAAATATTGTTTTCTAATATCATCAACTATTAGGTGTGACTTTATAATAATCTATGATAAACTTTGACAATAGAGACCTCAAAGATGAATCAATCTCTATCTCAAATGCTTCAAGATATTTTAGCAAATTCAATATAAAATAATGTCACACTTCTTCCTCATCTTTTCACCTAGATACTTAACACATTTAACATTGATAAAGTTTTTAAATATCGTAGATGCTAAAATTATTATTTTATGGACTACTAATTTAAAATTAAGTTATTGCAATTTCTAAGGATATGAAAGAAAGGATAATGAATAGAAGGTGAGTACTTATTCATATACCACAGCAGAGAGGAAGAATTCCTATAGCTACTGGGTGTATTTGTGTGTGTGTGACGAACACACAAAAATGGAATAACTTTGGCTTGTAGTTTATTATTAGCAAAGCAACATATACAGTATGAAAATAAGTAAAATAATTCAAAGAAATGAGGCTGATATTTATTACATAGTAATCTAGCACATAATTAGTGCTGGCTCTTCCAATGATGCCTCTCAATCACTCTGTAATAAAGTTTATGTTGTAGATAAGAAAATTTAAATGATGGGTCTAAAGTTACACAAGTGGTTAGAGAGAAAGTCAGGGAATTACCCAATTTAGACTCTATACCACACTGCCTCTAGGTAACATGATGTTAATGCAATCCTGAGAGGAGAGGAAATTGTGAGAGTTACACATTCAATCATATATAATCATTTTTCTTTTTCATTATTGGAGGCATCAGAGAAAAATGATTATTCAGAACAGTCATTTCAAGTATATTAAACTAAGGCTAGGCAAATATATTTCTCTTTTTAAAAAGAAGTATCTCTAAATAATACATTTATAAGCAATTTATATAATTGTATCAACCAAAGCTCTATCAGAATTCTTGTGTCAGATTTTTGTTAAGAAAATAAGCATAAAGGTATTCTAATCTGACTTATGATTTAGGTTTTCTTAAAAGATTAAATTTTAAATAAATAATTGGCATTTTTCATGAACAATTTTATCAGAAATGTTATATACTGTTATACCATAGAAAATATGTAAAGAATCATGTCATTAATTTGATTTTTAATTTGAAACATCTGTTTCAGCCATAAGTATTTTCTTGAAGAACAAAAGCTACCGGTATGTCATCTATTTCTGTGTACTACACCTGAAAAAACTGCTTCATGTTTCCCAAAAGGGAGCCCAATTAGCATATCATTCTTTAAGATGCTGCTCCCTAAAACAACCTGTAAAGTAGATTAGACATTTGTTTTTGGAAAGTAAGTATTATCAAACAGGCCCACAAAAACAAGAGGTAAAAAAAGTCCTAGAGAAAAACTGGTAATGCTGAGAATACAATTTCTAAAACCTGTCTGGTTAAGCAGCCATTAAAGCAACTGGATATCCCAAGAAAATTGACATAGTGACTAAAGAAAGACTACCTAGGAGAGTTTTGCTCAGTTGGCCAGAGATTTGGCTTTTACTAAATGTACTCTGACACAGAGCAGAAGAAAATCTGAAACAAGTTTAAGGGATCTAAGTTAAGGCTGCCTAAGCACAGATATGTATGCTTGTTTGAGGCTTTGCAAACTGGCTTAGAATATTGCAAAGCCTTGCCAATACCACCGAGAGATTCTTCTTTAAAGCAGCAATGGTATATTGGGCTTAACTAGGCTGCCATAAGCAAATGGTAAAAAAATATATTTTATGAAACTATGGATATAGCTCAATTGACAGTTTTTCTGCCAAAAATTCATTTGTAAATTGATCCTTGGAAATCTGAATCTATTTCTCAAAATATATAGCAATGATTAGTGCATCAAAGATAAGCCACAGTTGCCTAACACAATCCTTAAAATATATAAAATCTAGTACTGATTAATGCTTTTTACCCTAGCAGATATTTTTATATGGTTAAATTGTATTCTAAGTAAGTTCCAAGTAAGGTTGCCAATAATACGCATCACTAGCTGATGATGGACAGACCCACAGGATCCTGCTGGCTGTAGTGGTCATCATCTGGGGCGGACTTGGGTGGACTAGGACCTCAGAGAAAATCAAGCATTGCAGATCCTCTAAGAGCCTGTTAAAAGTTTTCTAAATAGCAATCAATGCTCGTTATAACACTTTATAAGAGAGTTTAATTAAAACCTGTGGAATAGCCTTATAAAAATGGGATTATATTTATCCTAAAGAATACTGTTTTACTGATATTTCTCTATTAATATTTTTTACAATGGCATTAAATCTTGCTTGGGAAGCTTCTCATATTCGTTAAATCATTATCCACTAGGAGATGTTTCTTAAGATTTTTACAACTGGTAAGAAAAATAACATCTGGCCAAATGATTTCTTTAATTCTCAAATAATTAAATAGGTTTGTCTTTGACACATTAATGTGATTAAATCAAATAATTTTTGTAACATAGATCCCTTAAATACACATTTAGAATGTATAAAAAGAAATAGGATATGTACTTCTCTTAATACCCGTATTTATTTAACATGTCAGGTAAGAACCATTCCCCTAAGTTGCCAGTTCTGAGGAAGAAATAATGCTTTCTTAACACTGAGGGAAAGGACTATTTTTACCTCATTTTTTGGTTTGTTTTTTGCCTCTCTCCTCCTCTGATGTTGTTCTCTTCTACTCTGGCATACTCTGTTCTGACACAGATAATTATATGTTTTGTGCACTGTAATAGGTGTTGTTGAAGAAATAGTGGTAACCAGAGAGGTTGCCGCCCCATGACATCAACACCTGACCTCTATTGGAGACAAAAACATATTAGAAGTGGGATGATTATTACCACAAACATGAAATATAGGGTATTGTGGAACATATAAAATAAGTTTCTGACTGTAGGTTTATGCCTGAGATAGAGAAATGAGGAAATTTATCATATTTGGGGAAATTAGATAGTATACTTAAATTTCTTTTAACATCTTTATTGGAGTATAATTGCATTACAATGGTGTGTTAGTTTCTGTTGTATAACAAAGTGAATCAGCTATACGTATACATATATCCCCATATCTCCTCCCTCTTGAGTCTCCCTACACCCTCCCTATCCCATGACTCTAGGTGGACACAAAGCACCGAGCTGATCTCCCTGTGCTATGCAGCTGCTTCCCACTAGCTATCTATTTTATATTTGGTAGTGTGTATATGTCCATGCCACTATCTCACTTCATCCCAGCTTACCCTTCCCCCTCCCCGTGTCCTCAAGTGCATTCTATATGTCTGTGTCTTTATTCCTGTCCTACCCCTAGGTTCATTAGGACCATTTTTTAAAATTCTATATATATGTATTAGCATATGGTATTTGTTTTTCTGACTTACCTCACTCTGTATGACAGACTCTAGGTCCACCCACCTCACTACAAATAACTCAATTTCATTTCTTTTTGTGGCTGAGTAATATTCCATTGTATATATGTGCCACATCTTCTTTATCCATTCATCTGTTGATGGACACTTAGGTTACTTCCATGTCCTGGCTATTGCAATGAAAATTGTGGTACGTCTCTTTTTGAATTATGGTTTTCTCAGGGTATATGCCTAGTAGTGGGATTGCTGGGTCATGTGATAGTTCTATTTTTAGTTTTTTAAGGAACCTCCATACTGTTCTCCATAGTGGCTGTATCAATTTACATTCTCATCAACAGTGCAAGAGGGTTCTGTTTTCTCCACACCCTCTCCATCATTTATTATCTGTAGATTTTTTGATTATGGCCATTCTGACCAGTGTGAGGTAATACCTCATTGTAGTTTTGATTTGCATTTCTCTAATGATTGATTAGTGATGGATACAAAAACAAGACCTGTATATATGCTGTCTACAAGAGACCCACTTCAGACCTAGGGACACATACAGACAAAGTGAGGGGATGGAAAAAGATATTCCACGCAAATGGAAATCAAAAGAAAGCTGGAGTAGCATTCTCATATCAGACAAAAGAGATTTTAAATTAAGACAATTATAAGAGACAAAGAAGGACACTACATAATGTTCAAGGGATCAATCCAAGAAGATATAACAATTCTAAATATTTATGCACCCAACATAGGAGCACCTCAATACATAAGGCAAACACTAACAGCCATAAAAGGGGAAACTGACAGTAACACAATAACAGTAGGGGACTTTAACACCACAATTTCACCAATGGACAGATCATCCAAAATGAAAATAAATAAGGAAACACAAACTTTAAATGATACATTAAACAAGATGGATTTAATTGATATTTATAGGACATTCCATCCAAAAACAACAGAATACACTTTCTTCTCAAGTACTCATGGAACGTTCTCCAGGATAGATCATATCTTGGGTCACAAATCAAACCTTGGTAAATTTAAGAAAATTGAAATTCCATCAATTATCTTTTCTGACCACAACACTATGAGAATAGATATCGATTACAGAACAAATCTGTAAAATATACAAACACATGGAGGCTAAACAATACACTACTAATTAACCAAGAGGTCACTGAAGAAATCAAAAAATACCTAGAAACTAATGACAATGAAATCACGACGACCCAAAACCTATAGGATAGTCAGTGTTATATACCAATATAATTCCTTGGTTGTTTTGTAACAATGTTGTTTTAACTTGAGAGCAATTACAGAGAAAACAAAAAGAATGATTCAGTATTGGGGATTGACATGACAAAATGATAAAGGAGTTGGATTTTGGGACTCCCAGAAAAGTCTTCCTTTAAAAGTATGGCTACAATCAACTGTCTGCCTTTCAGGTGATCTGCTATTTACCTCTGTTCACAGGTGTTTTATTCTAGGAAATGTAAAACAAGAGGTGAAGGAAGTTGATCTCTAATCCTCTAACAGTGCTTGTTCTGCTGTTGCTAGTGCTACCTGTATCTTTCCTCTTTGTCTCTTCTTGTGTATTTTTAATTTGTAGACACTTGATGCTTAAACTCTTTTCCTTTATTTCCCTCTTCTATTAGCCCAGGCGCCTGTGGCTGAATATCCACTGCTTTATGACTCAGCCTGTGTCTTGAATTATTTCTCTCTTTCACTACTAATGGTTTCCCCCATAAGTGTTCCTTCCTCCTTTAAAAAAAATTATCTGTATCTGACC
This sequence comes from Lipotes vexillifer, assembly GCF_000442215.2. Classification (NCBI taxonomy): domain Eukaryota; kingdom Metazoa; phylum Chordata; class Mammalia; order Artiodactyla; family Lipotidae; genus Lipotes; species Lipotes vexillifer. The sequence continues at coordinate 1,755,488 of NW_006794958.1, read as the reverse complement.
CAGCCTGCCTTGTTGAAATCTTCACTACTTACTGATCTCATTTGACATTTGCCAACTGCTTTCCTATGTGGAACAGATTTTATGACTTTTTCTCTTCACTTCTGACACCTGAGAGTCAGAATTCACCATGCCCATAGACTTGTTATAGCCTGCCAACTGTCCTCTCTGCCATCTGGTCTGCCTGTGGGCAGTTTCAATTTAAATCTTCATAGTTTTCTCTACATTTTAACTTGATGCTTACTAAACTGATTTGGGCTGTTCTTTCACGCTTTAGGCCATAGTCTCCTGAGGTCAGGATTGCTTCCACTTTAGCCACACTGAATGCCCAGCATTTGACAAATATTTTTGAAAAATTAATTAATTTTCTTCTTTTGCTTTAGATCTCTCATGTTTATAAAAAATGCTTATAATTCTATGCTTAAGCTTCTGCAAGTATGTTTGTTTACATTTCATAACACTGCTTTTCAGTCATGCATCAGACTCAGTAAGTATTTAAACCAACCTTTCCAAGGAGAAACTATGCTAAAGTTTGTTTTTTTTTAGTTTTTTAGGTCACACTATGCTTACTTCTGACTTAGCTCCATAAAAATAAAACTCCATGAGTACTAATAAATTTTATAGCCTTCTTAATAAGACACCTTCACCAAGGCCTCACACATTGTTTATTTTGAATTAGGTGTATCATGCATTCTCAATAGCACAAGATCACTCCTAAGTGGGAAAATCATTTTGGGTGAGGGTAAAAAAACTTACTCTTTTTGAAGTAAGATGGTGGAGAAGAAAATGTGGAACTCACCTTCCTCCATGAACACAGCAAAAATACATCTACATGTGGAACAATTCTCACTGAAAACGAACTGGAAACTGGCAGAAAGACTCCTGTACAACCAAGGCTATAAGAAAGATCCACACATAATCAGGATGGAAGGGAAGAAAGTGATTAAGTAGAGACCTGTGCCCTGGGAGAGGAAAGGGAGAAGATACACGGGTAGAAACCAAACCTGAGAGTGAACAGTGAGAGCCACAGATTGGGTGCCATACACAGGGGTCATACACAGGAGAGATAAGTCTCCTTGGCTGAGTGGAGAACTTCTGAGGCTAATTGGAGGCCTGTGGAAAGGCTGAACTCTGCTCATGAGGATTGCATGCAAGCTGGCTTACCCCTGAGGCTGGTCAGGAAGGGCAAATTGAAACAGCATGGCTGGCTGACTCATTTTTGGTGACCTACTGAGTGTGGGCTCCAGCTCAATCCTAGTGAACCCTCAAGCCCTGCTTATTCTACATCACAGCATGACATTGGATCTAGGGCTAACATGACTGGGGAGAAAACTCCACCATGGGACACATACACAGAGGCAACTAGGTCCCAAGTCAGAGCCTGAGTGGGGCAGCAGTGACCATCCTTGGCACTTACTCAAGCAGTGCATCAGAAGCAGCCCAGAACTCTGGAGGTGGCTACTTCCCCCATAGCTCATGCCCTGGTATACACCAAGAGTCCATGCAGATGCTGCCTGCACTGCAGTGTGGTTCCACAGCAGTTGAGGGTGATGATGGAGGCTGTGGGGAGTGATTGGCTGTGACAGATAAAGGGGACTTGGACTCAGGACTGTGTCCTAGCAGAGTGAGTGGAAATTGCTGGTGCCTGCACAGGCATTAGAGATGGCAAAGACCTCTGTCTGTGGCTGACATGGGCCGAGAGCCTTCATGGACCACTTGCTTTGGTGTTCCTCCCCGGTCACAAAGGTCCCACAACAGGGAGAGGGAAAAGTGAACAATCAAAGAAAACACAGCCATCTCAGGCCTGACCCTCAAGGTTTCTGCTATAGCAACATGGGATCAGACTCCACCCTTGATAGGGCAGTGATGGCCACTGAGCATAGGAGAAGTCCTGCCTCATACAAAGTGCTAGCTCTAGCCCTTCTATCTGCAGTCTTACTCTCTATCAAGGTGATAGATGCAACATACCATGAGGAAAAATTTGAATAGCATCTAAATCAAATCCAGTTCTCCCACCAAAGACATTGGGCACACACAGTTTGTATAGGGATGCTTCCACATAAGAACACACATTTAAGATCACAACAGGTAACTGTTTCATCTAAATTCATAGAGGCAGAGAAAGTTAAGCAAAATTAAAAGGCAGAGGAACTGGTCTCAACTGAAATACCAAGAGAAAACCTCTGAAAAAATAAATAATAAAACAGAAATAAACAATTTACCAGATAAAAAATTCAAAGCACTCATAATAAGATTGCTAACTGAATTAGGGAAAAGAATAAGTAAACACAGTGAGAACTTTAACAAGGAATTTGAAAATATGAAAAAGACCCAATCCAAAATATAAATAATTTATAGCTAAAATAAAAAGCACACTGAAAAGAATGAATAGAAGACTGACTAAGTGGTACAGAAGAAAGCATAAGTGATCTGGAAGCTAGAATAATGGAATTCACCCAATGAGAATGACAAAAAGAAAAACAAATTTTAAAAAATGAGAAGAGATTAGGAGCTCTGTAATAACACTAAGTATACTAACATCAACATCATAGTGGTCTCAAAAGGAGAAGAGAGAGAGAAGGGGATTGAAAATGTATTTGAGGAAATTATGGCTAAACCTTCCCAATCCTGAAGAAGGAAACAGATATCCAGGTACAGAAAGCACAGAGGGTTGGTCCCAAACAAGAGAAACCCAAACAGATCCATGCCAAGACATATTATAATTAAAATGGCAAAAGTTAAAGAATAAAAGAGAATTCTAAAAGCAGCAAGAGGAAAAACAAAGACTCATATACAAGGGAATCCCTATAAGTCTATCAGCTGATTTTTCTGCAGAAACTTTCCAGTCCAGAAATTAGTGGCCTGATATGTCCAAAGTGCTGAAAGGGAAAAACTTTCAACCTAGGATACTCTACATAGAAAGATTATCATTTAGATTCGAAAGAGAGATAAAGAACTTCTCAGACAAGCAAAAACTAAAGGAGTTCATCAATATTAAACATACCCTATAAGAAATGTTAAAGGGTCTTCTCTAAGAGGAAAAGAAGAATCTATAGGAAAGCGAAATCCCACAAGGAAAGGCAAATATATACTAAGGACAGAGGATCAACCATTAAATAAGCCAGTATAAAGATTAAAAGACAAAAAAATTATAAAAGCAATATAACTACAATAAACAAGGAATAAACACAAAGATATAGAATATGACAGCAAAAACACAAAATGTGGAGAAGGGGAGTAAAAAAATGTAGAACTTTTAGAATGTGTTTGAGCTTAAATGGCAACCAGTTTAAAACAAGTAGATATAATTATAGGTCAACATATATCAACCTCATGGTAACCACAAATCAAAAACCTACAACAGATACACAAAAACTAAAAGGGATACAAACACACTACTAAAGAAAATAATCATACTGCAAAGGAAGAAACAAAAAGAAGAATGGAGAATTACAGAAACAACCAGAAAACAAGTAATAAAATGGCCATAAGTACATATCTGTAAATAATTACTTGAATTGTCAATGGACTAACTGCCCCAATCAAAACACATAGGGTGGCTGATTGAATTAAAAAACAAGACCCATCTATAGGCTGCCTACAAGAGATTCACTTCAGAGCTAAAGATACACACAGACAAAGTGAGGGGCTGGAAAAAGATATTTCATGTAAACGGAAATGACAATAGTGGGGGTAGCAATACTTAGAAAAAATAGATGTTAAAACAAAGGCTATAACAAAAGACAAAGAAGGGCTTTATATAATGATAAAAGTATCAATATAAGAAGAGGATCTATTCTCATTAACATATATGCACCCAAATACAGGAGCACTTAAATATATAAAGCAAATACTAACAGACATAAAAGGAGAAATTGACAATAATACAATAATAGTAGGTGACTTTAATACCCCACTTACATCAATGGACAGACCATCTGGACAGAAAAATCAATAAGGCAACAGTGGTCTTAAATGATACAATAGACTGGTTGGACTTTATATATATCTACAGGACATTACATATGAAAACACCAGAATACACATCCTTTTCAAGTGGACATGGAAGGTTTTTCAGGATAGATCACACCCTAGGCCACAAAACAAATTTCAACAAATTTAAGAGGATGGAAATTATATCAAACATTTTTTCTAACCACAACAGTATGAAACTAGAAATCAATTACAGAAAGAAAAATGGAAAAAGAACAAACACGTGGCAACTAAATAATATGTTACTAAAAAAACCAGTAGGTCAATGAAGAAATCAAAGAGAAAATCATAAAATACCTTGAGACAAATGAAAATGGAAACACAAATTTCCAAAATCTCTTGGATACAGCAAAAGTAGTCCTAAGAGTGAAGTTTAAAGGGATATAGGCCTACCTCAAGAAACAAGAAAAATCTCAAATAAACAATCTATCCTACTATCTCAGAGAATTACAAAAAGTAGAGCAAAGAAAGCCCAAAATCAACAGAAGGAAGGAAGGAAATAATAAAGACACAGACAAATAGAGATGAAAGAAAGAGAGAGGGAGAAAGAGAAAGAGAGAGAAAGAAAGGAAGAGAAAGAAAGAAGATATCAAAGAATCCAAGAGCTGCTTTTTTTAAAAAGATAAACAAAATTGATAAACTTTCAGCCAGGCTCACCAAGAAGAAGAGACAAGATGCAAATAAAGAAAATAAAATATGAAAGGGGAGAAATAACAACTGACACCACAGAGATACAAAAATCATCAAAAGAATAATACACAGTTATATGCCAACAAATTGGACAACCTGGAAGAAATGGACAAATCTTTTTGAAACATACAACCTGCCAAGACTGAGTCAAGAAGAAAAAGACAATCTGAACATTCTAATCACTATAGTGAAATTGAATTTGTAATTTAAAAACTCCCAACAAACAAAAGTACAGTAACACATGGCTTCAAAGGGGAATTCTACCAAGCATATAAAGAAGAACTAATACCTATCCTTCTCCAACTATTCAAAAAAATTGAATAGGAGAAAACACTCCCAAATTCATTCTACAACTCCACCATTACCCTCATATGAAAAGCATACAAAGACACTTCAAAGAATAATAATAATTACAGGCTGATATCATTGACAAATATAGACGCAAACATCCTCAACAAAACGTTAACAAACCAGATCCAACAATATATAAAAAGAATCATACACCATAATCAATTGGAATTTATTCCAGAGACACAAGAATGGTTCAATATTTGCAAATCAATCAATGTGATACACCACAATAACAAAAGAAAGGATAAAAATCAAATGATCATCTCCATAGATGCAGAAAAATCCTTTAACAAAATTCAACATCCATTCATGATTTAAAAACTTTCATTAAAGTGGGTAGAGATGGGACATATTTCAACATAATAAAAGCCATTTATGACAAACCCACAGCTAACAGCATACCAACAGTGAAAAGATGAGAGTTTCTGGTAATTCAGGAACAAGACGAGGGTGCCTACTCTTGCCAGTTCTATTTAACATAGTATTGGAAGTCCTAGTCACAGAAATCTGAAAAGAAAAAGAAATAAAAAGGCATTCAAATCAGAAGGGTAGAGGGAAAAGTGTCACTATTTGTAGATGACATAATACTTTATATAGAAAATCTTAAAGTCTCCATCTGAAAGCTAATAGAACTAACAAATAAATTCAGCAAAGTTGCAGAATTGAAGAAAATATACAGAAATCTGTTGCTTTTCTATGTACTAATAATTAACTACCAGAAAGCAAAAGTTAAAAGGAATACTATTTAAAAATCACATCAAAAAGAGGAAAATACCTAAGAATAAACTCAACCAAGGAGGTGAAGGATCTATAATCTTAAATCTATAAAACATTAATGAAGGAAATTGAAGACGATTCAAAGAAATGGAAAGATATCCCATGTTCTTGGATTAGAAGAATTAATGTCAAAATGGCCATACTACCCAAAGCAATCAACAGATTTAATGCAATCCCTATCAAAATACCCACAACATTTTTCACAGAACTAGAAAAAATAATCCTAAAATTTACATAAAACCACAAAAGACCCTGAATTACCAAGGCAATCTTGAGAAAAAAACAACAACACTGGAGTTATCACCCTCCCATAATTCAGACTATACTAATATACTACAAAGCTACAGTATTCAAAACAGCATGGTACTGGCACAAAAACAGACACAGCAGATCAGTGGAACAGAATAGAGAGCCCAGAAAAAAACCTATGCACTTATGTTCAATTAATCTAAGACAAAGGGGAAAAGAATATACAATGGAGAAAAAACAATCTCTTCAATAAGTGGTGCTGGGAAAATTGGACAGCTACATATACAAGGATGAAATTGGAACATTTCCTCACACTGTATGCACAAATAAACTCAAAACATATTAAGGACATAAATGTAAGAATGGAAACTATAAAACTCCTAGAAAAGAATATAGAGAGAACATGCTTTGATTTAAATCATAGCAATATATTTTGGAATGTGCCTCCTAAGGCAAAAGAAATAAAAACAAAAGTGAACAACTAGGACCTAATTAAACTTAAGGGCTTTTACACAGCAAAGGAATTCACCAATAAGATGAAGACAATCTATGGAATGGGAGAAAATATTTGCAAATGATATGACCAAAAAAGGGTTAATAACCAAAACATATAAACAGCTTATATAACTGAATATTAAAAAAATAGAAATAAAGAAATGGGTAGAAAACCTGAATGGACATTTTCCTAAAGACTTACAGATGGCCAACAGGCACATGAAAAGATGCTTAACATCGCTAATTATTAGAGAAATGCAAATCAAAATAATAATGAGATATCACCCCAGAATAATAAATGTTGCAAGAATATGGACAAAAGAGAACAGCTGTGTACTTTTGGTGGGAATATAAATTGGTGCAGCCACTTTAGAAAACAGTATGGTGGCTCCTCAGAAAACTAAAAATAGAACTACCATATGATCCAGCAACTCAAGCCTAGGTATATATCTGGAAAAATTAAAACCACTAATTCAAAAAGGTAATGTACCTCAATGTTCACAGAAGCATGATTTACAATAACCAAGATATGGAAGCAACCCAAGTGTCCATCAACAGAAGAATGGATAAAGAAGTGATATACATATAATAAAATATTAGCCATAAAAGAGAATGAAATTCTGCCATCTGCAGCAAACTGAATAGACCTAGAGAATCTTATGCTAAGTGAAATAAGTCAGACAGAGAAAGTTCTGTATGATATCACTTATATGTGGAATCTAAAAAAAAAAACAAAACAAATGAATGTACATAGCAAAGCAGAAATAGACTCACAGAAATAAACTCACAGATACAGAAAAAAACTAATGGTTACTTGTAGAGAGAGGGAAGTATAGGAGGGTAAGATAGGAGTATGGGATTAAGAGATACAAACTATTATGTATACAATAGATAAGCAACAAGGATATATTTTACAGCACAGGGAATTATAGCCATTATTTTGTAATAACTTTTAATAGGGTATAATCTATAAGAATACTGCATCACTATGTTGTACACCTGAAACTAATATACTGTAAGTCAACTATATCTCAATAGAAAATGAATACAATAAAATAGAAAAAAATTGTACTCATTTTATATATAATGCACAGACATTTATACAGTACATAACAAATATATAGTATATTTGTGATACTAACATTTCATGGAGGTGATTAGGGGAAAAATGCTTAAAAAGGCTCTTTGTGGAAGGTGATAATGAAAAAAATGTTGAGAAACACTGGTAAACAAAGGTAAGAAATAACTTCATATCTGTTTTGCAGAAACATCCAAGTCAACAGGTAAAACTTACCAGGGATTTACTCCTTTAAGAAGTGACATTTTTTGAACAAATTGTAAGCACAGCCTCTAAAATGATATGGTAGTCACAGAGGAACATAGTCAAGAGATACTTCCGGGATTACCAATTTCTTTCAAACTTGAAAAATGTTTTTCAATGTATTAGGTTCTGACAATCTTTCAAGTTTTTAATTATTTTTCCAATCAACTACATCAAATAAATATCCATTTATACACACATAACCTTTTTGCACTAATGCCATATTACTTTTTAAATGTATATAGTTATGTCAAGAACTTTTTTTAGTTTGAAGGTACAAAATCAAATTCATAGAGATATCTCTGCTGTCTCATGAATCACAAATTCATTTAGTCACAACTACTTCTAAGAGCAAACTGTTTTCTCTAGGAATAATCCATTTCAGGTACAGTCAACTTAGCATGACCCTCATAGGCCCTATATACTCTTAACAAGTGAACACTGTTCACATCTCAAGTGCAATCAGAGACATGACACCAACATTTGAAAATACTTTCTTTGGATTGATGACTTGCATTAGCATCCCTAACCTTCCTCTCCATTGCAAATGACTTTCTCTATTGTGCCAATCAGGTCAACATACTTCAATACTTGTACTCTTGGAATTCTAGAACACTAAAATTTTATATTTATTTCTTTGATATTCCTATTACTTGTTAAATACAATCAATCGAGTGATATCTTCTAAAATCTCACCACTTGATCTTTTAGTAACATTTGACAGATTTTATTAGTCCTTAAAATTTCTGATTTGTGGTACAGTTTGTGGTACAGTAAGTCCCTACATATGAGCAAGTTCCATTCTGAAAGTGCATTTGTAAGTCCAATTTGTTCGTAAGTCCAACAAAGTTAGCCTAAGTACCCAACTGACACAGTTGGCTATATAGTACTGTACTGTAATAGGTTTATAATACCTTCCACACAAATAATACATAAAGAACAAACACAAAAAATAAAGAAAACATTTCTAATCTTACAGTACAGTACCTTGAAAAGTACACTAGTACCAGCCACATCACTGCTGCTTTTACTCTTGCTTCAGACATCCTGAGCTTGAGATAAAGATACTATATTACTGTACTCTATAAAGTACACAAAAGCACAACCACTTGTAGAGGATGCACGCGCATGACAATGTACGCCTGGCACATGAACTAACGTACGTGATTGGACATGCGAACACACGTTTGCATGTTTGAAACTTTGCAACTTGAAGGTTCGTATGTAGGAGACTTACTGTACTGCATTTTCCAGATTCTTCTTTGACCAATCTGAGTTCTCTTTTGAATTGCCTTTCCTTAGCCCTTCTATTCTAAGCACACTACATTTTTCTGTCTGTAGACATTCTCATCAACTTCCATGAGTTCACTGTGTAATGTACCAAACTATATTAATGTGCAAGTTGCTAGGTATACAAAGATAGACTAAATATAGTTCTGCCTTCTAAAAGCTCTGTTAACATCTTTCCTAAATGTCATACATATATTTCCAACATGATTTTAGAAATATTCACTTTCAAACTATGTGAACATCTCAAGCTTACTATATACAAACTTGAATATTTTTGACCCTAAAATACACTCTTCTTCCTTGGTAAATGTCACAGTATCCACCATAACAACTATATAGTTAACTTTCTCTCCTGTTTCTTCCTTAAACCTCAAATAGAATCAGAGAGAAAATTCAATTTCAACCAGTTTCAAATCCTGGTTTCTCCACTTATAACTTGTGTGGTCTTTAACAGGACAAATAAAATCCTTGTATCTCAATTCCCTTATTGATACAATGAAAATATCCTCTAAATAATAGAATTCTGTAAGAATTACTTAAACATGTGAAAAGCATAATGCATAGTATGTACTGAATGCATTTTTGTTTTCTCTTCCCCCAGATGTTTCTCCTTTTCTCATGTCACTGACATAGACTATATTTTTATTGAGTGCAATCTGGATATCCTGGAACAGATTTACATGCCTCTATTCTCTGTCAATAATTATCTAAACACCTCAATGTTATTTAATTAATTATTCTGCTGAAAACTTTCCAGAATTTTCAATTTCCCACAAGAAAAATGTTAATTCCTATGACATACAAAATAAGAATCTTTATCACATCTTATATACTTCTGTATTTGACCAGTAGAGTACAAATGTAGGCCTACAGCAGATACTTGCCAAATGTTTTCAGGTTTTGCTTACCTCTCTTTTAAAAAACTTGTGTATAAAGTCCATGCTTAATGCTTTGTAGATATTACTGAGATTTGAAAGGAGGCTATTATATGCAAGCTAATGTTGATTTAAGAATTCCCAGAGGGACGGAGTCAAGGTGGCTAGGAGGATGTGGAATTTGCATGTCCTCAAAACTAGGACACTTACCAGGCACTGGTGGGGGACAACAGACACCTAAGGGGATGGGAGGAACCCCCAAGGACCAGTTGTTTCAATTATAGTTTTATTTTTCCAGTACCCAGGCCTCTCACTGTGTGGCCTCTCCCATTGCGGAGCACAGGCTCTGGATGTGCAGGCTCAACGGCCATGGCTCATGGACCTAGCCACTGCACGGCATGTGGGATCTTCCCAGACCGGGGCACGAACCAGTGTCCCCTGCATTGGCAGGTGGACTCTCAACCACTGTGCCACCAGGGAAGCCCCCTAATATATATTTTATATTTCAAATTTTATTTTGTTTTTTATTCTTTGATATTGTACTGCTGCTTTTTTCTTTCTTCTTTTTTTTTTTAACCATGCCATGAAGCTTGCAAGATCTTGGTTTCCAGGTCAGAGGCCATGCCCAAGCACCTGTGCTGGGAGCTCTGAGTTCAAAAAGCTGGACTAACAGAGAAACTCAGACCCCAGGGAATACTGATCAGAGTGAGGCCTCCCGGAAGTCCTCATCTCAGCACCAAGACCTGGCTCTATCCAAATGCCTACAAACTCCAGTGCTGGACATCTCAGGCCAAACAAACATTAAGACAGGAATACAACACCACACAATGAAAACAGAAAAAAAAAAAAAAAAAAGAACGAAAAAAAAAAAGATGTCACAGACAAAGGAGCAAGGTAAAAACCTACAAGACCAAATAAATGAAGATGAAATAGGCAACCTTCCTGAAAATAAATTCAGAGTAAGAATACTAAAGATGATCCAAATCTCGGAAACAGAATGGAGAAAATACAAGAAACGTTTACCAAGGACCTAGAAGAAATAAAGAGCAAACAAACGGTGATGAACAACACAATTATTGAAATTAAAAATATTCTAGAAGGAATCAAGAGCAGAATAACTGAGGCAGAAAAACAGTAAGTGAGCTGGAAGATAAAATGGTAGAAATAACTGCCAGAGAGCAGAATAAATAAAAAAGAATGAAAAGAATTGAGGACAGTCTCAGAGACTTCTGGGACAACATTAAACACACCAACATTTGAATTATAGGGGTCCCAGAAGAAGAAGAAAAAAAGAAAGGGTCTAAGAAAATATTTAAAGTGATGATAGTCGAAAACTGCCCTAACATGGGAAAGGAAATAGTCAGTTAAGTCCAGGAAGCACAGAAAGTACCATACAGAATAAACCCAAAGAAAAACATGCAGAGACACATATTAATGAAACTATCAAAAATTAATTACAATGACAAAATATTAAAAGCAGCAAGGAGAAAGCAACAAATAATATACAATGGAATACCCATAGGTTAACAGCTGATTTTTCAGAAGCTCTGCAAGCCAGAAGGGAGTGACAGGACATATTTAAAGTGATGAAAGGGAAAAACCTACAACCAAGATTACTCTACCCAGCAAGGATCTCACAAGATTTGACAAACAAAACCTTTTCAGACAAGCAAAAGCAAAGAGCATTCAACACCACAAAACCAGCTTTACAAGTGCTAAAAGAACTTCTCTAGGCAGGAAACACAAGTGAAGGAAAACACCTACAAAAACAAACCCCAAAACAAAGCCCTGCCAAAAAAATGATAAAAGGAACATACATATTGATAATTACCTTAAATGTGAATGGATTAAATGCTCGAACAAAAAGACATAGACAGGTTGAATGGATACAAAAACAAGACCCATACATTTTCTGTCTAAAAGAGACACACTTCAGACCTAGGGACACATACAGACTGAAAGTGAGGGGATGGAAAAAGATATTCCATGCAAATGGGAATCAAAAGAAAGCTGGAATAGCAATCCTCATATCAGACAAAATAGACTTTAAAATAAAGACTATTACAAGAGACAAAGAAGAACACTACATAATGATCAAGGGATAAATCCAAGAAGAAGATATAACAATTGTAAATATTTATGCACCCAAAATAGGAGCACCTCAATACATAAGGCAAACGCTAACAGCCATAAAAAGGGAAATCCACAGTAACAAAATAATAGTAGGGGACTTTAACACTACACTTTCACCAATGGACAGATCTTCCAAAATGAAAATATATAAGGAAACAAAAGCTTTAAATGACACATTAAACAAGATGGACTTAATTAATATATATATGACATTCCATCCAAAAACAACAGAATACTTTTTTCTCAACTGCTCATGGATCATTCTCAAGGATAGACCATATTTTGGGCCACAAATCAAACCACTGAAAATTTAAGAAAATTGAAATTGTATCAAGTATCTTTTCCAACAACAATGCTTGCAGGCTAGATATCAATTACAGGAAAAGAGATGTAAAAAATACAAACACATGGAGGCTAAACAATATGCTACTAAATAATCAAGAGATCATGGAAGAAATCAAAGAGGAAATCAAAAACTACCTAGAAACAAATGACAATGAAAACACAACAACCCAAAACCTATGGAATACACCAAAAGCAGTTCTAAGAGGGAAGTTTATGAAATCCTAGCTTAAGAACAAGGAAAAACTCAAGTAAACCACCTAACCTTACACCTAAAGTAATTAGAGATAAAACAACACAACCCCAAAGTTAGCAGAAGAAATCATAAAGATCAGATCAGAAATAAATGAAAAAGAAATGAAGGAAACAATAGCAATAATCAATAAAACCAAAAGCTGGTTCTTTGAGAAGATAAAAAATAATGATAAACTATTAGCCAGAATCCTCAAGAAAAAAAAGGAGAAGGCTCAAATCAACAGAATTAGAAATGAAAAAGGAGACAACTGACACTGCAGAAATACAGAGGATCATGAGAGATTACTACAAGCAACTATATGCCAATAAAATGGACGACCTGGAAGAAATGGACAAATTCTTAGAAAAGCACAACCTTCTGAGACTGAACCAGGAAGAAATAGAAAATATAAACAAATGAATCACAAGCACTAAAATTGAAACTGTTGTTAAAAATCTTCCAACAAACAAAAGTCCAGGACCAGATGGCTTCAGAGGCGAATTCTATCAAACATTTAGAGAAGAGCTATCCTTCTCAAACTATCCTTCTCAAACCTATCCTTCTCAAACTCTTCCAAAATATAGCAGAGGGAGGAACACTCCCAAACTCATTCTTTGAGGTCACCATCACCTGGATACAAAAACAAGACAAAGATGTCATACACACACAAAAAAATACAGGCCAACATCTCTGATGAACATAGATGCAAAACTCCTCAACAAAATACCAACACACAGAATCCAACAACACATTAAAAGGATCTTACACCATGATCAAGTGGGGTTTATCTGAGAAATGCAAAGATTCTTCAATATACACAAATTAATCTTTGTGATACACCATATTAAAAAAATGAAGGATAAAAGCTATATGATAATCTCAATAGATGAAGAAAAAGCTTTTGACAAAATTCAACACCGAATCATGATAAAAACTCTCCAGAAAGTAGACATAGAGGGAACTTACCTCAACATAAAAAGGCCATATATGACAAACCCACAGCCAACGTCGTTCTCAATGTTGAAAAACTGAAACAATTTCCTCTACGATCAGGAACAAGACAAGGTTGCACACTCTCACCACTATTATTCAACATAATTTTGGAAGGTTTAGCCAATCAGAGAAGAAAAAGAAATAAAAGGAATCCAAATCAGAAAAGAAGAAGTAAAACTGTCACTGTTTGCAGATGACATGACACTATACATAGAGAATGCTAAAGATGCTACCAGAAAACTACTAGAGCTAATCAATGAATCTGGTAAAGTAGCAGGATACAAAATTGATGCACAGAAATCTTTTGAATTCCTATACACTAATGATGAAAAATCGGAAAGAGAAATTAAGGAAACACTCCCATTTACCATTGCAACAAAAAGAACAAAATACTTAGGAATAAACCTGCCTAAGGAGACAAAATATCTGTATGTTGAAAACTATAAGAAACTGATGAAAGAAATTAAAGATGATACAGATGGAGAGATATACCATGTACTTAGATTGGAAAAATCAACTTTATGAAAATGATTATACTACCCAAAGCAATCTACAGATTCAATGCAATCCATATCACACTACTAATGGCATTTTTCACAGAAGTAGAACAAAAAATTTCACAATTTGTATGGAAAAACAATAGATCCTGAATCGCCAAGGCAATCTTGAAAAAAGAAAAACGGAGCTGGAGGAATCAGCCTCCCTGACTTCAGAATATACTACAAAGCTACAGTGATCAAAACAGCATGGTACTGGCACAAAAAACAGATATACATCAATGGAACAAACTAGAAAGCTCAGAGTTAACCCCACACACATATGGTCACCTTATCTTTGATAAAGGAGGCAAGACTATACAATCAAGGAAATACTGCCTCTACAATAAATGGTGCTGGGGAAACTGGATAGCTACATGTAAAAGAATGAAATTAGAACACTTTCTAACATCATACACAAAAGTAAACTCAAAATGGATTAAAGACCTAAATGTAAGGCCAGACACTGTAAAACTCTTAGAGGAAAACATAGGCAGAACACTCTATGACATAAATCACAGCAAGATCCTTTTTGACCCACCTCCTAGAGGAATGGAAATAAAAACAAAAATAAACAAATGGGACCTAATGAAACTTAAAAACTTTTGCACAGCAAAGGAAAACATAAACAAGATGAAAAGAGAACCCTCAGAGTGGGAGAACATATTTGCAAATGAAGCAAGTGACAAAGGATTAATCTCTATAATATACAGTAGTTCATGCAGCTCAATATCAAAAAACAAAGAACCCAATCCAAAAATTGGCAGAAGACCTAAATAGACATTTCTCCAAAGAAGATATATGGATTGCCAACAAACACATGAAAAGATGTTCAACATCACTAATCATTAGAGAAATGCAAATCAATACTACAGTGAGGTATCAACTCACACCAGTCAGTATGGGTATCATCACAAAATCAACAAACAGCAAATGCTGGAGAGGGTGTGGAGAAAAGGAAACTCTCTTGCACTGTTGGTGAGGATGTAAATTGATATAGCCACTATGGAGAACAGTATGGAGGTTCCTTAAAAATCTAAAAATATAATTACCATATGACCCAGCAATCCCACTACTGGGCATATACCCTGAGAAAACCATAATTCAAAAAGAGTCATGTACCAGTGTTCACTGTAGCACTATTTACAATAGCCAGGACATGGAAGCAACCTAAGTGTCCATCGACAGATGAATGGATAAAGAATATGTGTCGAGAGGGGGAAGATGGCAGAAGAGTAAGACATGGAGATCACCTGCCTCTCCACAGATACATCAGAAATACATCTACACTTGGAACAACTCCTACAGAACACCTACTGAAAGCTGGCAGAAGACCTCAGACCTCCCAAAAGGCAAGAAACTCCCCACATACCTGGGTAGGGCAAAAGAAAAAAAAATAAACAGAGACAAAAGAATTGGGACGGGACCCGCACCAGTGGGAGGGAGCTGTGAAGGAGGAAAGGTTCCCACACACTAGGAGCCCCTTTGCGGTCAGAGACCATGGGGGGGTGGAGGGGGGAAGCTTCAGAGCCATGGAGGAGAGCACAGCAACAGTGGTGCGGAGGGCAAAGCGGAGAGATTCCTGCACAGAGGATCGGAACCGACCAGCACTCACCAGCTCGAGAGTCTCTGCTCACCCACCGGGGCGGGTGGGGCTGGGAGCTGAGGCTCAGGCTTCAGGCTTTGGTCAGAGCTCAGGGAGAGGACTGGCTGCGTGAACACAGCCTGAAGGGGTTAGTGCACCACCCCTAGCCTGGAGGGAGTCCGGGGAAATGTCTGGACCTGCCAAAGAGGCAACAGACTTTTTCTTCCCTCTTTGTTTCCTGGTGCGCGAGGAGAGGGGATTAAAAGCGCTGCTTAAAGGAACTCCAGAGACGGGTGTGAGCCGCAGCTAACAGCATGGACCCCAGAGACGGGCATGAGATGCTAAGGCTGCTGCTGCCACCACCAAGAAGCCTGTGTGTGACCACAAGTCACTGTCTACACCTCCCCTCCCGGGAGCCTGTGCAGCCTGCCACTAACAGGGTCCCAGGATCCAGGGACAACTTCCCTGGGAGAACGCATGGTGCACCTCAGGCCGGTGCAACATCACAATGGCCTCTGCTACCACAGGCTCGCCCCGCATCATGCCACTCCCTCCTCCCAGCCTGAGTGAGCCAGAGCCCCTGAAGCAGTGGCTCCTTTAACCCCATCCTGTCTGAGCAAAGAACAGACGGTCTCTGGCGACCTACATGCAGAGGCGCAGCCAAATCCAAAGCTGAGCCCCGGGACCTGTGCAAAAAAAGAAGAGAAAGGGAAATCTCTCCCAGCAGCCTCAGGAGCAGTGGATTAAATCTCCACAATCATCTTGATGTGCCCTGCATCTGTGGAATACCTGAATAGACAATGAATCATCCCAAATTGAGGAGGTGGACTTTGAGAGCAAGATTTATTATTTTTTCCCCTTTTCCTCTTTTTGTGAGTGTGTATGTGTATGTTTCTGTGTGAGATTTTGTCTGTATAGCTTCCCTTTCAACATTTGTGCTAGGGTTCTACCTGTCCATATTTTTTTTAACTTAAAAAATTATTTTTTCTTAATAATTATTTTTTATTTTAATAACTTTATTTTATATTATCTTACTTTATTTTCTTTTCTTTTATCATCTTTCTTTCTTTCTTTCTACTTTTTCTCCCTTTTATTCTGAGCCTTATGGATGAAAGGCTCTTGGTGCTACAGCCAGGAGTCAGTGCTGTGCCTCTGAGGTCGGAGAGCTGACTTCAGGACACTGGTCCACAAGAGACCTCCCAGCTCCACATAACATCAAATGGCAAAAATCTCCCAGAGATCTCCATCTCAACACCAACACCCAGCTTCACTCAATGACCAGCAAGCTACAGTGCTAGACAACCCTATGCCAAGCAACTAGCAAGACAGGAACACAACCCCACCCATTAGCAGAGAGGCTGCCTAAAATCATCATAAGTCCACGGACACCCCAAAACACACCACCAGACGTGGACCTGGCCACCAGAAAGACAAGATTCAGCCTCATCCACCAGAACACAGGCACGAGTCCCCTCCACCAGGAAGCCTACACAACCCACTGAACCAACTTTAGCCACTGGGGACAGACGACAAAAACAATGGGAACTACGAACCTGCAGCCTGCAAAATGGAGACCCCAAACACAGTAAGATAAGCAAAATGAGAAGACATATAAACACACCGTAGATGAAGGAGCAACATAAAAATCCATCAGACCTAACAAATGAAGAGGAAAAAGGCAGTCTACCTGAAAAAGAATTCATAATAATGATAGTAAAGATGATCCCAAATCTTGGAAATAGAATAAATGCAAGAAACATTTAACACGGACCTAGAAGAACTAAAGATGAAACAAGCAACGAAGAACAACACACTAAATGAAATTAAAAATACTCTAGAAGAGATCAAGAGCAGAATAACTGAGGCAGAAGAACGGATAAGTGAACTAGAAGATAAAATAGTGGAAATAAATACTGCAGAGCAGAATAAAGAAAAAAGAATGAAAAGAACTGATGACAGTATGAGACCTCTGGGACAACATTAAATGCACCAACATTCGAATTATATGGGTTCCAGAAGAAGAGGAGTAAAAGAAAAGGACTGAGAAAATATTTGAAGAGATGATAGTTGAAAACTTCCTTAATATGGGAAAGGAAATAGTTAATCAAGTCCAGGAAGCACAGAGAGTCCCATACAGGATAAATCCAAAGAGAAACACACCAAGACACATAATAATCAAACTGTGAAAAATTAAATACAAAGAAAACATATTAAAAGCAGCAATGGAAAAACAACAAAAAACACACAAGGGAATCCCCATAAGGTTAACAGCTGATCTTTTAGCAGAAACTCTGCAAGCCAGAAGGGACTGCCAGGATATATTTAAAGTGATGAAGAAGAAAAACCTATACCCAAGATTACTGTACCCAGCAAAGATCTCATTCAGATTTGATGGAGAAATTAAAACATTTAAAGACAAGCAAAAGCTGAGAGAGTTCAGCAACACCAAACCAGCTTTACAACAAATGCTAAAGGATCTTCTCTAGGCAAGAAACACAAGAGAAGGAAAAGACCTACAATAACAAATACAAAACAATTAAGAAAATTGGAATAGGAACATACATATCGATAATTACCTTAAATGTAAATGGATTAAATGCTGCCACCAAAAGACACACACTCGCTGAATGGATACAAAAACAAGACCCATATATATGCTGTCTACAAGAGACCCACTTCAGACCTAGAGAAACATACAGACTGAAAGTAAGGGGTTGGAAAAAGATATTCCATGCAAATGGAAACCAAAAGAAAGCAGGAGTAGCAATTCTCATATCAGACAAAATAGACTTTAACATAAAGACTATTAGAAGAGACAAAGAAGGACACTACATAATGATCAAGGGATCGATCCAAGAAGATATAACAATTGTAAATATTTATGCACACAACATAGGAGCACCTCAATACATAAGGCAAATACTAACAGCCATAAAAGGTCAAATCGACAGTAACACATACATAGTAGGGGACTTTAACACTCCACTTTCACCAATGGACAGACCATCCAAAATGAAAATAAATAAGGAAACACAAGCTTTAAATAATACATTAAACAAGATGGACTTAATTAATATTTATAGGACATTCCATCCAAAAACAACAGAATACACATTTTTCTCAAGTGCTCATAGAACATTCTCCAGATTGATCATATCTTGGTTCACAAATCAAACCTTGGTAAATTTAAGAAAATTGAAATTGTATCAAGTATCTTTTCATACCACAATGCTATGAGACTACCTACCAATTACAGGAAAAGATCTGTAAAAAATACAAACACATGGAGGCTAAACAATACACTACTTAATAACCAAGAGATCACTGAAGAAATCAAAGAGGAAATCAAAAAATACCTATAAACAATTTACAATGGATACACGATGACCCAAAACCTATAGGATGCAGAAAAAGCAGTTCTGAGATGGAATTTTATAGCAATACAATCCTACCTTAAGAAAGAGGAAACTTCTCGAATAAACAACCTAACCTTGTACCTAAAGCAATTAGAGAAAGAACAAAAAACGCCCAAAGTTAGCATAAGGAAAGAAATCATAAAGATCAGATCAGAAATAAATGAAAAAGAAATGAAGGAAACGATAGCAAAGATCAATAAAACTAAAAGCTGGTTCTTTGAAAAGATAAACAAAATTGATAAACCATTAGGCAGACTCATCAAGAAAAAAAGGGAGAAGACTCAAATCAATAGAATTTGAAATGAAAAAAGAGAAGTAACAACTGACACTGCAGAAATACAAAAGATCATGAGAAATTACTACAAGCAACTCTATGCCAATAAAATGGACAACCTGAAAGAAATGGACAAATTCTTAAAAATGCACAACGTGCCAAGACTGAATCAGGAAGAAATAGGAAATATGAACAGACCAATCACAAGCACTGAAATTGAAACAGGGATTACAAATTTTCCAACAAACAAAAGCCCAGGACAAGATGGCTTCACTGGCAAATTCTATCAAACATTTAGAGAAGAGTTAACACCTATCCTTCTCAAACTCTTCCAAAATATAGCAGAGGGAGGAACACTCCCAAACTCATTCTATGAGGCTCCCATCACTCTGATACCAAAACCACACAAGGATGTCACAAAGAAAGAAAACTACAAGCCAATATCTCTTATGAACATAGATGCAAAAATCCTCAACAAAATACTAGCAAACAGAATCCAATAGCACATTAAGAGGATCATACACCAAGATCAAGTGAGGTTTATTCCATGGAATGTAAGGATTCTTCAATATATGCAAATCAATGTGATACACCATATTAGCAAATTGAAGGAGAAAAACCATATGGTCATCTCAACAGATGCAGAGAAAGCTTTCAAGAAAATTCAACACCCATTTATGATAAAAACCCTGCAGAGAGTAGGCATAGAGGGAATTTTCCTCAACATAATAAAGGCCATATATGACAAACCCACAGCCAACATCGTCCTCAGTGGTGAAAAACTGAAAGCATTTCCCCTAAGATCAGGAACAAGACAAGGTTGCCCACTCTCACCACTCTTATTCAACATAGTTTGGGAAGTTTTAGCCACAGAAATCAGAGACGAAAAAGAAATAAAAGCAATCCATATTGGAAAAGAAGAAGTAAAGCTGTCACTGTTTCCAGATGACATGATACTATACATAGAGAATCCTAAAGATGCTACCAGAAAACTAGAACTAATCAATGAATTTGGTAAAGTAGCAGGATACAAAATTAATGTGCAGAAATCTCTGGCATTCCTATAAACTAATGATGAAAAATCTGAAAGTGAAATCAAGCAAACACTCCCATTTACCACTGCAACAAAAAGAATAAAATATCTAGGAATAAACCTACCTAAGGAGACAAAAGACCTGTATGCAGAAAATTATAAGACACTGATGAAAGAAATTAAAGATGATACAAATAGATGGAGAGATATACCATGTTCTTGGATTGGAAGAATGAACATTGTGAAAATGACCCTACTACCCAAAGCAATCTACAGATTCAATGCAATCCCTATCAAACTACCACTGGCATTTTTCACAGTACTAGAACAAAAAATTTCACAATTTGTATGGAAACACAAAAGTCCCCGAATAGCCAAAGCAATCTTGAGAACGAAAAATGGAGCTGGAGGAATCAAGCTCCCTGACTTCAGACTATACTACAAAGCTACAGTAATCAAGACAGTATGGTACTGGCACAAAAACAGAAATATAGATCAGTGGAACAGGGCCCAGAGATATACCCACGCACATATGGTCACCTTATCTTTGATAAATGAAGAAGGAATGTACAGTGGAGAAAGGACAGCCTGTTCAATAAGTGGTGCTGGGAAAACTGGACAGGTACATGTAAAAGTATGAGATTAGATCACTCCCTAACACCATACACAATAATAAGCTCAAAATAGATCAAAGACCTAAATGTAAGGCCAGAAACTGTAAAACTCTTGGAG
This sequence comes from Lipotes vexillifer, assembly GCF_000442215.2. Classification (NCBI taxonomy): domain Eukaryota; kingdom Metazoa; phylum Chordata; class Mammalia; order Artiodactyla; family Lipotidae; genus Lipotes; species Lipotes vexillifer. Next base: position 1,734,171 of record NW_006794958.1, on the reverse strand, counting down.
GAAAACATAGGCAGAACATTCTATGACATAAATCACAGCAAGATCCTTTTTGACCCACCTCCTAGAGAAATGGAAATAAAAAGAAAAATAAACAACTGGGACCTAATGAAACTGCAATGCTTTTTCACAACAAAGGAAGTGATAAACAAGACCAAAAGACAACCCTCGGAATGGGAGAAAATATTTGAAAATGATACAACTGTCAAAGGATTAATCTCCAAAATTTATAAGCAGCTCTTGCAGCTCAATAAAAGAAAAAGAAACAACCCAATCCAAAAATGGGCAGAAGATCTAAATAGACATTTCTCCAAAAAAGATATACAGACTGCCAACAAACACATGAAAGAATGCTCAATGTCATTAGGGAAATGCAAATCAAAACTACAGTGAGATATCATCTCACACCAGTCAGAATGGCCATCATCCAAAAATCTACAAACAGTAAATGCTGGAGTGGGTGTGGAGAAAAGGGAACACTGTTGCACTGCTGGTGGGAATGTGAATTGGTACAGCCACTATGGAGAACAGTATGGAGGTTCCTTAAAAAACTACAAATAGAACTACCATATGACCCAGCAATCCCACTACTGGACATCTACCCTGAGAAAACCATAATTCAAAAAGAGTCATGTACCAAAATGTTCATTGCAGCTCTATTTACAATAGCCCGGAGATGGAAACAACCTAAGTGTCCATCATTGGATGAATGGATAAAGAAGATGTGGCACATATATACAATGGAATATTACTCAGCCATGAAAAGAAACGAAATTGAGCTATTTGTAATGAGGTGGATGGACCTAGAGTCTGTCATACAGAGTGAAGTAAGTCAGAAAGAGAAAAACAAATACCATATGCTAATTCATTTATATGGAATTTAAGAAAAAAAATGTCTTGAAGAACCTAGGGGTGAGACAGGAATAAAGACACAGACCTACTAGAGAATGGACTTGAGGATAAGGGGAGGGGGAAGGGTAAGCTGTGACAAAGTGAGAGAGTGGCATGGATATACACTACCAAATGTAAAATAGATAGCTAGTGGGAAGAAGCCGCATAGCACAGGGAGATCAGCTCAGTGCTTTGTGACCACCTAGAGAGGTGGGATAGGGAGGGTGGGAGGGAGGGAAATGCAAGAGGGAAGAGATATGGGAACATATGTATTACTGATTAACTTTGTTATAAAGCAGAAACTAACACACCATTGTAAAGCAATTATACTCCAATAAAGATGTTAAAAAAAAAGAATATGTGTCACATATATACAATAGAATATTACTCAGCCATAAAAAGAAACGAAATTGAGTCATTTGTAGTGAGGTGGATGGACCTAGAGTGCGTCACACAGAGTGAAGTAAGTCAGAAAGAGAAAACAAATACCGTATGCTAACACATATAAATGGAATTAAAAAAAAATTGTTCTGATGAACCTAGGGTAGGACAGGAATAAAGACACAGATGTAGAGAATGGAGAGGACACAGGGAGAGGGAAGGGTAAGCTAGGATGAAGTGACAGAGTAACAATGACCCTACCAAATGTAAAATAGATAGCTAGTGGGAAACAGTTGCATAGCATGGGGAGATCAGCTCAGCGCTTTGCAACCACCTAGAGGGTTGGGATAAAGAGGGTGGGAGGGAGACACAAGAGGGAGAGGATATGAGGATATATATATATGCACATAGCTGATTCACTTTGTTATACGGCAGAAACTAAAACAACATTGTAAAGCAATTATACTCCAATAAAGATGCTAAAGGAAAAAAAAAGAATTCCTAGAGATTGTCACTATGAGTGAAGTAAATCAGAAAAAGACAAATATCATATGATATCACTTATATGTGGATTCTAAAAAAAATGGTACAAGTGAACTTATTTACAAAACAGAAATAGAGTCACAGATGTAGAAAACAAATGTATGGTCACCAGAGGGGAAAGTGGGGGAGGGATAAATTGGTAGATTTGGAGTGACATATACACACTACTATATATAAAATAGATAACTAATAAGGACCTACTGTAAAACACGGGGAACTCTACTCAATACTGTGTAATGGCCTATGTGGGAAAAGTGTCTAAAAAAGAATTGATATATGTATATGTATAACTGATTCACTTTGCTGTACACCTGAAACTAACACATTTTAAATCAACTATGCTCCAATAAAAATTTTAAAAAAATAATTATATGGATATGGGAGGAGGGACTGAGTTAAAGCACAGCTTCCATTGGATGTATGGAATCTAATGTCCTCTTTCCAAGTCTCTTTTGTCTTCTACTTTGTTGACATCTTTCTGTAGAGTTTTTATTCTCTGGGAGATGAGAAAGGCCTGTAGAAAATCCATTTAATCTACATGCTATCTGCTGGAGCTAACAGTTTTTTCATCCTTCTGTCCTTTCTAATACTCTTCCCTAGATTGGAGGTTAAGTCTGGATAATGATAAATAATAATGATGATAATAATAATTAGTAATAATAATAATGTGATGTAAGCAGACTTCCCCATTGAGCTTCACCTCTTGTGTAGTCCTGTGGTAGGTATGACCTCAATCACTGTAAGAAAATATGGGTTCCTGCTGTTGTTCTCATGTGACTATAGATCCCATCACCTTGATCATTGGATATAACAGTCAGTACAACCACAATTTTTGGAAAAATCTCTATCTTGCTTGTGAACTAAGGAATTATGTACCACCTTTCAGTGTCGTCTTGCTATTGCTTCTAGATTTAACAAAATATGGCAATTTTTCTTTCCAGTTTGTAGTGTAATGTTAGCGGGGCTTTGTTTCTGATTTTCTCATGGCTTTAAATGCTGATTAAATCAATTTACTTGTTAATATCCATAATTTGGAAATACACGTTGTTTCATAGAGGATAAAAGAGATTTGATAGATTATGAAAACACTTGGTAGTCAAATTAACACCGTCTCCACTTCTACAGAAGAAGTTTTCTTCAATGGTCTAGTTTTATACATGGACTCTAGGAGGTAAATTTTAATTTCCAACATTTTGTATAATGTATCTTTTATAACTTCAATTTTGTTTTGCATAAGCATAGAACATTGTTTATTTTTGAGGCGGAAAATATATGTAAGTTATAATTTTTCATAATTATATTCATACAAAACAAAACAAAAAAGTATAAATGTCTGATTTCTTATTAAAGTAATATATTTATTTATAATATATTTTTAGCTCTAATTCCATTGCTCATTAAACATTGTATTCTCCAGGCAGATCAAAGTAGTGGTAAAGATTCAAACGCATCCTGAACTTCTACCATGTGTCTGCTACTGCCACTATTGCCTTCACCTAGAACACTCATTTTTACATCCATCCAACTGAAACTTACTTGAGTTTTACTTTTTTCTGTTTCCTCATATATTCTGTAACTCTGGTTTAGCACTGTCATATTTGAGGTAAATTACTGTTCATTTTATGTGTTACTTCTATTATCAAATTGAAGACTTCTCGAGGGTAGTAATCATGTCTTGTTCTTTTTGAAATTCTTAAGTATGATTGTGGATTTTTCTGTCTTCCTATATTTCTGTCAGTTGTATCTTCCTATATTTTGAAGTTCTCCATTTATGTTCATAGATTATTAATAAAGTTATATTTTTTTTATAAAATTCACTCATCTGTCTTACAAAATATTTTTAATCTCTAGTCTCTTTGCCTTCAAGTCTACTTAACTTGACATTAATATAGGTACACCAATTTTTAAATATTTATTGTTTGCATAAAATGTAGCTTTCTACTATCTTACTTCCAACTGGTTTGGTTTCTTAATTTAAAGAGTATTTCTTCTGAACAGCATCTTATTTTTTAATCCAATCTGACAATCTCTGTCTTTAAATGGAAGTGTTTAGTCCATTTACATATGATGTAAGTGTTTATACACCTACACTTAAATCTATGTTTGCATGTGTCTATTTTTCCATCTGCTCTTTTCTTCCATGTTTCTTATATCCTGCCTTCTTTTTTGTTTAATCAATTATATTTAGTATTTTAGTTTATATCTTCTTTGAAGTTTTAAATATTTATTTATTTTGTTGCACCGGGTCTTGGTTGCAGCAGGTGGGCCCCTTAGTTGTGGCTCCAGGGCTCCTTAGTTGAGGCATGTGAACTCCTTAGTTGTGACATGTGAACTCTTAGTTGCAGCATGAATGTGGGATCTAGTTCCCTGACTAGGGATTGAACCTGGGCCCCCTGAATGGGGAGTGTGGATTCCTATCCAGTGTGCCACCAGGGAAGTCCCCCTTCTATGATCTTTTAGTTAAAGGTACTTGAATTATTTTAGAAATTGCTGTAAAAATTCCAGTATGCATGCTAACTTTGCAGTCTATTTTCAAATAATATTAGACTAACTTTATGAACTTAAAGGTAAAAACTTGTAATACTTGAGTTCCATTTACTCTTATTTATCACTATGTTTTTCTACATATGTAGTAATCCCATGATATAAAATTATTTTCTTAAGTAACTAGTGATTATATACATATTCACATACACTTATATAGTTAGGAATTTGTTCATAAGTTAACTTGTAAAAGGTATTTCATAATTACCCAGATAATGACTTCTTTTTTTTTTTTTTTCCTGCAGCCAAATTTCTGTATGTAATCATTTGTTTGTTTGAAGAATTTTCAGTATTCCTTACAGTGCTGGTCTGCTGAAGATAAAGTGTCTCAGAAAATATTTTTTGCTTTCATATCTACACAATATTTTCAATGATGCAATACTGTAAGTAGATGGATTTATTTTCCCCCCATTTTTACACTTTAAAGATGTCTTTTCTGGCCTTCATTATTTCTGATGAGAAGCAGCTGTTATTTTTATTGTTGTTTCTCTCTGTTTAGTGCATTTTGTTTTAGACTCGGTGCTTTTAAGATTTTTCTCTGTATCTTTGGTCTTCAGCAGTTAGAATGATAGAACTAATCTGGTTTTATTTGCATTTTTTGTACTTGAGTTATTTTCATCTTTTTGGACCTCTGTGATATTTTTCATGTACTTTCAAAAATTTTTGTCCACTATCTTTTCAAATAATTTTCTGCCCTATTTTCTCTCTCCTCTTTATCTTATATTCCAATAATCATATAAACACACATTTAATATTGTTCCATATATTTCCAGACAGCCCGTCATAATTTTGTTCACTTTTTATTATCTTTATGTTTCAGTTTGGACTATCTTCTGTTTTAATAATCTTTCCTCTGCTGTCTCCAGAAGAGGATCAAGTGACTACTTTAAGATCTGAAGTGAATTCTTCTTAAAAATAGTATATTTATATATTTATTATAAGCATTTCTATTTGGGCTATTTTTTAAAATAGTTTCCAGGTTTCTGCCAAATTTTCTCACCTGTTTATGCATATTGTACACTGTGATAGTTAATTTTATTTGTCAATTTGAATAGGCTAAGGGATTCCCTATTAGCTAGTAAAACATTACTTCTGGCTGTGTCTGTGAGAGTGTTTCTAGAAAAAAATAATATTTGAATAAGTAGACTGATTAAAGAAGATTTGCCTTCACCAGTGTGAGTGGGCATCACTAATCCACTGAGGACCTGAATAGAACAAAAAAGCAAAGGAAGGGTGAATTCATTCATCTCTCTCTCTCTCTCCCACTCTCTCTCTCCCCCCACCCTTAATCTGGGACATCTATTTCCTAGTGTCTTTGGATATATGAGCTCCTTATTCTCTGACCTTTCTGACTCTGGGACTTAACTAGTGGCTCCCTGGTTCTCAGGCCTTTGTCCTCAGACTGCGAGTTACACTATCCACTCCTCTGATTTTCAGGTCTTCAAATTCAGACTAAATTATACAACCAGCTTTCCTTGTTCTCAAGCTTGTAGATGGCAGATTTAGGGACTTCTCAGTCTCTGTAAACATGTGAGCAAATTTCTATAAAAAATCTCCTTTTATATATACATATGTGTATGTATATGTGTGTGTATGTATGTATCATATTGGTTCGTTTTCGCTGGAGAACACTAATGCATACACCTTTCATGTATGCTTTTGTATAGTTATTATACTTATTCTAAATTCCCTGTCTGAAAAATACAATACCAGGGCCATGTGTGGATTTGTTTCTAGAGTATGTTTACTTTTCTCATCTTGGATCTCATTTTCCCACTTCTTCATGGAAATTAAAAAATTTTATAGTATGCTAGACATTGTGTAAATAACATTAGAGACTAGAATAAATAATAAAGAAAAGTATGTCCTTTCCTTTGAAAGCTTGATAGTGTTTCTGTGTCATTCTACTCTGTATTTTCAGCAGTTAAATGTGAGTGATAACTTTTTTGTGTGTGATACATAAGATTTTCAATTCACCTGAATGCTATTTGGAAGGCAGCTATGCCCACTACTATACCACCAACGAACACATAATACTATTTGATACAGAAGCAAAATAATTTACTAAAGCTACAAATTAAATTTTATATGTATGTACCTTATACATATGCAAATATATAATACACACATATTTGCATGTATGTAAATATATATAATATACATTAAAAAATCAGAAACTAAAACTCTATAGGAGGTATATTTTTGTATAACGAATATCTCACACAAAAATAATCAAATGTATGACCCATTTTCCAATATGCATTTCAAAATAACATATTTATTATGTATCATATTATACACATGCTAGATACTAATTATCATTTAAACATCACAAGAGAAAATTAAGAGGTAGGGATATTGTTCTATCCACTACAGAAATAAAGAATATGAGCTTTAGAAGAATTCAGCAATCAGGTCTCTGTCACAAAGCCAATGAGTTTGTACAGCAAGGCTATATTTGCCCAGATCATTTCTTAACCACTACCCTAGGACTATACAAAATGCCTTAGGAATAAATGGATACTATTTATTGAATAGTACTAAATATTTATACTAAATATCATGAATCGACCACAACTGATCCTCTCACATCCTTACAAATTCTAGACCTCTCAGAGATAGCAATATAGTATGCATTTCTTTGCTAAAAACAAGTTGCTTTTGGGTTAACTTATATATATACTACATGCAAGATATTTTGGAAGAATGCACATATATTTTTGTAGTCTATAGTACCATTGACTAAACTTGTATTATTCCTAAAAATATTTAATAAATTATTCCTACACACATAAACTTATTACATATATGTATAGTATATATGTGTAATTCATATTTGTTATGTTAAATCTGAGTCTGGGAATGTAAATTGGAATTGATTTTTATTGTTACATATTCAAATATAGAATTTATGATACCATATTTTTAAAAATTAGTAATGAGTTTAGGGATTGCAAATAAAATGTAAAATTTGGGATGGAAGCATTCATATAGTTATTCCAATATTTTGACTGCAACTCCAACTCCCCTGGGCTCAAATAATAAAGAACAATTTATGCTCATATAACCAGATTCAAGGCAAAGTACAATCCAGAATTGGTTAATTTAACAGCACAATCATAATATCGTGGTTCCAAATTATTACCATCTTTCCACCCTGCCACCTTCAGTGGTTGAATTTGTCCTTAGGCTGCCTGCTGTTATTACCATGAGATCACAGATCACAGGTGCAGTTATAAGCATAGGATACAGATATGACAATGTCCATCAGAGAAAGAGGGATTCTCTCTTTATTACTGAACTTTATAAGATTTAAGAAACAGATTCAAGCAGCTCTCAATTTAAAAAATAAATGCTTTTATTTATCTCATTAGCCAGGATTGCATCAAAAGACCAAACTAAACCAATGCCTGGCAACAGGAATGAGCCACAAAAACGGGCTTCTTAGATTACCCATGATTTACCCTTAAAACTTGGAATTAGCTCTGACTAAAAGAAGGGGGAGAGGGAAGACCTCAAACTGATTTGAGACTGCAATTATAAAGGGAGATAATGGCTGTTGTCAAACATAATATCTGCTACTCAGTATTTTGTTCATGAAAAATGGTTGTGTATTAGCCCTTCAACTGCAATGAAACTGAAAATATTTCACATGATATGTCATTTTACTAAATTCATAGAAACAAAAAAAAAATGGCTTTTTTCCAAGAGTGGCTAGAAATTCCATAAAATAGTTGGGTGATGTCTGTAAAATTATGTGATTTTAAAGTACAGCTGATAAATACTATCCCAGCCACTGGTTATAGTCACACTTATTAATTTTCACTGTGTAAAGAGTGAGTTTTCAGTTAGAGTATGAACTTAATTCTGGAGCTTACATACCAAGTAATATTGTAAATGTTACATGGCTTATGGGCTTATAGAAATTGTCCAACATAAACTGTTTAGGTGAAAATTGTCTATACTGACTTCTAGATTTTTCCTTATAATTAGGAACATAATTTATTATTTAGAGAAGGTTTCCTTTTATGATATTTTTGATTTTTTTTTTACTAAATAGTATTTGAGAATAAAATATTTAGAAATCAAAACAAATACTGAGGAAACAGTAATACAGCAAAAGGTGAAATAAGGATTTAAGGTTGGGAGCAATCTCATTGGCTTTCACAGAATTTTATCTATATTTAATCTGATCTATGTTTATAAAAATCATTCAATATTTTTCTTATTATAAACCTACTCATAGCTCAACAATCATTTAGTGAATACCCTGGTATACTGTATGACTTGATAAGAGCTACTGAATAATCTGTACTTTAGTATTTTTTAATTTATAAAATGCAAATCAAAACCACAATAAGATATCACCTCACACCTGTCAGAATGGCTATCCTCAAAAAGTCTACAAATGGCAAATATTGGTGAGGATGTGGGAACACTTGTACAATGTTAGAGGGAATGTAAATTAGTGCAGCCACTATAAAAAACAGTGTGGAGACTTCTCAAAAACTAAAAATAGAACTACCATATAACCCAGGAATTCCACTCCTGGGTACATATCTGGAAAAAAACAAAAACACTAATTTGAAAAGGTACAGGGCACCCCATGCAACATTATTTACAACAGCCAAATATAGAAGCAACCAAGTGTCCATCAACAGATGAATGGATAAAGAAGATGTGGTATGCATATATAATGGAATATTACTCAGCCATAAAAGAGAATGAAATTATGCCATTTGCAGCAATGTGGATGGACCTAGAGGATATTATGCTTAGTGAAATAAAGTCAGAGAAAAACAAATACAATATGATATCACTTATATGTGGAATATTTTTTAAAAATACAAGTGAGTATATATGCAAAACAGAAACAGACTCACAGCTACAGAAGACAAACTAGTGGTTAACAGTGAGGAGAGGAAATGGGGAGGGGCAAGTTAGGGATATGGGATTAAGAGATACAATCTACTACATATAAAATAGATAAGCAACAAGGACATATTGTATACCACTGGGAATTATGGCCATTATCTTGTAATAACTTTTAATGGAGTATAATCTCTAAAAATACTGAATCACTATGCTGTATACCTGAAACTAATATTGCAAATTAACTATACTTCAATTTTTAAAAATACCTATATTTTAGAGTATCAGCTAGCATTATATCATAACCATCATCATCATTGCTATCCTCATCTGGTGGCATAAAAACATACTTTATATATTTTAGAGGGAAAGATGGATTTGCTTTGGGGAGTTGGGCTGCTATTTCATAAAAAATAGTTTTGTGACTATATTTAAATATAATTCAAGTCCATCTGTCATTTTTGAGATAACACTGAATAAAGAGGGGCAGGTTCTGTTTCCAATAATGCAAGGCATATTATAGGTTTTTTTATTATGAATATTTTCTTATAACAGTTTTTCTTTCCAAAAAATGTTTTTAGTTTAGGCTGACAGACTGACCCCAAAAGCTTTGTATGTGTGTGTTTATCTTCCTTTGTTGGTTTGTTTTGGTTTGTAGAGCATATGCATTTTGGGAGTTGTGAGTGTATGTGTATCTGTGTTTAATGCTGGTCACATTAGAAAGAAATGTTAAAGAGACATATTAGGAAGAGGCTTTTTCAGGGCAAAACACTAGCTTGATTTTTCTTTACTACTAGCTCAAGAAAAAAAAATATGAAAGAGACTTCACTGGCTTAGTACTGCACTACTTGAACTATTATTACCTATATCTGAACAAATCACGCATTAGAAACATATCAGTGTCTAATGTTACTATGTTCTGAGTCTGAAGGTCTGTCCATTGCATCTGAGTGAGAAAAGGAGATATCTAAGGAAGCTGCATGTCAGGCATACTGGGAGCAAAAATAGAACTGAGGAAGGAACTTTGGTAAATTCAATTGTGACAAAATGAGGAAGTTTTCAGCAAAATTAAAAATGAGATTAACCAGAAGAAGGGGAGAGGAGGAGGCTATGGGAGATTTGAGGGAGGATAGAATATACAAGATTTTGCAAAGTTATTGGCATGTGGAAGAGAATGGTGATAAGGCAGGAAATATACATACAAATATAAACACACACATCTATATCATGCTTATAATTTTAAAGCACTTTCTAAGATATTAAAAGGCCTTTGATATTTTATTGAAATAGATGTAGTATTAAATGTGCATTTCCTAAGTTTTCTTTTAAAGAAAATGGCTTTTCCAAACGAAATACTTCATGCAAAAATTAGGCATAATTACATGAGTCATAATTTACTTCATTATTACACAATGTAATGCTTGAAGTGGGGGTAGAGGGAGTTAAGAGTATTTCCAGAATTAGAATTCTTGGTGGAAGATTCTAAAGCAAAAGGTGTTAAAGTAGCAGATTTACCTGAATAAGCAGAAAAATTTAGTACATAATCCAGGAATTACTGGCTTTTGTCCATCCAACTTTACTTTTCATCCAGCGGATTTCATTAAAGGAAGGTATTTAGAGTTATGGTCCCACTGAAGTTTATTTGAAACAACCATACATCCTCCTTTAGATTCCATGTAAAGTGAGTGCTTGGAAGTAGAGTCCTGAGAGTTGCAGGATGCATATGAAAGGGCTCAATGTATCTTGTGAACTATGACTGCCTGACTGCGGGTGCAAAACCTGTGACAAACAGTGCAGAGCAGGTACGCATTTTCAACCACTATTTTTCCATTGTTGCAGAGCTGAATGTGAGTACAATCCTCCAAATGTGTAAAAAAGCACTTGCCTGCTTAAGAAATCTGAATAATAATAATAATAAAAGGTATAATTTAATTAAAGAACAGGGTATTGAGGAGGTTTAACAAGAAATTAAAGGTGAAGGAAATTTTAGGAAAGTATTGGATTGGCAGAAACACCTAGAATTACACCTGGCTCCTAATTAGCAGAAATAATCTACAAACCATTTTATTCAGTGGTGTGCCCTTTGCTGTGAATATATTTTCATCCTTACTCAGAAAGACAGTTTTAGGATTTTGCCAGTATTCTAACTCTATTCAGTCTTATATGCACTGCCCAACATTATTCACTTGGTATACATGGGCAAGTTAAAGTAATTATTTAGAAGTATAACTTATTTTGTATCCCCAGTTTACAACTGAGTGTAGTAATGCCTTCCCAGCCGAAAGGCAAGTGTCCAGGAAAATCAATGTATTGAGTTCCCCCTACAGGGCTAAGATTTTTTATTATGTGACAGATCAATTTATTGCTGTCTTGTAACACTGATAAATTGTGATTACAAATGATCATGACAGTTGGCATTCTCAAAGTTTCTTGGTGAATGTAGTAATAAAATGACAAACTTTGTTTAGTTGTTACTCACACATGTACTTTAGAATTCTCACCCTACTACTCAGCCATGAAGTCCTGGTAACTGGTTTAGGAAGACTATTTGAGTTCAGTACTAAGAATCACTCCTCCTCTTAAGTTAGCCTGTTTTCTTGAACTTAAACTATGCTACCAGCAGTCTACTTTTTCTTGGTTTAATATATTACAGAGACACTCCTTAGAACAGACTCTATTTGAAGGCTTCCTATCAATTCTCTAGAAATGCTCAAATTTTGGGTGAACACAGTAAGGATATGAACACAGGTCATCACAAGCCATTTAGCTCACTTGAATTAACAGTCACAATGTTATGCTTATGGGAACTCTTTAGAACTATGTATTCAGAAGGCAGGAAAAAAATTAGTGGAATATGCTTCTCAGAGGCATGAATAAGATAAATTGGACAACTATTTTTAAAGGTCAACATTCAAGAACAAAAACTGCATTTGAAGGTAATGAAAGGTTACATCATATGGGAATTATTGAAAAATACTTTTTGATAGGAGGCAATCGACTAGAAATGGATATCCTAGGAAACAATGGAAGGTATGAAGCATGAATACAAAAAAAATCAATTTGAAAGGAGAAAGCTAGGCTCATACCTTTGCTACTTGCTATCACAGAGAGCTTTTTTCAGTTTTTCCATTTAAATCATATGATTGTTATAAATACTGCTTTTTTTAAAAAAATAAAATGTACTATCACAAAACTTTTTATCTCCTAAATTCAGTAATTTTTCTGAGATCTTTAGAAAGTAGCAATACATCTCTATGAAAGTCTTAACCCGTGGTTCTGCTTTGTTTTCTCCATTCCCCAAAAACCTGATTTATACCTTGTTAATAATATTTTCTTCAAAATGTTCAACACAATCCAGCTGACCCATATTCTAGTTCCTGCCCTCAAATGTGAATGGGAGATAGTTACTACAGTTGTCATCTCTTCATTCTCCCACTTAGAAAAGTGTTTTATTTAATTCAAAATCATCACCTACTTTTACTAGTTTACCTGAATCCAGCATCCTGTTTATTCAAATTCCCATCCTTTAGCTATTTACTGTATGTGGTAGTTCTCTACAGTCTAGCTATTTTATTTCATTGAATTCTTGGATATATTTTAGTCATATCTTTTGAAGAAAATGAGATCATTAGAATATATTTCATCAGAAGTATCATTTATAGATAAGCAAATTGAGTACTGAAATACTTCAAACCAATATGCAGCAATCCTATATATGAGGGGAATATAAAATGTTCCTATAATTTAACATGTTAGATTTTTTTAAAGATTTTTTTTTTATGTGGACCATTTTTTTTTAAAGTCTTTATTGAATTTGTTACAATACTGCTTCTGTTTTATGTTTTGGTTTTTTGGCCACGAGATATGTGGGATCTCAGCTCCCCAGCCAGGGATCGATCACACACCCGCTGCATTGGAAGGTGAAGCCTTAACCAATGGACTGCCAGGGAAGTCCCTAACATGTTAGATTTTAATATAGTTGCTATGGTGTCTTAGACGTATTGTTATTTTCTTGATATCAGTTTAAGTCCAATTCTGAGTCCTTATTCTGCCAGATGAGTGAGTTATTCAACCTGCTACTCCAGAATTATCCCAAAGTTCTACATAGAAGCATTATGTCAGGGAAGAATCTGTGATTGACAGCAATCCCCCTTAGCTTATGCTGAGATACCCAATGTACAGTCTGTAAAACCTTTAGTCTGTTACCTCTGTTGATTTCAAACCAGCTTCTAACCTCTGTGCCCATAATCCAGCCTCTGAAGGCACATCACAGAGTCAACCCTCTCCTCTACTCCAAGTCTTATCACTCTAAATATGTACCACAGATTTGTAGACACACTTCTCATTACTCCCTCCTCACCTCTCAATTTTCAACTTCTTTGTTGTCTTTATAAGCTTTATCCTTTCCCAATTCTGTTGCCCTCCAGAGTAGGGAAGTAAGCATACACTCCCAGAATAACCCCCTCAATAAGTTTAGACTTCTACAAAAGTCAGAAATAAAGGCTCCAGGCAACTACAGTTTTCTGCTCTGCCTAAGTAACCTAAAGTAAAGAAATGCAAGGGACCTGGACATATGCTTGGAAGGAGGAGTAGAAAATAGGGAGAAATACAGAAACACACATTTTTACCTCACTAAATTTCCCTAAAATGTAAACAAATATCTCAAACACTTTACAAGTTTCTTTAAAGTCTATTTTCAGGCTGATGCCTTCAAACAGCTAAGATATACAGCTATGATAATGCAAATGAGGTCGATACACTATATGTCTCATCTAAGGTCAAATGGGGAAAACATGAGCAAATTGGTCTTGCTTCATGAAATTTATAATATAGCAGAGGAAATAAATATCAAAAATACAGGCATACCTCAGAGATGTTACAGGTTCAGTTCCTCACCACTGCAATAAATTGAATATCGAAATAAAGTGAGTCACAAATTTTTTGGTTTTGCAGAGCATGTAAAAGTTGTTTCATTATACTGTAATCTATTGTGTGCAACAGCATATGTCAAAAATGTATATATCTTAATTAAAAAATACTGTATTATTAAGAAATACTAATCATCTGAGCTTTCAGCAAGTCATAGTAGTAACATCAACGATCACAGATCACAGATCACCATAGTAAATACAATAGTGAAAAAGTTTAAAATATTGTGAGAATTACCAAAATGTGATGCAGAGACATAAAGGGAACAAATGCTGTTGAAAAAATGGCTCTGATAGACTTGGTCGACATTGGTTGCCACAAAACTTCAATTTATAAAAGAACAATATCTGTGAAGTACAACAAAGCAAAGTGTAATAAAATGAGGTATGCTTGTATAGGAATACCTTTGATAAAGACAAGAACAGCGTGAGAGAGCCTGGTTTGAGTGTTAAGCCATAGATTCTATCTTGGTCTGTGTATTAGTTTTATACTGCTGATTTAACAAATTACTATAAACTTACTGCCTTAATACAGCACAAATTTACTATCTTAAAGTTCTAGAGGTTAGAAGTATAACACAAGTTGCACTGGGCTAAAACCAAGGTGTTGGCAGGACTGTGTTCCTTTCTTGAGGCTTCTAGCAGAAAATTCATTTCTTTATCTTTTCCAGCTTGTAAAGGTATCTAACATTCCATGGCTGATGATCTACTTCCTCCATATTCAAAGCCAGGAACATTGCATATCTCTGACCATTTTTCCATAATCATAGCTCCTTCTGACCACAGTCAGAAAAGGTTCTTGTCTTTTAAGGTTTCATGTGATTAGATTAAACCCAACTGAATACTCCAGGATACTCTCCCCATCTCAATGTCTTTAATGTAATAACATCTGCAAAGTCCCTTTGAAATGTGAGGTAACAAAGTTACATCTCCTGGGAATTAGGATGGCGATGTCTTTTGGTGGGGCCATTATTCTGCCTACAAAAGACTGAGTTTAAGGATCTTTGAAACAGAATTGTTCACGGGTATTTTTTGTACTATATTTAAAAATTCCTGCTCTCTGGTTGGAAAAGAATCACATTAAGTTTCTTCCTAAGTTTTCAGAATGGATTTCTGGTGTCATTTAATTGGTTTTAAGCTTGGGCATGGGAAGATTAGCCAGGAAGGACAGAAAATTCATTTCTGGACCTCACTAAATATTTTGATTAGAGCATAAGAGGATGAAAATTGACATAACAAGTTTCAAGTGGATAGCACAAAGATCTTTTTCTTAATCCTTTTTTTAAAAAATAGAATCCAAGCCAGTGTGTTTCAAATAGTAATATTAAGGCCCTAAATAATTGATTTTTCTGTTGACCATATTTCGTCAAAATGTGATCTTAGAAAGTCGCTTACTGTGGAGTGCTTAATGCTAGATTTAAATCCTAAGCAATTTAGGGAACAATTAGCAGTAACGGCCCTAACTCCAAGAGTAAATATTCTAACTGACATGAATGGTAATGCCTCTTAAGTATGGAGATAAGAGGCAACAAAATGAGAGAGTAACATCTATCATTGAAATAAATTCTTGTAGATTTTCTAAGTCAAATAAATGTTTGTTTCTCAAATGAATTGCTCTTCCTGAGTAAAAATATCATATTTCTGGTTAAAATACAGATAGAAATAGGATTAAATATAATATGGGTGGCGAGAAAGTGTTATCTCTAATAATGACCTCACAGAAATAAAATGTATTATATCACTTGAGAAGTGATAAAAATGTGCTTTAAAATTCAAATTAGGTTGAAAGAAAGACTAATTTATAGGAATGTTAGAACAGTGTTTAAATGATTTATGTAGCAAAGGAAAATGCATTTTATAGATTATTTTTAAAATATTTTTCCCTAGGGCTTCCCTGGTGGCGCAGTGGTTGAGAGTCCGCCTGCCCATGCAGGGGACACGGGTTCGTGCCCCAGTGCGGGAGGATGCCACATGCGCGGAGCGGCTGGGCCCGTGAGCCATGGCCGCTGAGCCTGCGCGTCCAGAGCCTGTGCTCCACAACGGGAGAGGCCACAGCAGTGAGAGGCCCGCGTACCGAAAAAAAAAAAAAAATTTCCCTAAAGCATATGACTAAACTGAACAACTTAATCTAAAGCAGAAATCCCTATACCGTATTAAATAATTTTGGGGAAAAATGTTGACATAAAAGGAAATAAATGATACAAGTATGAAAAATCACACTGTTTTTAACAGTGAACCAAATTAAAAAAATAGTGCAATACAGTAGTAAATTGTTTCATATATTAAAAAAGAACCTGTATATACCCAAATTACCACCTTGACAGTAACAGTTCATTGAATTCAAGCAAATAGAAGTGAAATCCTTCAAAATTCTGTGTAACTTAACATAAATTATACTCTAAAATATTTTAATGCTCTAGAAATGGGACCAGAAGTATATTATATGCAATAGTTTTATAGTGTAGATATTTTAAGCAATAAAAATACAGTTATAACTGGAGTTCTGTGTTGACAGTTTTGTAACTCTAAAAATATGTATCTAGCATAGAGTAGAAAAAAACTCCAAAATTGCCATATGAGATTACTGTGGGACTCTGAACAGTTCAGCTTCCAATAACAAAGAAAATACTTATGAAATGAATATAGGGCCCATAACCTTGGTTTCTACTTTTAGCATCTAGACTTACTAGAGTTTTCAAAATATTGGGTTGGCAAAAAGTTCATTCGAGTTTTTCTGCAACATCTTACACAAACATTAAGTTTTTTTTTTGTTTTTTTGGTTTTTTTTAGATTTCCTTTGGAATTTGTCTGATTTTTTCAGAATGGGGTTATGGGTTTTTGGAAGGAAGACCATGCCTTTTCATACAGCATATCACATGTACATAGGATCAAAATGACTTAACATTGTAGATGTTGACCTTAATCTCCTCACTGGAGCAGTATCTGTCAGGTTTCCACACCTAACGTTTTTTTTTTTTTCTCCCTTTCCACACTGTGCTCTTTAGAAGGAAGTCACAAAGTACAGCCCAAACTTAATGATGGGGAGCTATGCTACACCTCCTTGGAGGCAGAATACCTACATAAATTATTAGAAATTCTTCCACATAGGAGATTTTTCTTTTCTCCCCTAATTATCCATTTTATGGAAATGTATTTATATCAATATGTACTCATGGGTATTTATTTTATACTTTTGTTTATAATCCAATACTACTCTATTTAGTGGCTCATATTGTTCACTGGTGGTATACAGAAAAACAATTGACTTTGTATATTATCCTTGTATCCTGCAACCTTGCAGTACTCAGTAAATAGTTCCAGGAAGTCTTTTCTTGATTCTTTGGTATTTTCTTGATAGATAATCATGTTATGTATGAATAAAAATACCTTTATTGAATCCCTTCAAATCTATATAATCCCTTTCTTTTTCTCATCTCCTTTCCAGTGAGATTTTGAGTAAGGGTGCTAAAAGAGGATAACCTTGCCTCATGGCAAATCTTAAGGGGAAAATATCCAGTTTTTTCACTATTGAGTGTGACATTAGCGATCTTTTTTTTTGATGTTGAGGAAGTTCTTCTTAATTTTTAACTTGTTCAGAGTTTTTATTTTGAATGGGTATTGAATTTTGTCAAATGCTTTTTCCACATCTATTAATATGATCTTATGATTTTTTTCTCTAGTCTGTTCATGTATCAGATTATATTGTTTGATTTTTAAATTTTGAACCAGCCTCACAAAACTAGAATAAATCCCATTTTATCATGGGGTATGATAATTTTTATACATTCTTAAATTTGACTTGCTGATATTTTATTGAGGTTTTTTGCATCTATGTTCATGAGAAACATTTGTCTGTAGTTTTCTTGTAGTATGTCTTACTTTCTTGTAATTAGGTTTAGTTTATTTTTATCTGTTTTCTTAAACTAGATCCTGAGATTATTGATTTTAGATCTTTTTTCTTCTCTTATATGCATGTTTAATGCTATAACTTTCTCAGCAGCAATTTCACTGCATCCCACAAATTTAGGTAAGTAATATATTCATTTAGTTTAAAATATTTTTAATTTCTCTTGAGACTTTGACCTATGTGTTATTTAGAAGTGTGTTGTTAAATTTCCAAATATTTGGAGATTTTGAGAACTCTTTCCCTTACTGATTTCTAGTTTAATGTCATTGTGGCCCTCAGACATAGTTTATTTAATTTTTATTTTGTTAAATATGTTAAGATGTGTTTTGGTGAATGTTCCATGGGAATTTGAGAAAAAGGTGTATTCTGCTGTTAATTAATTATTCTCCTATTTAATTCTTAAAATTAATAAACTACTTTTTATTTTAGCAGTTTTAGGGTCACAACAATACTGAATGGAAAGTACAGAGAGTTCCCATATACCCCTTGTATCCATACATGCACACTCCCCCTCACTGTTGACATTCCCATCTGCTACGAGTGACGGATCTACACTGACACATCCTTATCACCCAGAGTCCATAGTTTACTTTGGAGTTCACTGTTGTTATTATACATTCTGAGGGTTTGGACAAATTTATGGGTTTGGACAAGCATGTATCTAACACTGTAGTATCATACAAAATAGTTTTCATGCCCTAAAAGTATACTATACTCTGCCTGTTCTTCTCTTCCACATCCCAAACCCTGGCAACCACTAATATTTTTACTCTCTCCATAGTGTTTCCTCTTCCAAAATGTTACAGAGTTGAAATCATACACTTGTAGCCTTTTCATATTGGCTTCTTTCACTTAGTATTATGTATTTCTTTCATGTCTTTTCATAGCTTGCTCACTTCTTTTTATTACTAAATAATATTCCATTTTCTGAACATACCAGTTTATTTACCCATACACCTAGTAAAGAACATCTTGGTTGCTTCCATATTTTGACAATTATACAGTCATACTTCATTTTATTGTGCTTACTTTATTGCACTTTGCAGATATTGAGTTTTTTACAAATTGAAAATTTATAGCAACCCTGCATCAAACAAGTCTGTCAGTGCCATTTTTCCAACAGCATTTTCTCACTTTGTGTCTGTGTATCACATTTTGGTAATTCTTACAATATTGCAAACTTTTTCATTGTTATTTACATGTTATGGTGGTCTGTGGTCAGTCATCTCTGATGTTACTATTGTAATTGCGATTTTTTAGCAATAAAGTATTTTTAATTAATATATGAACTTTTTTAGACATAATGCTATTATACACTTAATAGACTACAGTACAATGTAAACATAACTTCTATATGCACTGGGAAACAAAAAAATGCATGTGACTTGCTTTCCTGCAATATTCATCTTATTTCAGTGACCTGGAACTGAACTGGTAATATCTCTGAGGTAGGGCTGTAAATAAAGCTGTTATAAACATTGGTGTACAGATTTTTGTGAGGACACAAGTTTTCAATTAATTTGGGTAAATACCAAGGAGAACAACTACTGGATCATATGGTAAGAGTATGTTTAGTTTTGTAAAAAACTTCTAAGCTGTCTTCCAAAGTGGCTATACTAGTTTGCATTACTATCAGGAATAATACTATCAGGAATAAATGAGAGTTCCTGATTCTCCACATCCTCACCAGAATTGGTATTGTTAGTGTTCTGGATTATAGCTTTTTTTTTTTTTTTTTTTTTTTTTCTGTAAGTGGGCCTCTCACTGTTGTGGCCTCACTTATTGCGGAGCACAGGCTCCAGACACGCAAGGCTCAGCGGCCATAGCTCACGGGCCCAGCCGCTCTGCAGCATGTGGGATCTTCCCGGACCGGGGCACAAACTCGTGTCCCCTGCATCGGCAGGCGGACTCTCAACCACTGCACCACCAGGGAAGCCCTGGATTATAGCTATCTTAACAAATGTATAGTGGTGTTTGGTCTTAATTTGCAACTCAATAAACTATGGGTAAACTTTATTTATTTTTTTTTTTGCAATGCTCAGTAAGTGATGTTGGCTCCCTATTACCTACTAGATTAAATCCAGGTTTAACTTAGCTTTCAAGAATTGCATAAAGGAGTGATATCACCAAGATGGCAACATACGTCATTCCTAACTTCGCTCTCCTTCATAAGAAGAACAATTAACAACTATTCTTGGAGAAGACACCACTAAGAAAATCCTAGAACACAAGGTGAGACTGAAGCATTCCCCTGTACCACAAAGACTGAGACAGACCACATTAGAAGGGTAAGATTAGTAGCTAGATCTGACCGCATTTCCCCTCCCCCAGGCCAGTGCAGCCCCATACTGAGAAGTCTCTCCTAAGCCTACAGTTGCTCCAGTGGGAAAAAGTACTCAGGGTGGACATCCAGTTCCCTAAGCATTGTGGGTCACTTCTTGGGAGTCCCCACTCCAGTCTTACCCCATGTGAATTGCAAGAGAATCTGCAGGGCTTGACTGGGAATCTGATTTTGAGAGAGAAGGGGGTAGAGCCTTGCAACAACTAACACCCTGATCCTGGTAGACCAAGTACCTACCTAAAGCACCCAAGCAGCAGTCCCAGCCAGTGGCTTTGCTTATCTGCAGAGCCAAGATGGTGGTGCAGTCTGATCAGGGAACTTGGCGGGGTGCAAATCTGCCTGATTTGGGATATCAAATGGAGAACCTAGCCCTACCTGGCCAGAAACCCTAGCCAGAGCACCTGGAAGCTGTAATCCAGCAATGTTCAAGCAGAGAGTCCAGCAGACAGAGCTGATTGACCACAGAGCAAATCCAGTATCACTTTTTGCCCAGGGAACTTGAGAGCATGAGTCAGCTTGAGTGAAGACCACAAACAAACTTTCCTGGCCTTGGAGCTGGTTCTGCCACCCTGCCTGGGAAGGGGAGCTAATTAATAGCCTCACTCACTGATGAGTGTAGCTCTTAGCACTGCCCAACCAGAAAGCTGGACTGGACCACCTGGTAGGATGATTAGAGCCAGCTCTCCCACTCTACTTGGGGAGAGGAGCTAATTCATAGCCTTGTCCACAGCTGAGCATAGCTCTCAGCTCCACCCAACTAAGAAGCTTGGCCTGAATACCTGGGAAGCTGCATAGTATAGTAACACTCAAGTAGAGAACCTGGCAAGCAGCACTGCCTATCAGCAAAGCTAAGCAAGTGGCCCCATTCAGGCAGAGAACTTGGTATACAGTTCTGCTTGAGTCAAGAACCCAGACAAAGATACTGGTCTTGGAGCCATTTTTGCCACCATACCTGGCTGGGCAGGGGAGCTAATTCATAGTTTTACCACTGCTGATGGTAACTTCCAAACCTGCCTGACCAGGAAGTCTGGCCTAAGTACATGGGAAATGACTGGCCCAGTAGCACTCAAGCAGAGAGTGTAGCCAGTGGTTTTACCTGTCTGAAGAGACAAGCCAGCTACCCTGTCTTCCCAGAGAGTTTGGAGTATAGGTCAGCCTGGTTAGCTTCCCAAACAAGAGACTTGTCAATCTTGGGGCTTGCTCTGCAACCTTTCCCTAGTCAGGGAAGCTATTTGGTAGCTCTCCTACTGCTCCTGCTAACCAGGAAACCTAGCCAGAGAATCTGGGAATCTTGGTAGCCCCACCATGCATCCTCAATTATGACAGCACTTGATCAGAGAACCCAACCAGTGGCTCTACACCTGCAGACCTAAGACAGTGGCCTCAATTGTCCAGGGAGCTTAGTGAGCAGGTGTCTAATTTGTTCCCCAGGGAAGAACCTTTTGGACCAGGGGTCTGTTCTGTAGCCCTAATGAAGCAGGGAAGCTAATTTATAGTCACACCCAAAGGCCAAATACAGTGTCCAGCCTGACCCAACCAGGAAACCTAACCAGAGCTTCCAGAAATTCATGTAGCCCATCTTGCAACTCTGATTATAGTGGAACTTGAGTGGAGAATTCTGTGGGCAACTCTACCCATCTGCAGAGCTAGGATGGTGACCTGTCAGGGCAGGGAACTTGGTGCATAGATCTGCCTAATTTGACCCCCAAACAAGAGCCTTGCCTGTCTTGGGCCTATATGGAGCCACTTCTGGGTTAGGAAACTATTTTATAGCTCTACCCACTGCTGAATATAACCTTCAGCCAGCCCAGTGGACCTAATCAGAACACATGGGAAGCTTTGTAGCCCATCATACAGCCTTACTTACAGTGACACTTGAACATAGAGCACAGCCTGGGTCTTTCCCCATATGCAGAGCAAAACTGGTGACCTCATCTGGCCAGGATATTCTTCATGCAATCTAGCCTGATTTGGGTCCCCAAACCATGAGCAGTTCATGCTTTGGAATCCATTCTGCTGCCCCTCCAGGCAAGGAAGCAAGTTCATAGCTCCAACAATTGCTAAGTATAATAGTGCCTATCATCTAGGAAGGCTGACCAGAGAACACAGGCAACCACAGTACAGCCTCCCTTGGGCAGGGAACCAAGCCAGCAGGCATATCCAGCGGTTCTCAGCCAGCAGCACCCTCCCCCACCCCACCAACCTCAGAACACAGGCAGTGGTCTCACCCTAAAATAAACCCTGATAGCAAGTCCCAACTGCCAGAGGACATTACCAGAACACCAAGCTGAGCAGACTGGTAAAAAACTCTCCAACAAAATGAGCTTATAAAATCTGGAAAAGGAGAATGCTTACTCAAATGCACAGATACCAATGCAAGTAATCAAGTTTTGCAAAAAATTATGTAAACATGACACCACCAAAGGAAACTAATAAAGCTCCACTACTGACCCTAAAGAAATGGAGACCTATAAAATCTCAGACAATGAATTCAGAACAATCCTCTTGAAGTTTAGTAAATTACAAGAACACAAATACAGACAACTAAACAAAATTAGGAGAATAATGTATGAACAAAACAAGAAGTCAGCAAAGAATTAGAAACCATCAAAACAAACAACCTGAAATGCTAGAAATGCCTAAATAAATAAAACAAAAACTAAGAGAACTAAAAGGATAAATAAAAAAGCAATATAATAATAGCTGAAACTTTAATATCCCACTGTCAATAATGGATAGATCATACAGAAAATAAAGAAGGAAACAGCAGATTTGAACAACGCTATAGACCAAAGAGACCTAACAGATGTACATAGGACATGCTATCCAACAAAAGCAGAACACACATTCTTCTCAAGTGCATGTGGAACAATTTCTGAGTAGACCTTATGTCAGGCCACAAAACAAATCTTACCAAGCTCAAGAAGACTGAAAGCATACCAAGTATCTTCTCTGAACAAAATGGTATGAAATTAGAAATTAATAGCAGGAAGAGGACTGAAAAACTAATGAATGCATGAAAATTAAACAACACTCTCCTGGACAGTCTCTTCAATAAGTGGTGCTGGGAAAACTGGACAGCTACATGGAAAAGAATGAAATTAGAACACTCCCTAACACTGTACACAAAAATAAACTCTTAATGGATTAAAGACCTAAATGTAAGGCCAGATACTATAAAACTCTTAGAGGAAACATAGGCAGAACACTCTATGACACAAATCACAGCAAGATCCTTTTTGACCCACCTCCTAGAGAAATGGAAATAAAAACAAAAATTAACAAATGGGACCTAAGGAAAGTTAAAAGCTTTTGCACAACAAAGGAAACCATAAACAAGATGAAAAGACAACCCTCAGAATGGGAGAACATATTTGCAAATGAAGCAACAGACAAAGGATTAATCTCCAAAATATACAAGCAGCTCATACAGCTCAATATCAAAAACACAAACAACCTAATCCAAAAATAGGCAGAAGACCTAAATAGACCTTTCTCCAAAGAAGATGTACAAATTGCCAACAAACACATGAAAAGCTGCTCAACATCACTAATCATCAGAGAAATGCAAATCAAAACCACAATGAGATGTCACCTCACACTGGTCAGAATAGCCATCATCAAAAAATCTAGAAAAAATAAATGTTGGAGAGGGTGTAGAAAAGGGAACCCTCCTGTACTGTTGGTGGGAATGTAAATTGATACAGCCATGATGAAGGACAGTATGGAGGTTCCTTAAAAAGCTAAAAAGAGAACTAACATATGACCCAGCAAGCCCATCACTGGGCATATACCCTGAGAAAACCATAATTCAAAAAGAGTCATGTACCACAATGTTCATTGCAGCACTATGTACAATAGCCAGGGCGTGGAAGTAACCTAAGTGTCCATCGGCAGACAGATAAAGAAGATGTGGCCCATATATACAATGGAATATTACTCAGCCATAAAAAGGAATGAAATTGAGTTATTTTTAGTGAGGTGGATGAGCTTGGAGTTTGTCATACAGAGTGAAGTAAGTCAGAAAGAGAAAAACAAATACCATATGCTAATGCATATATACGGAATGTAAAAAAATGGTACTGATGAACATAGTGGCAGGGCAGGAATAAAGACACAAGTGTAGAGAACAGACTTGAGGACACAGGGGGGGAGGGGAAGCTGGGATGAAATGAGAGAATAGCACTGACATATATACACTACCAAATACAAAATAGATAGCTAGTGGGAAGCTGCTGCATAGCACAGGGTGATCAGCTCAGTGCTTTGTGATGACCTAGAGGGGTGGAATAGGGAGGGTAGGAGGGAAGCTCAAGAGGGAGGGGATATGGGGATACCTGTATACATATAGCTGATTCACTTTGTTCTACAGCAGAAACTAACACAACATTGTAAAGCAATTATACTCCAATAAAGATGTAAAACAAATAAAAATAAAAATAAAACCCCTTTGGGATTCTGAAAAAGAAAACAAAATGAAATAAGAATGATCTTAAATAAACAACCTAACACTATGCCTCAAGGAACTAAAAAAGAAGAATCAACTAAGCCCAAAGTTAGCAGGAGGAAGAAAATAATAAAGGTTAGAGCAGAAATAAATGAAATAGAGAAAAGGAAAACAAAAGATTAACAAAGCTAAGAGTGGGTTCTTTGAAAAGAAAAACAAGATTGACAAACTTTATCTAGACTAACCAAGGAAAAAAGAGAGGATCCAAATCAACAAAATTATGTTTAAAAGGAGACATTACAACTGATAGCACAGAAATACAAAATCATAAGAGGTGTCTGTGAATAAGTATACACCAACAAAAGAAGAAATGGAAATATTCTTAGAAACATACAACTTACCATGATTGAATCAAGAAACAATTTCTGAATAGAGTAGCAAGGAGATTTAATCAGTAATCAAAGTCTACCAGTGAAGAAAAACCCAGGATTAGGTGGCTTCACTGGTAAATTTACCAATCATGTAAAGAAGAATTAATGCAAATCCTTTTCAAATTCTTCCAGAAGATCAAAGAGGAAAAAATACTTCCAAACTAATTTTATGAGGCCAGCATTACCCTGATCAGAAAGCCAGAAAAGGACACTACAAGAAAAGAGAGTTACAGGCTAATACTCCTGATAAATATTGATGTAAATATACCTAATAAAATACTAGTAAGCCAAATTCAGCAGCACATTAAAAGGATTATTCACCATGATAAAGTGGGAATTTTCCCTGGGATGCAAGGATGGTTGCACATATACAAATAAACAAATGTGATACTTGATATTAATAGAATAAAAGGAAAAAATCATATGTTCATCTCAACAGGCACAGAAAAAGCATTTTAAACAAGATTCAATATCTGTTCATGGTAAAAAAAACAAAAACAAAAACAAAAAAACTCTTTAAAAATTGGTTATAAAAGGAACTTACCTCAACATAATGAAGGCCATATATGACAAGCCCATAGCTAACATGATTCTCAATAGTGAAAAGTTGAAAGCTTTTCCTCTAAGTTCAGGAACAAGACAAGGGAGGCTCACTCTCACCACTCGTATTCAACATAGTACTGGATGTCCTACCCAGAGCAATCAGGAAAGAAAGAGAAATAAAAAGCATCAGAATTAGAAAGAAAGAAGTAAAATTATCTCTATTTGTAGATGACATGATTTTATATATAGACAATCCTCTTAGACTTACCAAAAAATATTAGATCTGTTCAAAAAATTCAGTAAAGTTGCAAGATACAAAATTAATATACAATAATCGTTAGCATTTCTATACATTAATGACAAATTATCTGAAAAAATAAAGAATATGATGCCTCTCACAATAGCATCAAAAACAATAAAATACTTAGGAATAAATTTAACCAAGAAGGTAAAAGATCTCTAAACTGAAAACTATAAAACACGTAGGAAATAAATCAAAGAAGACACAAACAAATGGAAAAGTACCCCATGTTCATAGATTGGAAGTAATAATGTTGAAATATCCATACTACTCAAAGCCATCCATAGATTCAATGCAATCCCTATCAAAACTCCAGTAGCATTTTTTAGGGAAGTAGAAAAAATAATCTTAAAATGTATGTGAAACCACAAAGACCCCCAAATAGCCAGAGCAATCCTGAGAAAGAAGAACAAAGCAGGAGGCATCACACTTTCTGATTTCAAGCTATACGGTAAAGGTATAGTAATCAATACAGTACTACAAAAATAGACACATAAACCAATGGAACAGAATTGAAAGCCCAGAAATAAACCCATGTGTACATATATAGTCAACTAATATTTGACAAGGGAGCATTAATACTCAATGGAGAAAAGACAGTCTCTTCAATAAAGGGTGCTGAGAAAATTCTCATGTAAAAGAATAAAACTAGACTGTATCTTACCCCACTTACAAAATTTAATTTGAAATGGATTAAAGACTTAATTGTAAGACCTGATACCATAAACCTCCTAAAAGAAAACAGGAAAAGTGCTTTATTTATTTATTTATTTTTTGCAGTATGTGGGCCCCTCACTGCTGCAGCCCCTCCCACCGTGGAGCACAGGCTCCGGACGTGCAGGCCCAGCCGCTCCGCGGCACGCAGGATCCTCCCAGACCGGGGCACGAACCCGCACCCCCTGCATTGGCAGGCGGACTCCCAACCACTGAGCCACCAGGGAAGCCCAGAAAAGTGGTCTTTGACATGAGTCTTGGCAATCATTTTTGGATAAGACACTTAAAGGATGAGCAACGAAATAAAACATAAATGATTGAGACTACATCAATCCAAGAAGCTTCTGCACAGCAAAACAAAACAAAACAAGGAAACCCAAAACAAATTTAAAAAAAACCCCAAAACAAAAACAACCCACAATAAAACCCAAAAACAAAAATGAAAACACAAAAAAAACCAAAAACAAAAAAAAACACCAAAAAAAACAACAACAAACAAAACAAAACAAAAATAAAATGACAACCTACAAAATGGGAAAAAATATCTGCAAAGCATATATCTGATAAGGGGCTAATATCTAAAATATACTTAAAAAAACATACAACTCAGCAACAAAAACACCCAAATAATCCAATTTAAAAAATGGGCAAGGGACATAGACATATTTCCAAGGAAGACATACAAATGGACAACAGATACAGTAAGTCCCCTACATATGAACATTTTGATGATGTCAACTGGTACAGCCACTATGGAAAACAGTATGGAGGTTCCTCAAAAAATTTAAAATAAAAATACCACATGATACTGCAGTTCCCTTCTGGGTATATATCTAAAGGAAATGAAAACACTATATTGAAGAAATACATGCACACCTATGTTTATTTCAGCATTATTTACAATTGTCAAGACAGAGACAAACTAAGCATCCACAGATGGATGAATGGATAAAGAAAATGTGGTACTGTATATGTACACATTGGAATGTTATTCTACCATAAAAAGAAGGAAAATCCGCCATTTGTGACACGGGATGGATCTTGAGGGCATTCTGCTAAGTTAAATAAATCAGAACAACAAAGACAAATCCTGTATAATCTCACTTATATGTGGAATCTAAAAAACAAACAAAAACAGCTAATTCACAGAAAAACAGGTCAGATTTGTGTTTACTTGAGGCAGATGCTGGGGGTGGGAGAACTGAATGAAGTTATTCAAAAGGCCTAAACTCCCAGTTATAAGATAAATAAATACTGGGGAAGTAATATAAAACATGATTACTATAGTTAAGACTGCTGTATGGTATATTTGAAAGCTGCTAAGAAAGTAAATGCTAAAAGTTCTCATCACAAGGAAAATTTTTTTCTTTTTTTTGTATCTATATGAGATTATGGACGTTCACTAAACCTACTGTGGTAATCATTTAAGAAGATATGTAAGTCAATGTGATGTATGCCTTATACAGTGCTGTATGTCAATATACCCCACCAAAACTATAAAAAGAGAACTGCATCAACTCATAACTACACCTCATTGTTTTTTGTTATTTGACACAAATTATTTTTTCTGCTTTAACACATGTGGTTTGTACTGCAAATTAGTTATGTAAGCCAACTAATTACAGTGTAATATGGAATATTACAAATGAATGCTGCTCAAGTATCCCTGCAAGCAACTAGAACAGCCTGAGTTGGGGTGAATGGATGATTTCCTGGAGTAGGTGACATTTTAGCTAGGTTTATAGAGTAGGTACAAGAAAGTCGATTGAAGAAAATGACTAATGGACAATTCAAGTAAATTAAATAGCATGAGTATAGTCCTCAGAGCACAGGCGAGTTGACGATTAAAAATATAATAATAATTTTTTCAGTATACCTAAAGCACGGTATGTGGATCTAGAAATTGCAATGGGTGAAGATGGAAAAGTAGAGAAGATTAATATAAGAAAAATCATGGGTATAGTATCAAGAATTTGATGTTTCCCCGAAAGATGTCACTGGCAGATTTTAGAAAGATGTGACATGGTCAGATTTATGTTTTAAATACAAGCTGGCAACAAGAAGGATGACATAGAGAAGGGAAAAACTACATGCCGTAAAATCAGTTTAAGAGACTTACAGTATCCAGATGAGAAACAATGGGGGTCTGAACGAAGGAAATGACATTCAAATAAGTGAAACCCATGCAGAATTTAGTGACTTAGCAGATCTTTTGGACCCTGCTCAAATCCCTAGGACCTCTTTTACTGGTTTGTTATGCCCACATCCTAATTCTTGCCTGAGTTGCTACCAATGGCTCTCACTCACAAACTCTTCCAGAGAACTGTCCTTGCATAAATGGAGCAATCATGCCATTTATATCACCCCAAGATCTACTAACATGACTGACCAGCTTGGTAGTGTTTGGGGTAGGGGTAGGGAGAGAACTGGTACAAAATCCAGTCTCTAGCCTTGACAAGACTAATTCTGTGGTGCAATGTATACTTCCCTCTGGGTCAGGCTAAGCCTAAATTTCACCTAAAACTTCATAATTGTTTGGCTTTCCCTCTTGTTATGGACTGAATTGTGTCTCCCCAGAATGTGTATGTTGAAGTATTAACCCCCAATATGACTATATTTGAAGATGGGAACTTCGGAGAGATAATTGAGGTTAAACAGGGTTGTAAGGGTGGGACCTTAATCTGACAGGACTGGTGTTCTTGTAAGAAGAGGAAGAGATAGAGATCACTCCTTCTCTGCCCACAGACAGAGGAAAGGCCATGTGAGCACACAGCGAGAAGGTAGCTGTCTGCAAGCCTGGAAGACAGGCCTCCTCAGGAACTGAATTTTGGAGCACTTTCATCTTGGATTTTTAGCCTATGGAACAGTAAGAAAATAAATTTTGTCGTTTGAGCCACCCAGTCTGTGACATTTTGTTATGGCAGCTTAAGTAGACCAATTCCCATCTCTCTCTCTCTCTCTCTTTTTTTTTTTTTTCTTTTCTTACAAGTTTCTCCTGAAACTACCAACTTATTGGCCCTTTCTGGGTCATAAACAAGGAATGGTATTTTATTTGTCAAGTCACCTACTTTCTTGGTCCTTAATTTTTCCATCTTTAAATTGGATTCTCTTACTCTAAATCAGTAGGTGTTCAGCTTCCTCTGCTAGATTGTTAAGATCTTAAGTGCATTAAATGGCATTCCACCTATTATTTATTGAAGTCCCCTTAGTCTTTTCAAGGTAGTGACTGATACATTGTGTTCTTTACTAGCTAATCGCATAGAATCATAGAAAACAGTACAAAGAGGTCAAATGAACCCCCTTCATACATGAAGTACAAGTCAATGTCCCTTTTAAAGTGAAGGGGAAAAAAGACACCTAGGATATGCATGACATTAGACATATACATTTCTGTAGCTATTTTAGCTCTTTCAATTAACAATTATCATTTGGGGGAAGTTAACTGATTTTTGAATGAGTACAATATGATATACTGATATTCAAAAGTCTAATTATCACTGATTACCAAGCTAATTATTGACTCAATCCAAACATTTAAAAGGTTAGCTTTTGCTTTCCAAATATACCAGATTCTGTGTCTGCAGAGCTTACAATACATAGCCATGAAATTAAAATAAACTGCTCCTTTTGGCAATACATACAAGGTTCCGGAAAAGAATGAGCTTAAATATGTGAAAAAAAGTCAGATTGACATAATATGAGCCAGAAAACACTGTAATGGTTAAAGGGAATGAGAGCAGCCTGTGTAAAGCCGTCCATCAAGAATTGACATGTGTTATATGCATAGCAGGACACTGAGTTTGTTGAAAGTGCTTAGAATTTGGCAAGTCTATGCAGAGGGGAATGCGGCAAATTTTACTTTGAAGGACAAAACAGCTTGGAATGTGAAAATGCTAATGACGAGATCATTCAGTAAGAGTTACCAAGCTATTCCAAAAAGACATTTATCTGAGAGTTACATTATACTTCATATCATTACAGGCAAAAGTAAGTTTCTTCAGGAAGGAATCCTGCAAGACTTTTCTTGGTTTTTGCTCACTCTGGGAACTGGAACCTTAACTCTAATGGACAGGTAATAGATATCAGTTTAGGTTTTTGTTGTTGTTTTGTGTGGAGAAAATATAGTAAGAGTTTAACATGATAAACCTATAATTTGATTTAAATAATGAACTTTATGTAATGATGACACATAATTTATATATGTAGATTTACATCAATTTTATATATGTATATGTTTATTTACATAAATAAAACTAGTTGATTCTGGTGTCTAACTTCAATTCTGCCTCAGTAAGGGATTTATATTCATCCTGAACCAGAGAGGTGGTGGAGGTAGAGTGAGAATTAAGACTCTTTGCAAATTCAACCTGAAACACTTCCATATTTTCCAAGAAATGGTTTGGGTTGGAATGGCTGACTGGGCTGGTGCTTTCTGTAAGCCATTTATTGGCTTTTATTAAGAAGATTGCCTTTGATTAGGCACTTGCCCAAAGTGCTCTGTGGAATTCTTCCGCTTTCCTTACAAACTACAACCCAGAAATGATTACCCATATCTGCAATTCTAACCTAAGAACATTGTTTCTACTCTCCTTCTACCAAAATCTGCAATTGTCTTCTTAGATGGTTGAGTTCTCTCCCCTTGCCCTGTCAAAAGGATAGTACTGAAAGCTCTTTTCTTGCTTCAGAGTATGAACTGAAAATGGACTCACATTTGACTGTTACTGTAAAATGTATTATTTAATATTACTATTCTCCTACAAGGGTTACTATGGAGTGGTCCAGGACTTTATTTAGTTAATTCATGACCAAGATTGTGATGGTTACATATATAACTGAATTAATCATGGTAAGAATCAGCAGAGTCTGCAAATGGAGCCAAATTATTTTTTAATCAGCATCTGTAAAATGCATTCATTGTTTTGTGACAGAAACTACATGACACAAAATTTGACATGCTCTTTTCTAGGAGGTCAATAAATAGTTGGTAATTGGGGTTGTAACAGAAAACAGACATTTTAGCAAAGCCTGCATGTCTATGCACTTCTGAAGAGGAATTCCACAAATTTTATTACCTCCTTATATTCATGTATGTAAAGCAATTAGTTCTTTACAGAAAACCTTATCCCCTTGCAAGCATTTGCATCTTTCATAAGAAGTTTTAGACTCTGTAAATAAAGTCTTTACCAAATAAGCAGGTGGCCTTTCTTAGGTACACTTATTATGAAAGAAAAGATGAATTTACATGAGCTAAGTTCTTTCAAGTACCTGACAAAGGCAATTATTTTAACAAGATTTATGAAAAGGGGAATATTTTGTGAAAAATCACCAGTGCAACTTTGAGTGGTAGAGTATGAGGTCCTTTTGACCCTTGTGGTTTAGAAATAGACAGTGACTTCAAACAATCACTTAGCTCAAATAACGTTGCTAAGAAAAATATGGTCCTGTGTGATCTTCATTTTGGCCTTATACTTTAAAATTATTTTAAAAAGTGAAGATGACTGTAGAAAATAACTTATTACAAAGGACACTTAAAATAAGAAAAATATAATAGAGCACTAGACAGAAAACCCAAAAAGTAGGGATTCTAGCTCAACTCAGCTACTTCTTTACATGACATTCACTTCACAAAACATATGTAAAATGAATACATAAAACTCCCAATTTATAACAAGGTAAAAATGCACATACTGATTCTGAAAATGGCTAGAGAAAACAAATTACTATACAAAAGCATAAATGTTACTATCATCATCTTTTTCAACTGCTGACATTCCACCAAGATAACCAGTTGGCAAGCAAAGATGTATTTGCTACTTACTGCAATAATAGACAACACCACCTTGACAGAGTCTTAGCAGTGTCTCTAAAAGGTAGTTAGCAAGTAGGTATAGGAATTATGCTCTGATTCAAGGTGGGTCTTTTAATGCAGCAGTCCAAAATTCATGATATAATAATTGAGAATTGATAGACAGAGAGTGATGAAGTTTTTGAAGATGTCTTGATGAATGACCATTCATTTGATAAAAGAATGTTTTCCCTGGTTGAGGGAGCCAGTGCCCTGAGAAGGCAGGCCAAAGGAGTAGTCTATTATTCACATAAATACATTTTCAGGAAGTTTCTGAAACAAACAAAAAAATAATATATAATATTCATAGGCAAGAATTTCCTGAAAAAGTAAAATGTCAATTTTGATAGTCTTAGTTTAGTTTTTGATCCTGTTAACTCTGTGTTTGCATGTAGTTTATCATAGTTATCAAGTTAAGCAAATGTTATCAAGTATGAGCTATGCTGAGGCATTCTACTATAAGGTGCTGTACATAGCAAATCTTACTTAATTCTTACAGCTAGTCTATGGTGTTATTTTCACCATTTTAAAGATCCAGAAGGTGAGGTCATGAATCTTCTTCAATGTCATTAGTCCTATTTCTTTTAAATAGAAAGAAAGCAAAAAACAGAAAATAAAATAAACAAGCAATTGATAAGGCACTAAACTTTTAAAAGATATTTGCTTCTTCATTAGTTCATTTAGGGTAAGGTTGTACGTGTGTGCTCATTTCAACCCAGGAATGTTACAGGCACAGACTAGATTACTAATGCTTGTATCCCCCTGGAAGACATTTAAAAGACTGAAATATTTCAAATCTTTTGACTCTTACTCAAGTTCTTAGAAGATGAAGGCACAACTGTAAAGTTGCCTTAACTTTCTATCATTGACTATAGTAGAAAAATAATGATAGATTAAAACTGCAAGGATATAAATTAGTGGCTCTTTAGCACATGAAAAAAATTGTTGTATTCAGTGAGATAAATTCAGGGTGTATAAGTACAGAAAGGTATTGCCCATATAGGAAATGTGAACATCTTCATCAGACTCTGAACTAAATCTCAGAATTGGATAAATTCTGAATCTGCACAAATTCCAATGACTACTTCACCCTCTAATCAAGTGTCCTCTACTTCTCATATTACAGGAGTAATAAAAAGGTCAAGAATAAATAAGACTCATTTTTTAAAGAGATTCTTATTTAACAAATTATTGTTTATAAAATTCATGAGTTCATATATATTTTATTTATGATAAATTCATGCAAATGATGGATTAAAATTAATTTAAAAGAGAAAATATCTTTACGGAATGTTTTGTAACTCATAAGTTTGAGTTTGATTTGTATTCCATTCAGGAGAAACATTTTCTGTATCTTTAAAAAATAAATATTTTGATTACAGAAAGCTAGAAATTTTTACTATACTAATTACTGCTTATAATTAAGCAAGTTTATCTTAGAACAAATTTACCTGAGTAAGGTGAAAATTACATATCAGCTGATCTTGAGAAAATTCATGAACTATAAAAGGACCATAAAAATATAAAAGAAAAAGAAAACTGAAAACCTGTTCTTGAATTTGCACATCAAGCAGACTAAGAACAAATTTAGTTTTCTATATTTAGAGACATACTTGGAGAGGAAATCAAAAAGCAATTAAGAATATCACCAAAGTTACAGAAACCCATTACTTATATGTTCATTATACAAAACTAAGAGATGTTGTCTTTGGCACTGAAGGATAATATATTCCTCCTGAGAACACAGAAAATAAAATATCTTAAAGTTATATATTTTTCTAATTTTAAATTTGCTCAAATATTATAAATGTTTTTTATAGTAACAGAATTGGTGCTCACTAAAAGATTATCATTTATCTGTGATATGAAAGAGCTATATTTTTGGGGTGTCAGGAAGAGAGAACTATAGTGAAAATCTATTTGGAATATCAGAATGCATTTAAGGAAAGCATTTGCTAACCAGCATAATGTAAAATGTATCAAGAATACATCCAGTACATTTGGTTTGGAGAAACACTAAAATATGTTTTTCTATGTGAATTGTATTTCTAGCTCTATGAAGGAGAACCCAGTGTTATAAGTGTAATTCAACAAATGCAAGTCTCATTTACTTATGTATTGTAAGGGATAAATGATGAATGGTTTTCAGATAGGAGACTTATTTATTGCTTGAACAAAGGTAGTCATGGATCTACAAACTATGTGAAAACTTACAAAAGCTTAATGTAATTAATGAATTCAAATACAAATAGTAGAATGAAAATTATAAAATTACTAATGGTGTTTGTGACAGGCTGAAAGGTATACAGGTCATGATACTTCTTTTTGCCTTTTAAACATATTTCCACTTATATTTAAGGAACCTGTTGTAATCTGATAATATATTTTTTTCAAGGGAAAATTGAATATTGGAGAAATTACAATGAAGAGCATAAATATTAGTGCTAATCTCACGGCTCGAGGATACCAACTGTTTAAATTCCAAAATAAAATGGGATTGTATATGATATAATTAAAGAAAAACTTCTCTCAAAAAGAGAAATACACCATAAGGAAATAAGTTAAAATATCAATTTAGGATATTTTGAATGGCAAGAATGAAGACGAATTTTTTTCTCCTCCCTATAAGAGTTAACATGGCATCTCTACATATTATCTTTTTTTCTTTAACATCTTTATTGGAGTATAATTGTTTTACAATGTTGTTAGTTCTTGCTGTATAACAAAGTGAATCAGCTATATGTATACATATATCCCCATATCCTCTCCCTCTTGCATCTCCCTCCCACCCTCCCTATCCCACCCCTCTAGGTGGTCACAAAGCACCGAGCTGATCTCCCTGTGCGATGCAGCTGCTTCCCACTAGATATCTATTTTACATTTGGTAGTGTATATGTCAATGCTACTCTCTCACTTCATCCAGCTTACCCTTCCCACTCCCCATGTCCTCAAGTCCATTCTCTATGTCTGTGTCTTTATTCCTGCCCTACCTCTAGGTTCATTGGAACCATTTTCTTTCTTTTTCTTTAGATTCCATATATATGGGTTCACATATGGTATTTGTTTTTCTCGTTCTGACTTACTTAAATCTGTATGACAGACTCTAGGTCCATCCACCTCACTACAAATAACTCAGTTTTGTTTCTTTTTATGGCTGAGTAATATTCCACTGTAAATATGGGCCACATCTTCTTTATCTATTCATCTGTTGATGGACACTTAGGTTGTTTCCATGTCCTGGCTATTGTAAATAGTGCTGCAATGAACATTGTGGTACATGACTCTTTCTGAATTATGGTTTTCTCAGGGTATATGCCCATTAGTGGGATTGCTGGGTCATATGGTAGTACTATTATTAGTTTTTTAAGGAACCTCCATACTGTTCTCCATAGTGGCTGTATCAATTTACATTCCCACCAGCAGTGCAAGAGGGTTCCCTTTTCTCCACACCCTCTCCAGCATGTATTGTTTGTAGATTTTGTGATGATGCCCATTCTGATCAGTGTGAGGTAATATCTCATTGTAGTTTTGCTTTGCATTTCTCTAATGATTAGTGATGTTGAGCAGCTTTTCATGTGTTTGTGGCCCATCTGTATATATTCTTAGGAGAAATGTCTATTTAGGTCTAATGCCCATTTTCGGATTGTGTTCTTTTAATATTGAGCTGCATGAGCTGCTTGTATATTTTGGAGATTAATCCTCTGTCAGTTTCTTTGTTGACAAATACTTTCTCCCATTCTGAGGGCTGTCTTCGTCTTGTTTATGGTTTCCTTTGCTGTACAAAAGCTTTTAAGTTTCATTAGCTCCCATTTGTTTTTTGTTTTTATTTCCATTTCTCTAGAAGGTGGGTCAAAAAGGATCTTGCTGTGATTTAAGTCAGAGTGTTCTGCCTATGTTTTCCTGTAAGAGTTTTATAGTGTCTGGCCTTACATTTAGGTCTTTAATCCATTTTGAGTTTATTTTTGGGTATGGTGTTAGGGAGTGTTCTAATTTCATTCTTTTACATGTAGCTGTCCAGTTTCCCCAGCACCATTTATTGTAGAGGCAGTATTTCCTTGATTGTATAGTCTTGCCTCCTTTATCAAAGATAAGGTGACCATATGTGTGTGGGTTTATCTCTGGGCTTTCTATCCTGTTCCATTGATCTGTATTTCTGTTTTTGTGCCAGTCCCATATTGTCTTGATTACTGTAGCTTTGTAGTATAGTCTGAAGTCAGGGAGCCTGATTCCTCTAGCTCCATTTCTCATTCTAAAGATTGCTTTGGCTATTTGGGGTCTTTTGTGTTTCCATAAAATTGTGAAATGTTTTGTTCTAGTTCTGTGAAAAATGCCATTGGTAGTTTGATAGGGATTGCATTGAATATGTAGATTGCTTTGGGTAGTATAGTAATTTTCACAATGTTGATTCTTCTACTCCAAGAACATGATATATTTCTCCATCTGTTTCTATTGTCTTAATTTCTTTCATCAGTGTCTTATAGTTTTCTGCATACGGGTCTTTTGTCTCCTTAGGTAGGTTTATTCCTAAGTATTTTATTTTTTTTGTTGTAATGGTAAATGGGAGTATTTCCTTAATTTCTCTTTCAGATATTTCATCACTAGTGTATAGAAATGCAAGAGATTTCTGTGCATTAATTTTGTATCCTGCTAGTTTACCAAGTTCATTGATTAGCTCTAGTAGTTTTCTGGTAGCATCTTTAGGTTTCTCTATATATAGTATCATATCATCTGCAAACAGTGACTGTTTTACTTCTTTTCTGATTAGGATTGCTTATATTTCTTTTCTTCTCTAATTGCTGTGGCTAGAACTTCCAAAACTATGTTGAATAATAGTGATGAGATTGGGCAACCTTGTCTCATTCCTAATCTTAGAGGAAACGGTCTCAGATTTTCAACATTGAGAATGACATTGGCTGTTGGTTTGTCATATTTGGCCTTTATTATGTTGAGGTAGGTTCCCTCTATGCCTACTTTCTCA
Organism: Lipotes vexillifer; assembly: GCF_000442215.2. Taxonomy (NCBI): domain Eukaryota; kingdom Metazoa; phylum Chordata; class Mammalia; order Artiodactyla; family Lipotidae; genus Lipotes; species Lipotes vexillifer. Next base: position 1,696,508 of record NW_006794958.1, on the reverse strand, counting down.
AGAGTTTTATCATAAATGGGTGTTGACTTTTGTCAAAAGCTTTTTCTTCATCTACTGAGATTATCATATGGTTTTTATCCTTCGTTTTGTTAATATGGTGTATCACATGATTGATTTGCATATATTGAAGAATCCTTGCATTCCTGGGATAAACCCTACTTGACCATGGTGTATGATCCTTTCAATGTGCTGTTGGATTCTGTTTGCTAGTATTTTGTTGAGAATACTTGCATCTATGTTCATCAGTGATATTGGCCTGTAGTTTTCTTTTTTTGTGACATTTTTTTCTAGTTTTGTAATCAGTGTGATGCTGGGCTTATCGAATGAGTTTGGGAGTGTTCCTCCCTCTGGTATATTTTGAAAGAGTTTGAGAAAGATAGGTGTTAGCTCTTCTCTAAATGTTTGATAAAATTTGCCTGTGAAGCCATCTGGTCCTGGGCTTTTGTTTGTTGGAAGATTTATTTTTTTTTTTAATTTTATTTATTTATTTATGGCTGTGTTGGGTCTTCGTTTCTGTGCGAGGGCTTTCTCTAGTTGTGGCAAGCGGGGGCCACTCTTCATCGCGGTGCGCGGGCCTCTCACTATCGCTGCCTCTCTTGTTCTCTGCGGAGCACAGGCTCCAGACGCGCAGGCTCAGTAATTGTGGCTCACGGGCCCAGTTGCTCCATGGCATGTGGGATCTTCCCAGACCAGGGCACGAACCCGTGTCCCCTGCATCGGCAGGCGGACTCTCAACCACTGCGCCACCAGGGAAGCCCCTGTTGGAAGATTTTTAATCACAGTTTCATTTCAGTGCCTGTGATTAGTCTGTTTATATTTTCTACTTCTTACTGGTTCAGTCTCAGAAAGTTGTGGTTTTGTAAGAATTTGTCCATTTCTTCTAGGTCATCCATTTTATTGGTACATAGTTGCTTGTAGTAATCTCTCATATTCCTTTGTATTTCTGCAGTGTCAGTTGTTACTTCTCCCTTTTCATTTCTAATTCTATTGATTTGAGTCTTCTCCCTTTTTTTCGTGAGGATTCTGGCTAATGGTTTATCAATTTTGTTTATTTTCCTAAAGAACCTGCTTTTAGTTTTATTGATTTTTGCTATTTTTTCCTTCATCTCTGTTTCATTTATTTCTGATCTGACTTTTATTACTTTTTTCCTTCTGCTAACTTTGGGGGTTTTTTTGTTCTTCTTTCTCTTATTGTTTTAGGTGTGAGGTTTGGCTGTTTATTTGAGATTTTTCTTGTTTCTTGATGTAGGATTGTTTGCTATAAACTTTCCTCTTAGAACTGCTTTTGATGCATCCCATAGGTTTTGGGTTGTCGTTTTTTCATTGTCATGTGTTTCTAGGTATTTGTTCATTTCCTCTTTGATTTCTTCAGTGATCTCTTGGTTACTTAGTAGCCTATAGTTTAGCTTCCATGTGTTTGTATTTTTTAGTTTTTTTCCTGTAATTGATATCTAGCCTCATAGCATTGTGGTCAGAAAAGATACTTGATATGATTTCAATTTACTTAAATTTACCAAGACTTGATTTGTCACCCAAAATATGATCTATATTGGAAAATATTCCATGAACTATTGAGAATAAAGTGTATTCTGTTGTTTTTGGATAGAATGTCCTATAAATATCAGTTAAATCCATCTTGTTTAATGTCCCATTTTTTTTTTTTTTTTTTTCTTGCGTTATGCGGGCCTCTCACTGTTGTGGCCTCTCCCATTTGCGGAGCACAGGCTCCGGACGCGCAGGCTCAGCGGCCATGGCTCACGGGCCCAGCCGCTCCGCGGCATGTGGGATCTTCCCGAAACGGGGCACGACCCCGCGTCTCCTGCATCGGCAGGCAGACTCTCAAGCACTGCGCCACCAGGGAAGCCCCAATGTCCCATTTAAATGGTGTGTTTCCTTATTTATTTTCATTTTGGATATCAGTCCATTAGTGATAGTGGGGTATTAAAATCCCCTATTAGCACACTATTATTGTGTTAATAGTAACACACTATTATAGTAACACACTATTATTGGGTTACTGTCGATTTCTCCTTTTATGGCTGTTAGCATTTTCCTTATATATTGTGGTGCTCCTATGTTGGTCGCATAAATATTTACAATTGTTATATCTTCTTGGATTGATCCCTTGATCATTATGTAGTGTCCTTCTTCATCTCTTGTAATAGTCTTTAAAGTCTATTTTTTCTGATATGAGAATTACTACTCCAGCTTTCTTTTGATTGCTATTTGCATGGAGTATCTTTTTCCATCTCCTCACTTTCAGTCTGTATGTGTCCCTAGGTCTGAAGTGGGTCTCTTGTAGACAACATATATACAGTTCTTGTGTGTGCATCCTTTCAGCCTGTCTATGTCTTTTGGTTGGAGCATTTAATCCATTTACATTTTAGGTAATTTTCGATATGTATGTTCCTATTACCATTTTCTTAATTGTTTGGGATTTGTTTTTTGGGTCTTTTCCTACTGTTGTGTTTCCTGCCTAGAGAATTTCCTTTAGCATTTGTTGTAAAGCTGGTTTTGTGGTGCTATATTCTCTTAAGTTTTGCTTGTCTGTACAGGTTTTAATTTCTCTGTCAAATCTGAATGAGATCCTTGCTGGGTAAGTAATCTTGGTTGTAGTTTTCTCCCTTTCATCACTTTAAATATGTCCTGCCACTCCCTTCTGGCTTGCAGAGTTTCTGCTGAAAGATCAGCTATTAACCTGATGGGGATTACCTAGTATATTATTTGTTGCTTTTCCCTTGCTGCTTTTAATATTTTTTCTTTGTATTTAAGTTTTTATAATTTGATTAATATGTGTCTTGGCATGTTTCTCTTTGGATTTATCCTGTATGGGACTGTCTGCTCTTCCTGGACTTGACTATTTCCTTTCCCATGTTAGGGAAGTTTTCTACTATAATCTCATCAAGTATTTTCTCAGACCATTTCTTTTTCTCTTCTTTTTCTGGGACCCCTATAATTTGAATGTTGATGCATTTAATGTTGTCCCAGAAGCCTCTGAGACTGTCCTCAATTCTTTTCATTCTTTAGTCTTTATTCTGCTCTGTTGAGTTGTTTCCACTCTTTGAACTTCCAGATTGCTTACCATTCTTCTGCCTCAGTTATTCTGCTACTGATTCCTTCTAGAGAATTTTTTATTTCATTTATTGTGGTGTTCATCATTGTTTGTTTGCTCTTTAGTTTTTCTAGGTCCTTGTTAAACATTTCTTGTATTTTCTCCATTCTATTTCCAAGACTTTGGATCATCTCTACTATCATTACTCTGAATTCTTTTTCAGGCAGACTGCCTATTTCCTCTTCATTTGTTTGGTCTGGTGGGTTTTTACCTTGCTCCATCATCTGCTGCATATTTCTCTGTTTTCTCATTTTTTTTTTAACTTACTGTGGTTTCCTTTTCACAGGCTGCAGGTTCATAGTTTCTTCTGTTTTTCATGTCTTTCCCCAGTGGGTGAGGTTGGTTTGGTGTCTTCTGTAGGCTTCCTGGTGGAGGGGATTGGTGCCTGTGTTCTGGTGGGGGGGGGGGCTGCATCTTGTCTTTCTGGTGGGCAGTGCCACATCCAGTGGTGTATTTTGGTGTGTCTGTGAACTTAGTATGATTTTAGGCAGCCTCTTTAATTGGTGGGTTTGTGTTCCTGTCTTGCTAGTTGTTTGACATGGGGCATCAAGCACTGGAGCTTGCTGGCCGTTGGGTGGAGCTGTGTCTTAGCATTGAAATGGAGATCTCTGGGAGAGCTCTTGCTGATTGATATTACCTGGGGCCGGGAGGTCTCTGGTGGTCCAGTGTCCTGAACTCAGCTCTCCTACCTGAGAGGCACAGGCCTGACATCAGGCCGGAGCAACAAGACCCTGTCAGCCACATGGCTCAGAAGAAAAGAGAGAAAAAAATAAAGAAAAAGCAAGAAATAAAGTATTAAAATAAAAAATAGAAAATAATAATAATAAAGAGACAACCAAACCAATAAACAAATCCACCAATGATTACAAGTGCTAACAACTAAACCGTGATAAACATAAAAATCTGAAAGAAATCAGTCACAGACAGCAAACCCTAAGTCTACAGTTGCTCCCAAAATCCACCACCTCAGTTACAGGACAATTCATTGTCTATTCAGGTACTCCACAAATGCAGGGTACATCAAGTTGATTGTGGAGATTTAATCTGCTGCTCCTGAAGCTGCACAGAGAAATTTCCCTTTCTCTTCTTTGTTCACACAGCTCCTGGGGTTCAGCTTTGGTTTTGGTCCCACCTTTGTGTGTAGGTCACCCTCAGGCATCTGTTTCCTGCCCAGATAGGACTGGGTTAAAGCAGCGGCTGATTAGGGGCCTCTTGCTCATTCAGGCTGGGAGTAGGGAGGGGTATGGTAGTTATAATTGGAATGCGGTCTGAGCCTGCAGAGGCAGAGGCTGGCGTGACAGTGCAACACCCTGAGACACACCATGTTTTCTCCCGGAGAAGTTGTCCCTGGATCTAGGGACCCTGGCAGTGGCGGGCTGCACAGACTTCCAGGTGTGAGGCCGTGGATAGTGACCTGTGCTTGCACACAGGCTTCTTGGTGGGTGCAGCAGCATCCTTAGCATTTTATGCCCATCGCTGGGATCCAATCTGAGAGCTGTGGCTTGCGCCCGTCTCTAGAGCTTGTTTAGGCAGTGTTCTGCCTTCTGTGGGCAGACAGGGAAGGAATCCCCTCTCCTCGTGCACCCCAAAACAATGGTTTCTTTCCTCTTAGGTAGGTCCAGAATTTTTCCCGGACTCCCTCCTGGCTGGTTGTGGTGCACTAGCCCACGTTCATGCAGCCAACCCCAGTCCTCTCCCTGGGATCTGACTTCCGAAGCCCAAGCCTCAGCTCCCAGCCCCCACCTGCCCTGGCAGGTGAGCAGACAATCATCTCAGGCTGTTGAGTTCTGGTTGGCACCAATCCTCTGTGCAGGAAGCTCTCCGCTTTGCCCTCTGCACCCCTGTTGCTGCACTGTCCTCCATAGCTCTGAAGCTTTCCCCCTTCCCACTCCCTGCCTCCACCACTGAAGGGGCTTCCTAGTGTGTGGAAACTTTTCCTCCTTCACAACTCCCTCTCAGAGGTGCAGGTCCATCCCTCTTCTTTTGTCTCTTTTTTTTTCTTTTTTCTTTGGCCCTACCCAGGTACGTGGGGATTTTCTTGCCTTTTCGGAAGTCTGAGGTCTTCTGCCAACATTCAATAGGTATTCTGTAGGAGTTGTTCCACATGTAGATGTATTTCTGATGTATTTGTGGGGAGGAAGGTGATCTCTACGTCTTACTCTTCTGCCATCTTGAAGGTCCTCTGTTGATAACGTTTTAAAATTTAATTTTGTTTGTTTAAAATGTATAAATCCCTGTCTAGAAATAATATAAAAGATAAAATAAATCAGTTTCTATTTTTTTTTTTTTTTTGGCTGTACGTGGGCCTCTCACTGTTGTGGCCTCTCCCGCTGCGGAGCACAGGCACCAGACGCGCAGGCTCAGCGGCCATGGCTCACAGGCCCAGCCGCTCTGTGGCATGTGGGATCTTCCAGGACTGAGGCACAAACCCGTTTCCCCTGCGTCGGCAGGAGGACTCTCAACCACTGTGCCACCAGGGAAGCCCTAAATCAGTTTCTTAATAAATACGAGTTGACTGAAAAAAATTAAAGCATGAATGTCATGGATAATGACAGAAAGAAAAATAATAAAAACTTCCTTTGTGGGAAAATTTGGCTAAATATATAAATATGAATAAATATATATTTACTAAAATACACTACTTTTGTTTTTGAGTTTTACTTATACATTTTTAGAAAATCCTTAATAATGACCCCTTTTATAGCTATGCTTTTCATTTTTTTAATGTTCTTTTTCAATCTTTGGTATTTTAAAAGCATGCACATAATTTCTGTGCTTCTTCACTTTATTTCACTATGCAGTTAGTTTTGATTTACCAAACATTTAATTGATAAGTTGAATTATTTTTATTTTCTTCTAGATACTTTGTTTTTATGCAAATATGCTCACAGTCATTGCTAAATTTAACCTTTTTCAAATCTCTGGGGCTTTAGTTGGAAAATCAGGGTGTTGGTCACATTTTAATACAGTCATGTGACTGTATTTGGGGCATACATTAATTACCTTTGTTTCTCAGCAAAGGTCATGGTTGAATAATTTTCATGCTCAAAAGCAACTTGTCTAAAGTTGTAACACCTACTGCCTACTGTGTGCAAAGTAAGAAATTATGTATGATTATTACTATAAAAATAATTTTATATTAATAATCAACCACTAGATTTAATAATTGTGATTATAGGAAAAATGAAGTTTTAAAAATAAGTATCAAACAACACAAATCATATTTTTACATGATATTTTAAAATTTTATTTTCATATTTTAGGACTAATTTTTTTCTTGTGTGAATATATTAATAATGAATATATAGAGATTAAAAAAATCAATATACTATGCAATTTGAAACTAAAAGCTATAAATTCTTCAGCAAACTAGTAACAGTTTCTACACAGAGCTTTTCATAACTGTTTTAGGGTGTTATTATCAGGCTTCTAATCACAAGTTATAGATCCCAACCTTCATCTATTCACATAAGACATTAATAGCGATATAGTAGTGTATATTCTCTAAAAATAGTTTAAAAATATGCTGAATCACAGACACTCAACTTCAGTGCAATTAACAGTACAGTAACCTCAAGATCAGGAAAGTTTAAAGTCAATAGCTAAGAACCACTTGAATGGACAGTGATTGATTTTGCTTCCTCTGGCCAATAGGGGAATGATTGATCTAAGCTTTATTTTGTGCTAGCCTTTTCTATACTGCAAGCCTAATGAGGCATAAGGAGTGAAGTGAAAGTGGAAATGAAAGAAATAGATTTGTGTCTGCATGGGGCCAACAACATGGTGATGAAATAAAAAATTAATCCAACCAGCTATCTGGTATCAAAAAGCTGTACTCTCAAATTTCCAGTAATGTTTTTTCCCAAAAATTATTACTTTATTTTTCTTACATTTCAGCAGTTCAATTCTCTTCAATTAAACATATTGCAAATGAATAACTTCTATGAACCTAGAACTATTAGAAGATGTTTAGAAGGAAAAATTTATTTAATATATTTTAAAGAAATGCCATTAAAATTGAAGATTCTGTTGCCAGAATATATAAGTATACTCTTGGCCATTGGCTATAAATAACATTTGTAAGAATAATTCTGTTGGTAAACACCTGTTTAGAGGGTTTATTGAAGAAATTAAAAATAAATGATATTTGGGAAATGGTAGCTCTAATACTCCATTGGGTTCATATAGCTGCTTACACCATCAACTGATGATACCTTGAAATTTGAAACTAGACATATTTACAACTAGAAAAGTACATGTAAATAGTTTTATGGAGACAGTATTTAAGATGTGAATAAAATATTTCCTAGAAGAAAAAATATATTAAATGTAATTGGTCACAATAAAGAAAGAGCTGATGTGGCTAATAAAAATTGTTGTATTTTTCTCTGGAGTATAGTTTTATAAACATAAAGTACATTATTTTATTCATTCAATAAACATTTATCATGTTCCCTCCTACTTCATCTAATTAATTCCTATTCAGCCTTCAGAATTCAGCTTACATTTACATTTCCTCAAAGCAATTTTTCCAAACCTTTCAAGCTATGTCAGGTCCATCCTGCTTTTTATATCCTTATAATCTTCTAACTTTCTTTCCTTGCAGTTATTCAGTAATAAAGATAAATAATTGTGTAGTTAGTTTTCCCATGTATATGTATACTAAATAAGGACAAAACCTATTTTCCTTATTTACATCTGTATTTCCAGCACAGGGCCTTTCACTGAATAAACACTAAATTAAAACTCTGTTAAATCAGAAAGTGAATAAATCTGTCAGGTATAATTTTAGGCACTAAAGTTATAGAGTCAAGTAAGGCATGGGGAATCTATCTCCTCGGGAAGAGTAGGTGTTGGGAGAGAGACAAGTAAACAAACAATTATAGTTCAATGATGGGGAAGAAGGGAACTGCTGGACTTCAGTTTAAAGGGAAAGTCTGAATGGACAAGATGGAACTCCATGAAAAGGACAGAGTAGGTATCCTTTGCTGAGGGTCAGCTTGCATAGGCACACTGAACCTTGTATCACTTGGTTCCTCTGGGAAATGGCAACTAAAACAAAGTAATGAGTTTATTAGAGAGTCAGACCTGTGAAAAGAAAAGAGGGGGATCAGGATCAAGCAGGGGAAATTGAAACCATAATATAAGCCTGGCAAAGGCTCTGGCAGCACCATGTGGGGCTCTGGAGCAAAGATTCCTAGTTAGAGGGTCCTGCAACGGGCAGAAGTAGTAGGGCAGTAGGACCATAGTCTTACTCAGCCATTGGCTGGAGCCACACTGAGAAGAGCATGACTCAGCTCAAAAGCAGAGGCAGACATGAAGGAGGTACAGCTGGCCACAGTCCTCCCTTGAAAGGATTCCCTGTCTACTACCAACATGCATGGTATACTCAGCAAATGTCTCTATTCCATACACATCTAGGGTGCGCTTGTTAGGACGGCCATGAGGCTAGTGATGATGCTGGAGCCAAGACTTGAATGGTCTTAGTGCATCTCTTTGTGGACTTTGGGTCTTATCCCATAGGCAGTGGAGACCATGGAAAAGTTTTAAGTAAGGAAGCACTGGGAGCAAATTTGTATTCTAAATCTTTTCTGCAGCACTCAATGAAACCTGAATTCAGGGCCATTGTTGAGGAGCTGTTGGAGAAGGCCTTGTGGAAGCAAGAACAGAGAATTTGACATAGGAATGGGGAGGAGGAGTAAATTAGAGAGACTTGAGAAGGCAGGCATCAGTCATCAGTGATAACTGATCAGACTTGGAGAGAAGGAAGAGCAAGTAGTCTGGGACACCTGATTTTTCTATGACATAAAATTTCTATATGTTCTGAGAATAAGCTTAGAAGAAGTAATAAAATGAGGCTCATTGCAAACTTCTACCTCACAAAATGTAAAGTTGTCCAATTAGAGCAGCCAGATCCTTGATCATCCCCCTAAAATCTATTTCTTGCTGTGATTACACAGCACTGTGTCTCAGACTGGTCCCAAGTGTCAAAGGAAGACCAATTATTAAACGTGATTTGGAGCATGGAAGGCGTCCCAGGATCTCAGTCTCAAAGGGAAGTCTTAGGTGGGCAGAGAAAGTAAAAACAGAGTTAACTATTACAAATACCAAAAACAAAAGAAAACAAACAAACAAAAACAACCCCCGCCACACACATACATAAAATGGAGTGTTAAATGTGATATTCACTGGCACTGAATTTGAAAGCAAAATAAAATGCTAATAATTAATATTCGGTTACCCTGTTATTTAAATGAAATGTTTAATGAAACCTTTGTTTATAGAGTACACAGGTGAATTAAATATGTACATAAGGCCATTTACTCCCTGATCCCAAGATAGTTATCCAGCCTTATTCTCCAAAAAATAAGCACATTCACACCTCTGCCTTTACTCCTGCTCTGTGGTATCTTCTCTTTCCTCTGTCCTCAAATTCACACTCATTTAACAGAGTTCAATCCAAATTTTATCTTTTCTGGGTGTTTGTCTCTCATGTTCTCCTATAAAATAAATTAATTGCTCATTCATCTCTGTTTTCATGGACATTTACATATATACATATGTATGTACATATATATCCATATATATTTTTTAAACATCTAAAAAAATCATTGTTGAATTTGTGGGTCTAGCAACGTGTTTGAAAAATAAGTTACTGAGTAATTTCAATTAAGCTAATTCCATTGGATACTGTCACTTAATCATATTAAGTAGTATGAAAACGTGTAATGAAATGTAGTGTAGAGATAGAAGAAAAATAATGAAGAAAATAAGAATAGAAGATGTCACAGTTCCTTTTACAGAGTTTGGAAATTTCTTATCCCTGACTTAGCATGTCTAAATCCTACTAACCCCTTAAGATGAAATGAAAATAATGTTTCCTTCAAAGTATTTTTAGATTCCTACTCAATTGAAATAATTCTTTGAACTTCTATATAATTTCAAATTTTCTTCCTCAATATCTCCATTTTATATGTGTAACTATGTATAAGTAACTATAATTAACTAATAATGATATCTTCTCTTATTACATTAGATTATAAGTTCCTTGAAAGCAGGTTTCTTATAGAATTCTTTCTTTCGTTCCCAACACTTAGTACAATGTGCTATAAGTCAGTATTAAGTGGAAAATGCATATCTAAACCAAGATATTCCAATCCCAGCACTGTTGACATTTTGGGCTTTCCTAAAGATCTCACTGAACATTTGGACATTGTTTTGGGCTGTCCTGTCCACTGTAGGATGTTTATCAGCATCTCTGGGCTCTATCTATTAGATGCCAGTAGCTCCCAGCTCCTAGCTCCCTCTACACAGTTGTGACAACCACAAATGTCTCCTGACATTGTCAATGTCTTCTGGGGTGGAGAGGAGACAAAACTATTGATAACCACTGATTAAAAAGAGGAAACTAAAATTGTATAATGACTTTTAACTTAGATATGCAATAATCACTCATTGACCCATGTATCATGCAGCAGACATGTAAATAATGTGGGAATCCATGAAAGTGCCAATGTGTATTTACCTGGAAAATGAGAAAATATAAAAGAGCCAGAAACTCAGAATCTGTAAACATTGCCACTGCATTCTTTTCATAGTAAACATTTTTTTTTTTTTTTTTTTTTTTTTTGCGGTAC
>NW_006794958.1:1676310-1685731 GCF_000442215.2 Lipotes vexillifer | reverse complement strand
CAGGAACCCGTGTCCCCTGCATTGGCAGGCGGACTCTCAACCACTGCGCCACCAGGGAAGCCCCTCATAGTAAACATTTTTGATGGTGATATAAACTGACACAACATATTCAGGGTCAAATGAACAGCTTTGTGATTGGATTTAGTAACATGTTAAAGAAAGAAAAATGTACCCCTGACCTACACAAACTATCCACCCAAATGGAAGTATCTAAGCTTAAGTACTCAGAACAAAGACATAATATTTTGAATATGCACTGTATTTTCACACTTATATAGATATTAATAAAATCTTATGAGTTAGCATTTTGTTTCATACCTTGCAATATAAGTTGGTTGGTTTCTGCTATTAGTAAACTGGATGATTTATTCTACTTATCAAATACTTATTAACCACCAAAAAAATTTTTTAGAAGTTCTGCTAACAGCTTACATTTGAATAGACAGGATCATAGCTCTCAAAGAACTTACATTTAGTGGGAATAAGCAATCCTATAGAATAAAATAACAATATAATATACTTAGATCTATGATACAGATAAAATATTGCTGACACATAGAAAAGGTACTTTTTAGCTCAGTCGTAAATGCAGTGCAGGGGGCGCCTTTTGGTTTTTAAGCAGAGGAGTGATATAGTTATGAATATGTTGTTCATAAAGCTTCAGGACTGGAGGGAAGAAAACTACTTCAAAATCTCTTACAATAATCTAGACAAGATATGTTAAGGGATGAAATAGGTCGGTGGTAGAAGGCTGGGGAAAAAAAGACAAAACAAACAAGAAAACTTGGAGATAAATATCATTAGAGGGACTTCCCAGGGATTAAGACATTGTGCTTCCAATACAGGGGAGGCGGGTATGATCCCTGGTCGGGGAACTAAGATCCCATGTGCCTCATGGCCAAAACAAAAACAAACAAAAATAAATTATCTGTTAAAATGTCAAATCCCTTTAAAGAAATATCATTAGAATTTCATGAGCACAATGACATGAAGATTTGGAGACAGAAAGGATTTAGATTGTCTCCTTAGAGTCTAGGTGACTGGATAGTTAGGTGTACTACTAACTGAGATAACAGAAGAAGAAAAGCTTTAGGGAAAAAGACAATGGGTTCCCTGAATTTCTACTGTTAACAGTGTACATGGCTGAGGTGTTTTACCTAGTCCAAGTTTAGAAGCTTAGAAGCAATAAAAATAAATATTAAGATTGATTCAAGGTTGAAGCAGCATTTACTTATTTATTTATTTCATCAGATGGGTGTAGTAGAAGGACTGGAGATGGGAGAGATTTGAGAGTGATGGCAAAAAAGTGCTTCAGGTGATGAATCAAGGGTCATAGACTGTCTAGAAAAGTGAAAATAAGAAAGCCCCTCTTAGACCCTGAAAAAATATGAGGATCAATACAGTGGAAGATTGTAGAATTTCACAGAGTGGGTGTAACAGTGTGTTGTGGTATGAGAAGTCTGGGTGGGAAAATTGTTGTTTTCAGCAAGAGAGCAGCTGAAAGTTAAGATTTTTGATCTGTAATTGTACTAGGAGGTGACAAGGTTTAGGCTATCACCATGGGTGTAACACAGAGTCAAGTTACTTAGGAAATACCTAGAAAACGGTGTTTGAATAAAACATCCACATGAGACTTGCAGTAAGTGAGTGTGATGGCAGGATTTCGAGTAAAGAAAGAATATTTATTATCAATGTTTTCAATGTCTGACTGGATCTTCAGATTAAAGAGGAGTAGAAAACCACATGGAGAGGACTTCCAAAAAATGATAGTTGTGTAGTGTTTATTTCCTCAGTAGAGGAAGACCAATTATTAGAACATGCACTTAGCACAGAGGAGGTAGTCAAGGAATTGCTTGAGGGAAGAAATATCTTCCACTTGATAGAATGACAAATTTGTGGGTTGAAAAAAAATTTGTGCAAAGAATAAAATCTGAAGCAATACTTGCTCACTGATATGAACTAACACTGATTTCACCATTTCACATTCACTTTAATGCTGTTTGGGAACTACTATATAAAGGACATAAGTCAAAATGTTCTTTAAAATAAGACTAAGACTTGGAAAGTACCATAAAATTAAATTTGTCCTGATCAAAAACAAAGCAGATTTAGAAAGAAACTTTGTCATAAATAGTAGAGAAAAGTGTCCAAGTTTCAGGGTGCTCTTTTCTTCTAAGGTATTTATGTTCCTTAAGGCTTATATAAAGATAATGAAAATTCCATTCAACCATGCTGCTCTGTATAATAGTGCTGAGATGCTTCCCTAGTAATGAACTTGTTTTAAGATCCTTGGGGTCCATATGCAGTTGAAATGTTGAGAATATTTCAAGGCATGTTAATCAAAATGAAGACATGGTCCAGAGTCAGCATTAAAGGAATGAACTGAATGTATTCAGGGAAAGCAATTGACAACAGATTATAGTAGATTTTATAACTATATAAGATAGTGTACTCATGTCTACAAAGTCTTTTAATAACAAAATTTATTGTTGGGTTGCTAAAGGTAATTGAGTTACTACAGCTGTGTAAGCATAACGCAGTGTGAGAGAAAAGCACATTTTACATTAATCCTGTGGAGGAGTGTATGCTGGCATATTCTCCAAACCCCCCAAATGGTGCTCAAAACCCAGTTGCCATAAACAATCTCAGTTTTAAAATTTTCCTCCTTCCTTCCTTCCTTCCTTCCATCCTTCCTTCCTTCCTTCCTTCCTCCCTCCCTCCCTCCTTCCATAGTCCATGGAATAGAACCAGTAACATTCCTATTGTACAGCTTAAAAGACAGAAAGTCAGAGGATTTTCATGATTTTTCCAAGAAGTTCCAAAATTAAATGCAGGTCACATTCTTTCAACTATAGCCCCAAACAATGACCACCTTACTTATGCTAAGAACTGTATAGTTCTTTGCAGTTATCATTTTGCCAACTCAGTTTTTCATTCTTTTTACATACACATTAACACTATGAAGTGACAGGTAGTGATAGTAAAGATCACCACTCCACTAATAAGAGGAAGAAGATGATACAGTTTAAGAAAGTGAAAAATAGATTTAACTATTAAAAAATCTCATTATTGAGTAGTTTTGAGGTGCTTCATCCACCACAAATGAATATAATTTAATTGTAGAATTCAGATCAGGCCTTCATAATTTCTAAGTGCTCAACCATGAGGAAAACATTCTACCCTCAAAATATTTAGAAGGCCTTTTTCTTATGCTATTCATTCTTCTGTTCAACAAATATTTATTGAGCACCTACCATGTCGGATAGTAAAGACAACACTGAAGAAAACAAATTTCCCTTATTCATTTTTACAATGGAAGGATACAGACAATAAACAAGATGAATATAGTAAAATATATATTATATGTAAATATTATATATAAGTATATATAATATATATATTTATATATATATACTTATATATAAGTTTATAAATATAGTAAAATATATATGTAAATATATAAGTATATATTATATTTATATATATACTTATATATAATAAGTTTATAAAATATATTATATGTAAAATATATATTATATGTAAGCTAGTGCTAGTGTAATGGAGTAAGATAAAGGAAGGGCAATAAACAGAGTTGACAGGGGATTTTGGAATTTTAAATAAGGTCAAGCCTTAATGAGAATGTGACATTTACATGAAGACTTAAAGGAGCTGGGGTAATGAGCCATACCACATGAGTAAAGGAGATTCTAGGCAGAGCAAACAGAAAATGCTAAGGTCCTCAGGACTCAGTGTGCTTGATATGTCCCAGAAGAGAAGAGGACAGGATGGTGGAATGCAGTGAAATGGAAAGAGAGTAACAGTGGATAAGATAGAGAGCTGTGTATGAGGGGCAACAGACCAATATCATCTAGGGCCTGTATCCCATTTTAATGAATTTAGCTTTTACTCTGCATGAGATAAGAAGTTTCCCAAAGGTTTTGAGCTGAAGTAACATTATCTAACACATTTTAACAGCCTTCCTTTGTTTAGAAGTGACTAAAGGGGGCAAGGGTCAAATCAAGGAAACTGCTAAAGACTGCTAGATTTTTGGATTAGAGTAGTTACAGTGAAGATGAAGAACAGCTGGATTCTGCATAAAATGTGAATGTAGAGCTATCAGGGGTAGATAATGGATTACATGTAAGTTCTGAGAGAAAGGAGTCAAAAATTATGCAAGTTTTTTTGCCTGAAGAATTAGAAAGATGAAGCTGCCAATAAATGAGGTGGTTAAAGATAAAGGAATATTATTTAGTCTCTGAGTGCTTCTTGTCAGTAGTAATATTTGAGGATAGCCTGCCTTTTTGTGTCTTGACATTTGGTTTTCTTAGTGTTGGTTTAATTCCAAGTTTTATCAAACCATCTCGTGTATTATGTCTATTAATAATAAATATCCCCACTCTTTTCATATTTCTTCAGCACAATTATGTAATAAATGAATAATGATATTTTAACTCATGTTTGATTTTACAGTTTGAAAAAGCTCTGATAATTTTAGTCTCACCAGGGAATCAGCCCCTTGACCATAACTGTCTTTCTCTTTATTAAACCCACTGATTTAGAAATTTTGAGACTATGCATAGAGGGATACGCATAGCACATTAATAAATTACAATGTATTCAACTGGTTTTTTTTTGCATTCATTAAAGGACAATGGTGAACTATGTAAATAAGAAAAAAATTTAAATTACTCTGGTCATGAAGTAAATGGAGGCAAATTACATACAGGAAGGACAAAAAAACACTGATGTTAGCTATTCACTGATTGAATAGGGGCTGAGTCCTTAGGTAGAATCACATAATCTAGTTGATCCCCAGCTTTCACAATTATTAGCATGTATTTGTTGTGCTTTTTAAGGAATGAGACAATGTATGCAAACTATCTGAAGACACCTGAAAAATATTAATTGCCAAACTAATGTGAACTTATAATTCCCACAGCTTCAAGAAACACAGACCTAAGAGGAGATCAAGAGGGCAGGGTAAGAGGATGTGGAACTCACCTTTCCCCACATCAAAAATATATCTCCATATGAAAAAAATTCTCACTGAAAACTAACTGGAAATTGGCATAAAGACCCTTGTACAACCAAGGCTGTCAGAAAGAGACACACATAATCAGGTAGAAAAGGAATAAAAGTGATCAAGTTAGGACCTGTGCCCTGGGAAAGGATTCAAAGGAAAAGGGAAATTCCACGCAGGACACCTGCCCTGAGGAGTGAGCAGGTTGAGCCACAGATTAGGTGTCCCCATCCTGGGGTCCTGGGTGGAGGAGAAAGCCCCTTGGCTGGTTGGAGGAAGGCTGCAACATATAGAATAGCTGGGGAAACACTGGACTCCACTCATAAGGGGCACGCATGGGCTGACTAGACCCTGAGGCAGAACGGAGAAAGGTCTGCTCTAGTGGCCACCGTGTTTACTGCAATTACTTCACCATACATCCAAGCCTGAGCCTAGCAAATGCTTCAGGCTGGCTCACTCCATGCCACAGTGCAGCACTGGATCTGGGGGAGCTATGACCAGAGAAAAGACTTGACTGTGAGACAGAGGTGACCTGGTCCTGAAATGGAGCTCAGCTGGGACAGTAGTAGCCATTGTTAGAGCTTACTCAAGCTGCACCTTAGAAGCCATCCAGATCTCTGATGGCAGATGCCCCACCACATCTAACATTCCAATACATGCCAAGAGACCATGCAGGCCCTGCCAGCCACACTGAGTGTTTCCACAATGGGGTAAGGTGTCAGAGGCAGGGGAAAATGATTGGCTGTGAGGGACAAAGGGAAATTGCACCTGAGAATGTGTCTGAATGGAGCCACGGATGCCTACACAGGCAATACACTGAACCTCTATCTGTACACAGGCAACATTTGCTTTGGTACTCCCCTCCTCTCAGGTAAAGTTTCCAGTGCAGGGAGAGGGAAAAGCACAAACTTAACTGGAAAAGAGCCACCTCGGGCTTGACCCTCTGGGCTTCTGCTCCAGCAACTTGGGATCAGACCCCACCCTGGACAGGGTGGTGATGGCCACTGAGCAGAGGGCAAGTCCCATATCACACTTGGCATTGCCTCTAGCCCCTCCATCTCTAGCTTCACTCCTTACCAAGGTGATAAATGCCACACACCCTAAGGAAGATGTGACTTGTGTCCATGTCAAATCCAAATCTCCTAACAAAGGCACTGGGCACACAAATTCTGTATAGGGATGCTCCCACAAAAGAACACCACTTTAAGACCACAATAGGTAACAGTTTCACCTAAGTTTATAGAGGCAGAGAAAGTTAAGCAAAATGAAAAGGCAGAGGAACTACTCTCAAATGAAAGAGTGAGACAAAGCACCTAAAAATAAATAATGAGACAGAAATCAACAATTTACCAAATAAAGAAGTCAAAACACTGGTAATAAAAATGTTAACTGAATTAGGGAAATAATTGATCTAAACCATGAACATTTTAACAAGGAACTAGAAAATAAAAATGACTAAATCAGAAATGAAGAATTGAATAGTTGGAATAAAAAACACAGTAGAAGGAATGAATAGAAGACTAAGTGATACAGAACAATGCATAAGTAATCTGGAAGATAGAATAATGGAAATCACCCAATCAGAAGAGCAATAAAAAAATTTTTTTTTAAAGTGAAAGCAATTTAAGAGACCTCTGGGATAACATTAAGCATTCCAACATTTGTATTATAGGGGTCCTAGAAGGAGAGGAGAGAGAGGAGGATTGAAATGTGTTTGAGGAGATTATGGTGAAAACTTCCCAAATCTGAAAAAGAAACAGATATCCAGGTACATGAAGCACAGAGGATCTCAAACAAGATCAATGCAAACAGACCCACAGCAAAATATATCACAATTAGTAAGGCAAAAGTTAAAGAGAGAATTCTAAAGGCAGCAAGAGAAAAACAGAGAGTCAGTTACAAGGGAATCCCCATATGACTATCAGCTGATTTCTCTGCAGAAACTTTGAAGGCCAGAAGGGAGTGGTATGATATATTCAAAGTGCTAAAAGGGAAAATCCTGCAACATAGGACACTCTGCACAACAAGATTATCATTTAGAATAGAAGAGGAGATAAAGAACTTCTCAGACAAACAATAAATAAAAGAGTTCATCAATACTAAACTTACCCTGACAGAAATGTTAGAGGGTCTTCTCAAAATGGAAAAGAAGCAAGAATCTATAGGAAAGGGAAAATCCCATTAGGAAAGGCAAATATATAGTAAAGACTGAGGGTCAACCACTTAAATAAGCCAGTATATAGATTAAAAGACAAAAATTGTAAAAGTAACTATAAATACAATAAACAGTTAATGAATAAGCATGAAGATGTAAAATATGACATGAAAAACATAAAAGGTGGAGGAGGGGTTTAAAATATAGATCTTTTAGAATGTGTTTTAACTTAATGTCCACTAGTTTCAAACAATAATTATAGGTATAGTTCAACATACATGAACCCCATGGTAACCAAAAATCAAAAAATCCTACAACAGAAATACAAAAACCAAGAAGAAAAGAACACCAGAATACTACTAAAGAAAATTATCAAACCACAAGGGAAGAAACAAAAAGAAGAAATTAACAGGGAAGAACTACAAATCAACCAGAAAACAAGTACTAAAATGATAATAAGTACATACCTATCAATAATTATGTTAAATGTCAATGGACTTAAATGTTCCAATCAAAATATAGTGTGGCTGATTTGACTTTTTTTTAAAAAGACCCTTAGAAGAGCTTAAAAGAGCTAAACTTCAGTGATAAAGAACTACACAGACTGAAAGTTACGGGATGGCAGAAGATGTTTCATGCAAACGGAAAAGACAAGAAAAAGCATGGGTGGCAGCATTCATATCAGACAAGATAGACTTTAAAACAAAAGCTTTAACAAAAGACAAAAAAGGGCATTATAATGATAAAGGGATCAATACAAGAGGATATTACACTCATTAACATATACGCACCCAATTCAGGGCACCTAAGTATATAAAGCAAATACTAACAGACATAAAGTGATAAACTGAAAATAATATAAAAGTTATAGGGGACTTTAACACCCCACTTACATCGATGGTCTTAAATGACACAATAGATCAAATGAACTTAATAGATATTTACAGAACATTACATCCAAACTAGCAGAATACATATCATGGAAAGTTTTTCAGTATAGATCACATGCTAGGCCATAAAATAAGCCTCAACAAATTCAAGAAAACAAAAATTATATCAGTATTTTCTCCAGCCACACGATATGAAAGTAGAAATCAATTACAGAAAGAAAAATGAGAAAAGGACAAGCATGAGGAGATGTAATGTGCTACTAAAAAATTAATGGGTCAATGAAGAAATCAAAGATGACATCAGAAAATACCTTGAGACAAATAATGCAATACAACATTTCAAAGTCTATGGGATACAGCAAAAGTAGTTCTAAGAGGGAAGCTTATAGCAATACAGGCCTTCCTCAAGAAACAAGAAAAATCTCAAACAACCTACCTAACATCTAAAGGAATTAGAAAAAGAAAAACAAAGAAGGCCCCAAGTGAGCAGATGGGAGGAAATAATAAAGATCAGAGAGTAAATGAATAAAAGATATTTTAAAAAACTACAGAAAATATCAATAAAACATGAATTTTTTAAAACATAAACAAAACTGATAAACCTTTATCCAGGCTCACCAAGAAGAAAAGAGAGAGGACTCCCCCACCAAAAAAA
Source organism: Lipotes vexillifer (assembly GCF_000442215.2). Classification (NCBI taxonomy): domain Eukaryota; kingdom Metazoa; phylum Chordata; class Mammalia; order Artiodactyla; family Lipotidae; genus Lipotes; species Lipotes vexillifer. The sequence continues at coordinate 1,677,011 of NW_006794958.1, read as the reverse complement.
AAAAAAAAAAAAAAAAAAAAAGAAAGAAAGAGGATAGATAACAACCAATACCACAGAGATAACTAAAAAAGCATAAGGGAATACTATGAAAAGTTATATACCAACAAATTGGACACCTAGAAAAAAAGTAGATAAATTCCTAGAAATATACAATCTCCCAGACTATATCAGGAATAAATTGATAATCTGAATAGACTAATCAATAGTAATGGAATTGAATCAGTAATCAAAAAACTCTCAGCAAAAAAAAATCTAGGACTGGATGGCTTCACAGGGGAACTCTACCAAACATATAAAGAAGAACTAATACCTATCCTCTCAGACTATTCAAAAAATTTGAAGAGAAGGGAACACTCCCAAATTCATTCTGTGATGCCACCATTACCCTGATACCAAAACCAAATAAAGACACTACAAAAAAAGAAAATTTCAGGCCAATATTTTTGATGAATATAGATTAAAAATTCTCAACAAAATAGCAAACTGAATCCAACAATATATAAAAGTGGTCATAGGGCTTCCCTGGTGGTGCAGTGGTTGATAGTCCGCCTGCTGATGCAGGGGACACAGGTTTGTGCCCCGGTCTGGGAAGATCCCACATGCCGCAGAGTGGCTGGGCCCGTGAGCCATGGCCACTGAGCCTGTGCGTCCAGAGTCTGTGCTCCGCAACAGGAGAGGCCACAGCAGTGAGAGGCCCGTGT
>NW_006794958.1:1674618-1676300 GCF_000442215.2 Lipotes vexillifer | reverse complement strand
CAAAAAAAAAAAAAAAAAAAAAAAGTAGTCATATATCATGATAAAGTGGGATTTATTCCAAGGATATAAGGATGGTTCAACATTTGCAAATCAGTCAATGTGATACACCACATTAACAAAAAGCAGTATAAAAATCACATTATTATCTCAATAGGCCTAAAAATAGCATTTGACAAAATTCAACATCCATTCATTATAAAGGTTCTCATCAAAGTTGATATAAAGGGAATACATCTCAACATAATAAAGGCCATTTCTGACAAACACACAGCTAACAGCGTACTCAACAGTGAAAAGCTGAGAGCCTTTTCTCTAAATTCAGGAACAAGACAAGGGTGTCCACTCTCACCACTTCTATTTAACTTAGTATTGAAAGTCCTAGACACAACAATCAGACAAGAAATAAAAGCATCCAAATTGGATGGGAAGAAGTAAAACTGTCACTTTTTGCAGATTACATGATACTTTTTATAGAAAACTCTAGTCTCCACCCAAAGACTATTAGAGCTAATCAATGACTTCAACAAGGTTGCAAGACAGAATATTAATATACAGAAATCTTTTGCTTTACTGTACATTAATCATAAAATATAAGAGAAACTAAAAAAAAAAAAAGAATCCCATTTAAAATCTCATCAAAAAGAATAAAATACCTAGGAATAAATGTAACCATGGAGGTGAAAGACTTATACTCTGAAAACTACAAAACACTAGTGAAGGAAATTGATGATACAAAAAATAAAATGATATCACATGCTCTTGGATTATAAGAATTAATATTGTCAAAATGAACATACTACCCAAAGCAATCTACAGATTTAATGCAATCCCTATCAAAATACCCAGGATATTTTTCACAGAACTAGAACAAATAATCCTACAATTCATATGGAATCACAAAATACCCCAAATTGCCAAAGCAGTTTTGAGAAAAAAGAACAAAGCTGGAGGTATTATGCTCCCAGACTTCAGACTATACTGAAGTATAGTATTATACTATAGAAAGTATAGAAATATATATTAGTATATTTTAATTAATTAATTAATTAATTAATTATTAATTTAATTAATTAATATATTTCTATAAAGTATAGAAATATATTACAAAGCTACAAACAAACAGTATTCAAAACAGTATGGTACTGGCACAGAAACAGGTATGTAGATCAGCAGAACAGAACAGAGAGCACAGAAATAAACTCACATACCTATGGTCAATTAATCTACAACAAAGGAATAAAGAATATACAATGGAGAAAAGACAGTCCTCAATAAGTGGTGCTGGGAAAAGTGGACAGCTACACGTAAAAGAATGAGATTAGAACATTTCCCCATACCTTATACAAAACTACACGCAAAATGGATTAAAGAACTAAATGTGAGAACTGAAATCATAAAACCTCTAGAAGAGAACATAGGCAAACATTCTTTTACAGAAATCATAGCAAAAATTTTTCGATCTGGCTGCTAAGGTAAAAGAAATGAAAGCAAAAATAAACAAATGGGACCTAATTAAATTTAAAAGCTTTTGTAAGGCAAAGGAATTCATGAAAATGAAATAAAATGAACCTGGGAGGGCTTCCCTGGTGGCGTAGTGGTTGAAAGTCCACCTGCCGATGCAGGGGACATGGGTTCGTGCCCCGGTCCAGGAAGATCCCACATGCCACAGAGCGGCTGGGCCC
>NW_006794958.1:1656429-1674550 GCF_000442215.2 Lipotes vexillifer | reverse complement strand
GGGAGGCCGGCGAACAGCAAAAAAAAAAAAAAAAAAAAAAAAGAACCTGGGAGAAAAAATTTGTAAATGATAAGACAAAAGGTTAGTACCCAAAATATATAAACAGCTCATACAGCTCAGTATCAAAAAAAATACAATCCAATCGAAAAATGGCAGAAGACGTGAATAGACATTTTCCCAGGACTTCCCTCATGGCACAGTGGTTAAGAATCAGCCTGCCAATGCAGGGGACACAGGTTCAATCCCTGGTCCTGGAAGATCCCACATGCTGCAGAGCAACTAAGCCCATGCACCACAACTACTGAGCCTGTGCTCTAGAGGCCATGCTCTGCAACAAGAGAAGCCACTGCAATGAGAAGCCCACGCACCGCAACAAAGAGTAGCCCCCACTGGCTGCAACTAGAGAAAGCCCATGCACAGCAACAAAGACCCAACATGGCCAAGACATTTTTCCAAAGAAGTCATACAGATGAATAACAGGCACCAGAAAAGATGCTCAACATCAGTAATCATTAGAGAAATGCAGGTCAAAACAACAATGAGGTATCACCTCACACCTGCAGAAAGGCTCTCATCAAAATGTCTACAAATGACTAATGTTGGCGAGGATGTGAGGAAAAGGGAACCCATGTACACTGTTGGTATGAATGTAAATTTGTGCAGCTGCTCTGGAAAACAGTATGGAGGTTCCTCTAAAAACTAAAAGTAGAACTACCATGTGGATCCAGCAATTCCACTTTTGGGTATATAGCTAGAAAAAAATAAAAACACTAAATCAAAAAAAAAAAATACATGCACCCCCAACATTCATAGCAGCATTATTTACAATAGCCAAGATATGGATGCAACCTAAATGTCCATCAACAGATGAATTGATAAAGAAGATGTGGTATATATGTACGATGGAATATTACTCAGCCATAAAAAAAATGAAATTCTGCCACTAGCAGCAAACATGGATGAACCTTGAGAAATAAACTGCTTAGAAACAAATTGTTTAGTGTAATAAGTCAGACAGAGAAAGAAATACTGTACGATAGCACTTGTATGTAGAATCTAAAAAAAAAATACAAATGAATGTATATGCAAAACAAAAATAGAAAACAGATAGTTTTCACAGATATAGAAAACAAACTAGTGGTTACCAAAGGGGAGAGGGAAGGGGGGAGGGACACGTTACAGTGTGGGATTAGGAGACATAAACTATAATGTATAACTAAAATGAATAAAATAGGTAAGCAACAAGTATACATTGCACAGGGAATTACAGTCATTATCTTGTAATAACATTTAACAGAGTATAATCTGTAAAAATACTGAATCACTATGCTGTCCACCTGAAACTGTTATTGTAAATCAACTATACTTCAATTAAAAGAATGAAAAAATGAAAGGAACATAGAGCCAACAAATGTAAGAAGATTTAGAACACTGATAAAGAGATAGGTGGTACACCCTATACACTCAAGTATTAACCAATTATATTTTATTTTTCTTCTTTATGCTTCTTTATGTTTTGTGAAAGTATTTACTTCTTTACTACAAACTTCTTCATTGTCACTTCCACAAGTTTAGAGGCAGAATTCCTGCATCTACAATTTTAAACACAACAATTTAGCCATGAGTAATCATAAAAATGAAGCAAATGGCAGACAATTTTCACTCCTGGTTATGATTGTTACTCTCACACTGAACAGCCATGGGCACTTTATTTTCACATTCTATTTTAGTTTTATCTTTTCCAACTTGAAAATTATTCCATATTATAAAAAATGATGAAAGAATACAGCAAATGGAAGAAAAAAAATGCTTGTACATGCATAGTTGCACAGCACTATCCTTAGAGTTTTAATGACTGGATTTAGAACAAAAGACTGTTGTATCTCAAGATTGCTTTGGCTATTCGGGATCTTTTGTGTTTCTATACAAATTGTGAAAATTTTTATTCTAGTTCTGTGAAAAATGCCATTGGTAGTTTTATAGGGATTGTGTTGAATCTGAAGATTGCTTTGGGTAGTAGAGTCATTTTCACAATGTTGATTTTTCCAATCCAACAACATGGTATCTCTCTCCATCTGTTTGTATCATCTTTAATTTCTTATCTTTGATAAATGAGGCAAGAATATACAATGGAGAAAAGACAGTCTCTTCAGTAAGTGGTGCTGGGAAAACTGGACAGCCACCTGTAAAAGAATGAAATTAGAACACTCCCTAACACCATACAAAACAACAAACTCAGAATGGATTAAAGACCTAAATGTAAGGCCAGACACTGTAAAACTCTTAGAAGAAAACATAGGCAGAACACTCTATGACATAAATCACAGCAAGATCCTTTTTGACCCACCTCCTAGAGAAATGGAAATAAAAACAAAAATAAACAAATGGGACCTAATGAAACTTAAAAGCTTTTGCACAACAAAGGAAACCATAAAGATCACAAAAAGACAACTCTCAGAATGGGAGAAAATATTTGCAAACGAAGCAACTGACAAAGGTTTAATCTGCAAAATATATAAGCAGTTCATGCAGCTCAATATCAAAAACACAACAACCCAATCCAAAAATGGGCAGAAGACCTAAATAGACGTTTCTCCAAAGAAGATATACAAATTGCCAACAAACACATGAAAGGATGCTCAACAACACTAATCATCAGAGAAATGCAAATCAAAACTACAATGAGGTATCACCTCACACCTGTCAGAATGGCCATAATCAAAAAATCTACAAACACTAAATGCTGGAGAGGGTGTGGAGAAAAGGGGACCGTCCTACACTTTTGGTGGGAATGTAAACTAATACAGCCACTATGGAGAACAGTATGGAGGTTCCTTAAAAAACTAATAATAGAACTACCATATGACCCAGCAGTCCCACTAATGGGCATATACCCTGAGAAAACCATAATTCAAAAAGAGACATGTACCCCAATGTTCATTGCAGCACTATTTACAGTAGTCAGCACATGGAAGCAACCTAAGTGTCCATTGACAGATGAATAGATAAAGAAGATGTGGCACATACATATGATGGAATATTACTCAGCCGTAAAAAGAAATGAAATAACTCAAAGAGTCATGTACCACAATGTTCATTGCAGCACTATTTACAGTAGCCAGCACATGGAAGCAACCTATGTGCCCACTGACAGATGAATGGATAAAGAAGATGTGGCACATATGTACAATGGAATATTACTCAGCCATAAAAAGAAATGAAATTGAGTTATTTGTAGTGAGGTGGATGGACTAGAGTCTGTCATACAGAGTGAAGTAAGTCAGAAAGAAAAACAAATACCGTATGCTAACACATATATATGGAATCAAAAAAAAAAAAAAGTTCTGATGAACCTAGGGGGAGGACAGGAATAAAGACCCAGACGTAGAGAATGGAGTTGAGGACAGGAGGAGGGGGAAGGGTAAGCTGGGACTACGTCAGAGAGTGGGATGGACATATATACACTACCCAGTGTAAAATTGATAGCTAGTGTGAAGCAGTCGCATAGCACAGGGAGGTCAGCTCGGTGCTTTGAGACCACCTAGAGGGGTGGGATAGGGAAGGTGAGAGGGAGACGCAAGAGGGAGGGGATATGGGCATATAAGTATACATATAGCTGATTCACTTTGTTATAAAGCAGAAACTAACACAACAATGTAAAGCAAATTTACTCCAATAAAGATGTTAAAAAAAAAAAACAGTGTTGTAGTAGACACAGTTAAGCATAAACAACTTAGGCTGAATAATGAAATGAACTTTTACAATTTTACTAAATCAGAGCAAAAATTACCAATATAAAAATCAGAAAACATGATTTTTCCATTTCAATGACAAATTAATATTGTAGTTTTTAGGCAAACCCAGGAATAAATTTCTTAAGTCAATGCTGAGTTATAAGTAGGTATTAGAAAATAGTGATATATCATGAAAACTAAAGTCATTTTGCATATTGACCTATATACTGTTTTCTACAAAATATGTTAACAGGTAAGTCATTTACTTGTCAGTAGCAATGAAACGTAGAGCATGGGATCCCAGCACATTAATGAGAATAATTACAGAATGTTTCTCAAGAGGCAAACAAGCAAACATGAAAGGCAAATTCTTCTACTTCAAAATTTTGTCTAGGTCTAGCTGTTGCTTTTTTCCCCTCTAACACCAGAATGAATTGCAATTACATACTTTCTTTACTAATGTTTTTTCTTAAGCTAGGTACCCATATAACAGTGTCTGAGACAAAAGCCTGTCTATTGGAACAGAAAATGAAAGACTGGAAGAGTGGCACAGGGAAGGAAAGGAAGTTAATGTCTTGGTGTATTATTGACTTAGCCATCACCATGTGTGTGATCAATTCTCAGCGTTGCTGGGACCTGTTGCAGAATCTTAGGAAAAGTATCTCCAAACCATTCCCTCCAAGGATAAAAAAGGGAAGCTTTATTGTCATTTCTCTCCTAGTGGAATAAAAGATTGCTCCTGGGAAATAAACTCTTTAGTACTTCCAAATTGTCTATGTGTGAGAGACATGAGTTTCCTGCAAGTTCTTATGTCAAGGCATCAGAGAAGAACTTGGGTAAGAAGCAAGACATTCGGAATATATGCTTGACATGACAAACTCTCAGGCTTTACCCACTCAAAATTAGTTGCCACAGCTATGCTAGTATATGAGATGAAGCCAAGAGGATTTGAGGTGCTTTAAAGAGGCATTTTATACAATCCAACCCATGCCCCACTCAGACATGTAGATATGTGTTTACTCTCCATTAACCCCCATCCTAATCCCCTTCAGCCAAATCCAAACTGTATGAGGTTTCATGACAGTCATTATGACTAATTGTAGTCCCTGCTCCTCCAACTCACTCTAAGTCCTTAATCAATATGCACCATTTTCCTCCTATCCTTCTCCACCATGTGTTCTAGATTTCTTGGTCTGTCATTTCTCCTATCAGCTGGTCCAGTTTTTTTTTTCTGGTGATGTAACTCAGACCATCCCTCAAGGAATCCCTCAATTGTCTTGCCATGTTGAGGCCATGGTTTCTGCAAGTGCAGGCCAATAGAAGTTAGGATGAATGGGGCCCATCTTAGTTCCACTTCTTGGTTCCCAGCTGAGTATTTTTTAGGATGTAGCACAACATACAAATCATTGGTTCAACATCTATGCCACATTCTAGAAGGTAGAACTCTAACCCTCAGTGGCAGTCCCTGAGCTGGCATTTTAGCTGAAACTTTATGAGGTCAATCTATTGTTCTATCAGTCTAGATGTTTCTGGATGATGAGATATATGGGAAGACCAGTGGGTCCCATGGTTTTGTGCATATTGTAGAGTCTCTTATTATAAAATGAGTCCCTTGTTCCAATGTAATGTTCTGTAGGTGCCATGCTAAGAGATCAGGATTCTGAAAGCTCTCACATGGTGGTGCTGTCCAGCAGTATTTCCTATCAGTAATAGGCCCCTGTTGTCAGATGGCTAGTAAATAATACAGTCCGCAAATTCTATCCTGTAGGTATGCTTTCTAGGGCGAATACCATTACCAACCCTCTTGGCAAAAGCAGAGCCTGAAACCAAGACCTAAAGTCATATAGTTTATTTTGGAATGCCAGAAAGTTGGAGTGAGGAAAGGAGAAAAACCAATAGAAAGATGGATATGACAATGACTGCAACTAAGGGTGACTCATCACTTGATGCCACCAAAAATTTCTGAGGAGCCTTAGAAACTATACCTCAAAACTATCCACCCAGGGGGCAAAGGAAGGAAGCATTTAGCTATCTGGTGGCTCCTATCCCCCACTGATAAAGTGTCACCCTATGAATTGTTAACTCTCACACATTTTTAAGGAGTACATTCATGAGGATCAAGCAATTTCTGCAGAATTCCCAGCTGCCTCCCTATACCATGTCTCCGGAGAAGACCTATGGCAGGAAGTAAGAGGTAACAGGGATGCAAATAAAGCTTGTTGAAGATGGCACAGAATAAATGCTGCATGACTGAAATAATGGGTAAAGGCAAGAAGCTATGAAGCTGGCACAAAAGCTCTTCAGAGGTTCAGTACTGTCTATTGGTTAAGGTTGATGTATGAAAGTGAATTCTCATCATATACTTGATCAACATTGCTTTTTCTTCCCCCAAAGTAGGTCAGGTTGAACCTTAAATATATCCTATATATGTCCAGAACTATACAACTATAATCTAATAAGGCATTAATTAAAATACTACCTTAAGAAAGTAAATGGCAATTACAAGAGATGTCTACAATGTACAGTAATTTTGAATTATTTTCTTTGCCAATGGGAGGATTTGTTTCACTATGTTAGTAGGTGAACTTCCTTCCTCTGAAAATAATATTAACCAAGACATGAAAATTGGTTTATTCTCCTACATAAATACTTTAAGGAGAGTCTCAAAGCAAAGAATAGGGGTTTGGCAATTCATCTAAGGGGAATTCAAGTTTCTTAATGCTTTTGCATCAGTGGTTTTATGAAGCAGTTTTTTTTCTTATTTTCCCTTTCAGAATAAAATTAGATAAAGGCATTAATGGTTATACATTTTTGATTTCATGGTATTTTTGTCATAATTATTGGGTGAGCTAAAATAATATCAATGGACTTAATTGATTTTTTTCTGTCCCATAGCCTTGTCATTTATCCTGATTTAGTAAAGACACTGGATGGCTTTATTTCATTTATTAGAAATGGATGTTATTCACTCTTCCATGATGTACCGGGGGCAGTAAGCTTTGGGATGAGGTTTGTGAATTGAATTATTATCACAATAAAATTGTTCTCTAGTACACCTTATTAGGAGTATTATAATTTATTTCCTCAGCTAGATAACATTAAAAACAGAGTTTTAAGTAGAAACTTCCTTTTAAGGCTAATCAAAACAATGTCAATGAAATGCTTACTATGTGCCATGGACTGAACTAGATTTTGGTGGACAAAACAATAAATACAACTTAGTCCTTTGCCCTCATTGTCTAGTAAAAAATTTCAGTTCAGTTTGTAAATTTCAATGGCATCTTTGCATTAGAATTCCATAACATTGTATATATACCATTTTCTTTCATTTTCTCTGATACATGTTAACATTGAAGCTAGTAGTATAGATTTACTAATTTTTAAGAGTGATATATTCTTTTAGACATATCCAGCCAAAATAGGCATCATTTTTACCCATTCTTGTAGCCACATTCAAGCAAACACTAAATACTATCCATTTGTCTTTACATGTGCCTTTGAATTGTTTGCTTTCATTTTATCCTCCCTATTATCATTGTAGTCGAGGCCCTCATATTTCATATCTAGACAATGTCACTGTCCACTTTTCGTGCTTCCATCCTCTTAAGTGCATCCCTAATGCACACCATGTTCTATAATTTGGGTGATGATACATTCCAGTTTGCCTGGGATACTCTCAATTTTGACTACTGTAATTATCAAGAATAGATCCTTGCAGTCTCAAAAACTGGGTGATAAGTTTCATGTTCATCTTACCTGTTCATCTTACATTATATTCAACTTTGTGACCTTACACTTTTCAAAGTCTTTCAACGACCAATGTAAAAAGCTCATACAGGATTCAAAACTTCTATAATTTGACCATAATGTGCCTTTTAAACTTTATTTAATATATGTTTTCATTTCTCAACCTATGTAAATTGTTCTCCATCTTTGATGATCTTGATGGCCAACTCAAATTTCTTGTTCATGATGTCTTTCCTGATCACTTTCATATTTCCACTGAACTACAGTAAATGTTCTTTGTCACTCATATACAGATTTGTGACAGCCAGGATATTGTTTTCTAGTAAAGTTAGCTCTAATACACATCATTTGGTTGCCTTACACATTCTGATAGGAGACATTACTTAGTAGTGTTTAATATCATGGACTGGTATCATGATGCTTAGGCTTAAATAGCAGATCTTCTAGCACATTCTATCATGCAAGCTCTTTCTTTACTTTATTATACAACTTCCTAAGGCAACAAATATTACTTAGTAAACAGTAAAAAATAATGTTAGCAAATAGAAGGAAACAAGAGGAACAAAATAAGACCAGAGTACTTCAAAAATGCTACCCACTCCATCAACTTTCTCCCACCAATAAATCTTTGCATTACTTCTATGAAAATAAATATTACTTCCATAAAAAGATCCAGACATATATCTAAAACTACATTTTACATGGCTGCATATACCACATTCAAGGAATGTGAGAATATGATGGGGTAGAGTAATATTTTCCCCAAGCATTTTGGTTCTTGAGCTTGATCCCTGGAATTTTTAAATCTCACTTGAGGGCAACTACTCATTTATTCAGGGAGGCTCTTCTTCATCCCAGCACTGGTTTTCTCCTCTACAAAAGTTATGGCCTAAATTTTTCATATTCCTTGAACCTAAACCCATTAAATCCAGGCCCAACAGAGTTTTACTATCTGATCCTTACCTGCAGGCAATTTGCCATCTAGTATAAAAGAGAAGAAAACATATAAACAAGTTAAATTCAGTGTGATAGGAACTATGACAAAGCAATGCACAGGTGAAATAGAGAACAAATGTTGGAACTTGGACAAATTTCTATCTCTCAAAACTAAGATAAGCTGGAAAAACATGCATAAGTAGTTGGTGAGCAAATTAATTCACTGAATTAACTATTTTATGGATAATTAATTTCAATAATCAATTTTTAATTCTATACCAGTTTTTTTCTGTTGTGATATCCCAACCATTTTAAAAATGAAGAAAAAAGGGGTTATGGGAGTAATCTACAACTTGTAAGGCAGGATTACTTCCAGGTCATGATCAGATTGTAGTGCTTTAAACTTTTTCACAAGGCTAGATGAGTCTAATAAACAGTCTATGCAACATCAAATTAATACAAACAGATAAAAATAACTTGTATAATAAAAAATAAAAGTAAATGTCAAACATATTTGATGAGTGAATTATTCAAAGCTACCACAATGTATATACATAAATTTACATAATAAGCCAGTCTCATTAACTCTTCACTTCTCACCACAACAAAAGGTGCAGAGGAAGGAACACTCCCAAACTTATTCTATGAGGCCACCATCACCCTGATACAAAAACCAGACAAAGAAAACACAAAAGAAGAAACTTACAGGTCAGTATCACTGATGAACATAGTTGTAAAAGTCCTCAACAAAATACTAGCAAACCAAATCCAACAATCCATGAAAAGGATCATACATCATTATCAAGTGGGGTTTATCCCAGGGATGGAAGGATTTTTCAATATCTGCAAATCAATCAGTGTGATACAGCACATTAAGAAACTGAAAAATAAAAACGATACGATCATCTCAATAGATGCAGAAAAAGCTTTCGACAAAATTAAGTACCCATTTATAATAAAATCTCTCCAGAAAGTGGGCATAGAGGAAACATACTTCAACATAATAAAGGCCATATATGACCAACCCACAGCTAACATCATACTTGATGAGGAAGAGCTGAAAACATTTCCTGTAAGATCAGGAACAAGACACGGATGTCCACTCTTGCCACTTTTACGCAACATAGTTTTGGAAGTCCTGGCCATGTCAATCAGAGAATAAAAGAAATAAAAGTAATCCAAATTGGAAAAGAAGAAGTAAAACTGTCACTGTTTGCAGATGTCATGATAACATACATAGAAAATCCCAAAGATGCTACCAGAGAAGTATTAGAGCTCATCAATGAATTTGGTAAAGTTGCAGGATATGAAATTAATACACAAAAATCTCCTGCATTTCTATACACTAACAACAAAAGATCAAACAGAGAAATTAAGAAGACAATTGCATTTACCATTGCAACAAAAAGAATGAAATACCTAGGAATAAACTTACCTAAGGAGGCAAAAGACCTGTACTAAAACTGTAAGACACTGATGAAAGAAATCAAAGATGACACAAGAAGATGGAAAGATATACCATGCTCTTTGGTTGGAAGACTCAATATTGTCAAAATAACTGTATTACCCAAGACAATCTACAGTTTAAATGCAACCCCACTCAAACTACCAATGGCAGTTTTTGCAAATCTGGAACAAAATATCTTAAAATTGTTATGGAAATACCAAAGACCCTGAATAGCCAAAGCAATCTTGAGAAAGAAAAATGGAACTGGAGGAATCAGGCTCCCTGACTTCAGACTATAATACAAAGGTACAGTAATCAAAAAAGTATGGTACTGGCACAAAGAGAGACTTATAGATCAATGGAAAAGGATAGAAAGCCCAGAAATAAACCCATGCAGCTACAGTCAACTAATCTAAGACAAAAGAGGCAAGAATATACAATGGAAAAAAGACAGTCTCTTCAATAAGTGGTGCTGGGAAAACTGGACACCCACATGTAAAAAAAATGAAATTAGAACACTCTCTAACACCATACACAAAAATAAACTCGAAATGGATTAAAAACCTAAATGTAAGACCAGATACTATAAAACTCTTAGAGGAAAACATAGGCAGAACACTCTTTTACATAAATCGCAGAAATATTTTTTGAATCCATCTCCGGGAGTAATGAAAATAAAAACAAAAATTAACAGATGGGACCTAATTAAACTTAAAAGCTTTTGCACAGCAAAGGAAACCATAAACAACAACAACAAAAGACAACACATAGAATGGGAGAAACTATTTGCTAAGGATAACACTGACAAGGGATTAATCTCCAAAATATACAAACAGCTCTCATGCAGCTCAATGTCAAAAACAAACAACCAATCAAAAAATGGGCAGAAGGGGCTTCCCTGGTGGAGCCTTCCATGAGATCATGCACCAAGTCAATGTCTGACCCAAGGTCGGGTGGATTCTGAGCATTCTCACAGAGAAAGCAACCGACAAGGGATTAATCTCCAAAATATACAAACAGCTCATGCAGCTCTATATCAATAAAAAAAAAAGAAAATCAAAAACTGGGCAGAAGATCTAAGTAGGCATTTCTCAAAGAAGACATCCAGATGGCCAAAAAGCACATGAAAAGATGCTCAACATCACTAATTACTGAGAAATGCAAATCAAAACTACCATGAGGTATTACCTCACACTGGTCAGAATGACCATCATCAAAAATCTACAAACAATAAATTCTAGAGAGGGTGTCAAGAGAAGAGAATCCTCCTACACTGTTTGTGGGAATATAAATTGGTGCCACTATGGAGAACGTTATGAAGGTTCCTTAAAAAACTAAAAATAGATCTACCATTTATCCAACAATCCCACACCTGGACATATATCCAGAGAAAACTGCAATTCGAAAAAATTCATGCACCCCTATGTTCACAGCAGCACTATTCACAACAGCCAAGACATGGAAGCAACCTAAATGTCCATCAACAGATGAATGGATAAAGATGTGGTACATATATACAATGGAATATTACTCAGCCATAAAAAGAATGAAATAATGCCATGTGCAGCAACATGGATGGACCTAGAGATTATCATACATAGTGAAGTATGTCAGAAAGAGAAAGACAAATGTCATGTGATATCACTTATATGTGGAATCTAAAAAAATGATACAAATGAACTTATTTACAAAACAGAAACAGACTCACAGACTTAGAAAACAAACTTATGGTTATCAAAGTGGAAAGGTGGGGGGGGGGATAAATTAGGAGGCTGGGATTAACATATACACACTACTATATATAAAATAGATAAGCAACAAGGACCTACAGTATAGCACAGGGAACTCTACTCAATAATCTGTAATAACCTGTATGGGAAAAGAATCTGAAAAAGGATAGATACATGTATATATATTACTGAATCACTTTGCTGGACACCTAAAATTATAAAAATAAGTAAATGTTGAAAATATTTGCTGAGTGAATTATTCAAAACTACTACAATGTATATACATAACTTTACATAATAAGCTGATCCCATTAACTCTTCATTTCTTAACTCAAAAAAATGTTACATATTAGTCTGTTTTCTCCAAGGCACAAATATACTTGGCAATTTAACATAAGGCATCTTAAAATTTCTGTCATCTAGATGATACTTCTGAACAAAAATTCTTGGTAATAGTTTGAAAGAAACAGATTTCTTAAAATAAGTTAAATGGGCAGCTACAAAATTTAACAGAATAAAATGTCAGAAAGTGACATGTCTTTTTATTCATGAATCTGTCAAGAAATCTCCTTGTCCCATTTCAGACGTTTAGTATATTTGTACAAAGCAACATTTGTACATTTAAGAAACACAATTCAAAAATGCCAAAAGAAAAAAGTGGCAGTTTAAAGGTATCCTAAAAGGAAAGTTTTGAAATACTGTCTTTGATCACTTCCTCTGACCAATTTTTTTTTAACTGACATTTTTCTTTGAAGTTCTTCTATTCAGGTCCCTAATGAAATACTACCTGCAGGTAAAGCTAGGTAGAGAAACATACAAAGTGGATAGAAATTCATTAATGAATATTTAAGAAAAATACGCCTATGCACATACACACTATTCCTGTCATGTATGTTTAGGATACAGTTTGATAGTTACTATCAGTCCTGACAGGTGATTAAAGGTATTTGGAAAACCTATTAAAAAAAAAAAAGAATAAAGAAAGAATCAAGGGACCAAGTCATGTCAGATTAAAAGATTACATTCCCCAGAAGGCTCTTCAGCTTTCTGTCTGAGTGTTTGGAAGTCAATCACAAATGGGGTTAGTAAGGTTAACTCAGATCGGTATAGGCCATAAATAGTAACTGGTCAGAAAAGCAAATATCTAGGTAAATATGATTGTCGGCATTCATGGCAGGTAAGAGTCAGCTATGAGACTGGCCAGGAAAAATCACAGCCAGCACAGATATAATCAGCGTTATAAAATTAGCGAGAAGCTGCATCATGAGAGAATTAGGCACTAGGGTTGCCACACCATTGAGCAATGGGACTGGAAAGTCCAAGAAAGCTGAAGAAACATAACAGAAGACATGTGAACATGTTAGTATCAAGAAGTCATGAGTCAATGAGGCAGTTTTCTTCTTCCTGCCCCCAGTTTATGGCTATTTTTATATGATCAACAGCAATATATGTCCAGATGAAAAGGACCAGGTGAAGTTTGAAAGGCATATTTTAGTTTCATCTGCCTCAACTGAATGCTAGATTTATTCATTAAATAGGTATTTACTAAATAAGGTTGATATTTCTTCTCTTCAATACCGAGGTGGTCAAATAACTAAAAAGAAATTTTCGGGGCTTCCCTGGTGGCGCAGTGGTTGAGAGTCCGCCTGCCGATGCAGGGGACACGGGTTCGTGCCCCGGTCCGGGAAGATCCCACATGCCGCGGAGTGGCTGGGCCCTTGAGCCATGGCCGCTGAGCCTGCGCGCGCGTCCAGAGCCTGTGCTCCGCAATGGGAGAGGCCACAACAGTGAGAGGCCCGCGTACCGCAAAAAAAAAAAAAAAAAAGGAATTTTGGTTCTTCTGTAATTATATTTTAATTACTTAACCCAAAATTTAAAAAATAAATTCCATTTTGATATTCAGATACTAAATAGATATATTTCTTTGCTCAGTGTAGCAGAGTCTGCTCACTGCTGTCTATGAGGTCCTCTTCTTCCTCCTGGGCACACATCAGGATTACAAAGTTTAGCTTTCTTTCAATTAGGTATGTCCAGGTTACTAAACCCTAGGTAATGAATAGTGAGTAGAACTATGTGTGTCTTTTCCAGATCAAGACAGTTAGGAAGTGGTTGTGTTTCCTCCATATTTTCTCAACCCTTTTCTAGTTAGATGAAGACAACAACAAGACCCTAGATTTACACTATGTCCAATACGACAGTCACCAGTCACATGTGGCTATTTATATTTGAATTAATTAAAATTATATATAATTATAATTCAGTTCCTCATGTTACACCAGCCACATTTCAGGCACTCAAAAGCCACATAGCTAATGACTACTATCACATATCAATCATTGCAAAAAATTCTATAGGCCTGTGTTGCCCTCGACAAGGGTGAAACAAAAGTACAGAAATAGACTGGGTCCCTGAATCACCACAGGGAAAACCACACAAAAGCCAGTGCCATCTACTTGTGACTATTCTATGAGTGAAAAATCAACTTGCACTGTTTGAGACATTCTTCAGTTTGGGCCTTATGGTGCTACAGCTGCTAGTTACCCTAACTAGTACAATAAGTATGATATATTTATAGAAAATGGAGTTCCAATTAACCCAAAAGATAGCAGCACATTACCAGACATAAGCAGAGAACTGGCGTCAGGCGAGCAGGATGACATTTAATTTCTACGGCAGAAAACCTGATGCTCAGGTAGACAGTCATTTGTAAGCAAGTGTAACTTCAGCATCCAGGTAGAACTGATATCAAGGAAGTCAAGGCAGTTCCAAGTTTCAGTACATGTGGAAAATGGGTTTATTTTATAACCAACACCATTTCCATTACACAGGACAAGAGATTCTCATTGGTAAATATGGGAAGCTGCTCATCTACTGGCTGTTATCCAATTCAAGGACAAACAGAAATTGAGACTATATAATTTCTTCAAGACAGCAAGCAATAGCAGATTTACACTCACAAATCTATGAAAGGTTAAGGAAGAAGATAGCTAAATACTCACTGAGAATAGTAAGAACATTAAATTGATGCAAGGACTGAGAAAAAGGTCTTGATTATTTATTAGGAAAGCTTTATGACCTTTATCATGGGAGTACTTTTTATGTTGACATTCTTTGTCCTGCATATTGAAACTACAGTTTGCATATAATTCTTTGGCCAACAGCAAAGAAAACTGACTACATCAAGGAAAAATACAGAGACAAAGTATCCCTCATCTTATTTTTATTCCTACAAAAAAGTGGTGCTTAGAGTAACAGTAAAGAGAATGTTGTGAAATATGAAGTGCATCTTTTCTCCTGTACTGAAAGAAAAACTTCAATAGAAGTATAAATCTTCAGAGAATAAAAAATAACAGATTCTATTCAGAGTGAAGTTTTTGTTCTTGTTTTTATTTTTTTTCCCCCACAGTTTACTGCAAGGAAAGTAATAAGAAATATGAAGAGGTTTCCATGAGATCTTATTAAATAGTAAAAAATAATCACTCTGGAATCACTAAGCAGTGATATGCAGGAGAGTAATTTACTCTCTGAGCCTTTCACTTAGGGCAGAAGGTACATTTGTAATAGCTGCTTAATCTTAACCTCAGGATTTTACAACTCATGAACTTTTGTATTGACATTAATAAATAGCCTAGGCAAGGTAAAATACTGATCAACACAGACATCTTGGTTTCTTCAGAAAATTAATAAGGAGAGCTCTCTGGATGAGAATTTATTGTGAGTGCCTTGAGAATTAACTGCTGTAATGGTGAGTGGTGACTGAAAGGAAAAAAAAAAATTTTGTAGGTGATGGTGTGGGAAACTACCATACTGTATCCTTTCCAAATTTCACTATTTTTGTTTTTCCCTTGTCATTACTTAAGCAATGAGTGCTGAATAAGATGGTAGATTGGCATTTAGAAATTGGAAACCTTGGGAAAGAATCCAGTTCATTAGCAAAGTAATTAACTGTTTCTTAACATAATAATACTGCAAGGAAGAGTAATTAGTGGCACTAAACTTATTGATACCAAGAGATAGAATTTTCTGGGTGTAACACATACAACAAGAATCTATTCTCTTTGCTCTTTCATAAGAAGGCACTATCTACAATGTGTAGAACTCCAGCCACTTGGACTTTGTAACTATCCTCATGTTCGAATAAAGACTGGATGCAGAACAATGAATAAGCAGTTTGTCTCTTAATAACCTGAGTGCCAAGTAAGTATACCTGTTTGGCAGAGTCAATGGGTAGTAGAAATTGAGCAGCTTTGCCCTTCATTGGCCATATATCTTTCTAGACCATGTGCCTGAGAATGCGATTGTATTTTTACCATGAATGCTAAAGAAACAGAATTCTTGACAGCTGCTATAAGTGTACAACAACACTAAGTGATCCATGTTATCCAGTATTTTACTCACTTTGGGCTGCTATAACAAATTACCATATACTGAGTGGCTTATAAAAAACAAAAATTTCGGGCTTCCCTGGTGGCGCAGTGGTTGAGAGTCCACCTGCCAATGCAGGGGACACGGGTTCATGCCCCAGTCTGGGAAGATCCCACATGCCACGGAGCGGCTGGGCCCATGAGCCATGGCTCTGCAACGGGAGAGGCCACAACAGTGAGAGGCCCGTGTACTGCAAAAAAAAAAAAAAAAAATTTTCTTTCTCATAGTTCAGGAGGCTGGATGTCCAAGATCAGGGTGCTATATTGGTCGGATTCTGGTGAGAACCCTCTTCCAGGCTGCAGACTTCCAACTTCTCCTTGTACCCTTACATGGCAGAAAGAGAGCTAGGAAATTCTTTAAGGTCTCTTTTTATAAGGGCACTAATCCCATTCATCAGGGCTCCATGCTCGTGGCCTAGTTACTTCCTAAAGGCCCCAATTCCTAATATCATCACAATGAGTGTTAGGATTTTAGCATAGGAATTTTGAGAGGACACAAACATTCGGTCCATAACACTCAGTTATACTTTCTGTGGCCAGAGTTTGACAAAAAGGTTGAGGCCATGCTGTCTGCTGGAATCCTATTTTTGTTTTAGAAAGAGCAGGTTAGACAGATGAAGACGATTCAGAGGCTGAGTAGAAAAGTATGCAAAAGTCTGAAAATTGGTATAGGAACAAAAGTAGAGCACAAGTTAATGTTTTGGCCATTCTGTATTGTAAAATTCCATTTTGATTTCATGAATGAAGGTCAACAGTTATGTTTGACAGAATAAAATATTGTCATGATCTTGTCATAAAAGGAGACCAGAAATGCAGCTGTTCTGTTAATGTCTATTTGACATTTTGGGAATATAATTTCAATATAAATACTTTGAAAAATGTAAATAAACTAGCCCTCTCTCTACACCAACCTGCAAGGAATAACAGACCTCTGTAACTGGACACCTCAGAATCTGTGTGATAGACATCTTTTAATCAAAGTAGGGACCAGAGTCCTGATGGAAGACTCAGATTTTCTCGACCAACATTATCATTATCTGCTTGTATAGACATTTGGCCCTTGGTATTTGGAAAACAAAATTCACATTTGTACTTGAGATTGATGGCTATCCTAGGGAAAAAACAAAAAACAAAGAAGTACACTTCATTTGTTCTAGATTATTTTTCCTCTGTCCAAGATGGTGAAAAGCACATAATTAAGACTTTCATTATTGCACTCTCAGGACAAAACCATGTGTGACTGCTGTCCTTTTACTGGGCATTGCAATGCCCACCTAAGCAGATTTGATTTAGTTTTAGCTCCACTGAAGGAAAGTTTGATTCTCTGCTCTGGAGATTCTCTGTTCTATTTCTTAGTGCTGGGTAATCCCACTGTGCATGTTTTTTCAAACCTTCATTCCTAATTGGTGCCAGTATTTGCAGGGACCACATATTTGATTGACTCAGCAGCTTCAAACTTTCTGTCATATATCCACATTTTTAGAATCCCAAATTCCATGAAACCCATCATTCAGACAGTTTAAATAACATATGAGGATAGCCTAAGAAAGAAAGAAAATTAGCATCTGAGCTCATAAGTGAGCACTAAACTGCTTGGGAGAATCTAGTTTTGCATGGGTGAGATGTTAATCTACAGCCAGAATGGTACAGATCTCCATGAAAGAAAGTGAAATGCTTTTATTCCTTTTTTTCTTTCATTGTCCTTCCATAACAGTTTCTCTCTTAACATCAATATGAAAAAAATAAAAATAAAAAGCCTCAAAATATGTAATGAACATAGTGAGAGGAATTAATCAGCTCCTGGTACCACAGGGTACATGGTACCAAATCATCCTTATCTCCTACTAAGGTTCAAGGGTTCAGAGGGCCTGGTTTCTCTCTAATCATCATGCTTCCCCCTCCTATAGGCACTCTCCAGTCTCGAACTAATAAAACCGTGCTGGTTCATTAAAGAGATTTGCAAGTCTGCATTTATTTGCCCAAACTCCTACAGACCTTACTAAACATTCAAAAAGAGTTAATTTTCTAAACTAGTGGGATTAATCCATTTGGAAAAAAAAAAAAAAGATATTGTCAGGATTTGTGCTCCAAACATTTTGCCCA
>NW_006794958.1:1655298-1656419 GCF_000442215.2 Lipotes vexillifer | reverse complement strand
CTCTTTCCTGTTATAGTTACACACTAACATCACATGGCAAGTTTTGTAAAAATATAAATTCCCACATCTCACACCCAAAAATACTAGTTAGCAAATAAATGAACATGTAAACTGACAGTATTACATATAACTGTAATGTATGTAAATATATCACTTATCTATTTAAAAATATCTTTTGGAAAAAGATTTTAAGCATATCTGGTTCAAATAATTCTATTTTCCTGTTAACAATATCAGAAAGCCAGGTAAAATTTAAATCAGTACTAATCTTCCAATGACCTTTATATAAAGACATTGGAATGCATTTCCCAAACTTTTTTTGTAATTTATTTACAACACTGATATTAATCAATGTTAACTTGCTTTTTTTGCTACAACACTGACCAATATTTTTCATTTAGTTCCAGAAATTATATTTGATACAATGTATTTTATATCATGTTTTTTATGTTGGTAAATTGTTTATATCATCAATTAAAAAAAATAAGTATAGCCTCAGACCTGGATTATGATTGAATAGAATGGCTTTTCTCTTACATAATAGAAAATACAAGTTTTCTGTCATGTGTTGCACAGAAATTCATGGTTGACTTCTATTCAAAGAATAGACACAGTGGTTGTCTCACATTCAGATATAAATTTCTTGCTAGTAGGATTATGATTTTATATTTCATTATTGTGTTTTATGGTAAATTTATTAATTTTAAAAGTCAAGTGTGGCACATATATACAATAGAATATTACTTAGCCATAAAAGAAATGAAATTGAGCTATTTGTAATGAGGTGGGTAGACCTAGAGTCTGTCATACAGAGTGAAGTAAGTCAGAAAGAGAAAGACAAATACCGTATGCTAACACATATATATGGAATTTAAGGGAAAAAAAATGTCATGAAGAACCTAAGGGTAAGACAGGAATAAAGACACAGACCTACTAGAGAACGGGCTTGAGGATATGGGGAGGGGGAAGGGTGAGCTGTGACAAAGCGAGAGAGAGGCATGGACATATATACACTACCAAACGTAAGGTAGATAGGTAGTGGGAAGCAGCCGCATAGCAAAGGAAGATCAGCTCGGTACTTTGAGACCGCCTGGAGGGGTGGAATAGGGAGGCGGGGGGGG
>NW_006794958.1:1650653-1654308 GCF_000442215.2 Lipotes vexillifer | reverse complement strand
GTGATATATATATATATATATATATATATATATATATATATATATATACATATATACACACACACACAGTTGGTTTGAACTCTCTCCTCTGGTCCATTTTTCAATTTATTATTATGTAAATTTATATATATATTGTTTAACATATATAATATATATACTAATGCAAATATATAAATACATATAATATTTATATACATGTATATACGTTTATATATTTACAGCACAAACGACTTACTATGTGAATCATCATATATTGGTAATAAGTCTTGGTATCTTAGGAAAATTCAACTTCCCTATTCTTTTTCAGGTGAATTTTAGGTCTTTCACATTTACATGTATTTTATCATATCTCAGGAAAATACCCTGCTGGTATTTTTATTGCAAATAATAATATAAAGACCTGATTCAGGAGAATTGATATTATTAAAATATTGACTCTTCTTATCCATGTACATGTTATCTTCAATGTTTTTCATGAAATTTTAAAATTTTTCTGGTAAAGTTTTTACATCTTTTTTTAAAAAATATTAATTTGAAATATATAACACTAACAATAAAGATGTAAGGTATTTCAGCATAAATATAATTTTTATTGCTTGTGTATAGAAATACTATTTATTTTGTATATCCAGATGACATTTTACCCTTTTAAAATATTTTTTTCCTGACGAGTATTTGTATGTAGACAACTGCATTATTTGTAGATAATAAAAATTTTGTTTCTTTCTTTTTGATCTTTATATCCTTTATGTCTTTTGCTTACCTACTGCCCTGATTAGGACCACTGTGCAATGTTGACTAAAAGGGGTGATATAATTGGCATGTTTGTAGAGTATGATTTTAAGTTAAAAGGATCAGCATATAGGATGATGCTAAACTTGCTTTTATTTTTAGCTTTTTCCAATTAAGGATATTCCTTTCTATTCTATGTTTCTTAAGTTTAAAAAAAATAAACCTTCATCTATTGAAATTATACTATGGCTTTTCTCTTTTAATCTGGTAATGTATTAAATTGATTTTCTAAGGGTACTACCCCTGTTTCTGTAGGGTAAATCTAATTGGATATGATATATCTTCTTTAAAGGTTGCTGAATTGTGGCCTATAATTTAAGGTTTGCCATATAATTTTATTTTCTTAATATTTTGAATTTAATATTTTGAATTGAATTTTGTGCAACTATTTGGGGGAAAGTGTTCATTTTCTATCCTCCAGAAAAAAATTTTGAGACTTAAGGCATCAATTTACTGAAAATGTATTTAAAAACTTTTCTCTCTGGTGGGCTATTTTTCCTTGAATTGATTGTCAAATTTAATTTTTCCAGCAATTTTACACTTTTGTCTAAATTTCAAACTTTTGATCTTACTATTAATAGCTTTTTCTGCTTCATTTTTCTCAGCAAAATTTTTCATTTCTGCCTTTTTTTCCTTATATCTATCTCATTAAGACTTTTATCTATTTATATTCTAAAATACCAACTTTTTGTTTTGTTTCATCTCTGTCTTGTATTTTTGTTTTCAGTTCTATTAACAATGCCTTATGGCTATTATATTCTTACTTTTGTACTTATTCCATTTCTTTTTGGAATTATTACTCATTTTACTTTTGACTTTTTAATTTAAATTTTAAAATCATTTATTTTTAGCCCTTTTTCTTTTTTATAAGCATTTAAGAGTACAGATTTCCCTTAAAGAGTCTACTTAAATTTGTTACACAAGCTTTGATAACTAGTATTTTTATTCACTTACTAGTATTTTTCCTTTACATTAATATTTTTACTGAACCATGAGTTACATAGGAATAGGTCTTATTCCTAATTCTTGAGTGTTGAAAATTTACTCTTTATTTATTTATTTCTAATTTAATTGTATTTAGTCAGAAGACATGGTCTGTCTTATATACATTCTTTGAAATGCCTATTTAATTCTGGTTTTAGTTTGAAAAACTCATTTTATGTCTAGGTGAAGTCATTTTTTAAAATATTATATATCTGCTTAAGGAAAACAAGTTATTTCCTAAATAAAAGAATTATTAGCTGCAGGTCTATATATGTCAATTAAATCAAGCATTTTGAGAACTTTTTTTACCTTACATAGCTTTTTTGAATATTCTATTTATTGATAGATCTGTCAATTTCTTCCTGTAATATGCCTCTCAATACACCAACTAAAAGACAAATACTACCAGATTAGAAAAAAGAAAAGACAGTAACAATATATTGTCTACAAGAAACCTAGTTTAAATATAAAGACACAGATTGTTAAAAATACAGAAATGGAGAAAGACCTCAACACCCTTATATCAGGAATTGAGGACTCAGCAGACAGAATATCAGAAAGGGCACAGTTGATCTGAAAATCACCATCAATCAACTGAATCTAATTGATAGTTGTAGAATACTACATACAATAACAACAGAATGTATATTATTTTCTAGCTCAGATAGAGAATTCTCCAAAACAGACCATATTCTAAGCCATAAAATAAATTTTAGCAAATTAAAAAAAAATAGAATTCATGTAATATATACTCTTAAAGTATAATGGGATTCAACAAGATATCAATAACAGGAACTTAGTTGAAAACCCCCCAAATATTTCAGAATAAACAACACAATACTAAATAATACATGGGTTAAAGAAGATAGCTCAGGATACATTAAAACCTATTTTGAACTTAATGAAAATGAAAATACAACTAACAGAAGTTGTGGAATGCAGCAACAGTAGTGCCTGGAGGGAAATTTATAGCATTGGATGCATGTATTAGGAAAGAAGAAAAGTCTAAAATCAATAACTGCAGCTTCCACCACAGAGAAAGGGCAATATAAGTCTAAGCAAGCAATATAAAAGAAAAAATAAAAATTAGATCAGATATCAATTACATTGAAATCAGGAAAACAATAGAGAAATTAATAAAAATAAAAAGGGCTTCTTTGAAAAGGCAAAAATTGACAAGACACTATTCAGAATAACCATAAAAAAAGAGAGAAGACACAAGTTACCAATACTGAGAATGAAAGAGGAATCATCACTGTTAAATCCATGGATAGTAAAATGATAATAAAGGAACATTATGAACAAATCTGTGCCCACAAATTTGATAACTAGATTAAATAGACCAATTCCTTGAAAGACACAAACTGCAAAAACTCACACAGGAAAAACAGATTATATCAGTAGGCCCAACTCAGTCAAATAATTTGAATCAATAATTAATTAATAACCTATCAATAAAGAAAACACCAAACCCATATAGTTTCACTAGTGAATTCTATCTAACATTTTAGGAAGAAATTCCACCAATTCTCTACAATCCTCTTCATAAAATAAAAGTGAAGACTTCCCAACTCATCCTATCAGTCCAACATTACCGTAATACCAAAACCAGATACAAAGCTTCAAGAAAAGAAAACTACTAATCATTATCTAATTAACATAGAAAAAGCTCTTCAACAAAATATCAGTGACTTAAATCTAATGTTATATGAAAAAATTTATACACCACAGCCCAGTAAAATTTATTCTGGGTATGCAAAACTTGTTCAACATTTGATTATCAATAAATGTAATCTATCACATTAACAGGCTAAAGAAGAAAAATCATATGATCTTATCAATAGGTGCAAAAAAATCATTTGACAAAATGAAACACTCT
>NW_006794958.1:1623577-1650643 GCF_000442215.2 Lipotes vexillifer | reverse complement strand
CACTCTTTCAGGATAAAATCTCTTAGTAAATTAGGAATACAGGATACAGGGACATTTCCACAATTGATTTAAAAAAAAATCTACACAGGCCTGAGCTGACATCATATCAATAGTGAGAAATTGAATAATTTTCACTAATTATAGGGAATGAAGCAAGGATATCTCCTTTGACCTCTCCTATTTAATGTTTTTTTTTCTTTCTTTCATTTTTTTTTTTTTTTGGAGTATAGTTGCTTTACAATGTTGTGTTAGCTTCTACTGCACAGCAAAATGAATCAGCCATACATATACATATATCCCATCCCTTTTGGATTTCCCTCCCATTTAGGACACCACAGTGCATTAAATAGAGTTCCTTGTGCTATACAGTATGTTCCTACTCAGTTGTCTATTTTATACATAATGTCAATAGTGTATATGTGTCAATTCTGATCTCCCAATTCCTCCCACCTCTCCCCTTTCCCTCTTGGTATCCATACGTTTATTCTCTACATCTGTATCTCTATTTCTGCTTTGCAAATAAGGTCATCTATGCCATTTTTCTAGATCCCATATATATGCATTAATATATGATAATTGTTGTTCTCTTTCTGATTTACTTCACTCTGACACTCTCTAGGTCCATCCAGGTCTCTACAAATAACCCAATTTCATTCCTATTTATGGCTGAGTAATATTACATTGTATACAATGTACCACATCTTCTTTATCCATTCCTCTGTTGATGGACATTTAGGTTGTTTCCATGTCTTGGCTATTGTAAATATTGCTGCTATGAATACTGAGGTGCATGTATCTTGTTTTTTTAGATGTTGGGGATTTATTAATTAATTAATTTTTTCTGTGTTGGGTCTTCGTTTCTGTGCAAGGGCTTTCTTTAGTTGTGGCAAGCGGGGTCCACTCTTCATCGCGGTGTGCAGACCTCTCACTATCGTGGCCTCTCATTGCGCAGCACAGGCTCCAGACGCGCAGGCTCAGTAGTTGTGCCTCATGGGCCTAGTTGCTCTGCGGCATGTGGGATCCTCCTAGATCAGGGCTCAAACCCGTGTCCCCTGAATTAGCAGGCAGATTCTCAACCACTGTGCCACCAGGGAAGCCCTGCATGTATCTTTTTGAATTATGGTTTTCTCTGGATATATGCCCAGTAGTGGGATGGCTGGATCATATGGTAATTCTATTTTTAGATTTTTAAGGAACCTCCATACTGTTCTCCATAGAGACTGTATCAATTTACATTCCCACCAACAGTGTAAGAGGGTTTCCCTTTCTCCACACCCTCTCCAAAATTTATTGTTTGTACATTTTTTGATGATGGCTATTCTAACCAGTATAAGGTGATACCTCATTGTAGTTTTGATATGCATTTCTCTAATAATTAGTGATGCTGAGCAACTTTTCATGTGTTTATTGGCCATCTGAATGTCCTCTTTGGAGAAATGTCTATTTAGGTTTTCTGCCCATATTTTTATTCTTTTTTTTTTTTTTTTTTTAATCTCATAAGCTGCTTGTATATTTTGGAGATTAATCCTTTGTCAGTTGCTTCATTTGCAAATATTTTCTCCCATTCTGAGGGTTATCTCTCTGTCTTGTTTATGGTTTCCTTTGCTGTGCAAAAGCTTTTAAGTTTAATTAGGTCCCACTTGTTTATTTTTGTTTTTATTTTCATTACTCTAGGAGGTGGGTCAAAAAGGATCTTGCTGTAATTTATGTCCAAGAGTGTTCTGCCTATGTTTTCCTCTAAGAGTTTATAATGGCTATACTACCCAAAGCAATCTATGGATTCAATGCAATCCCTATCAAATCACCACTGGCATTTTTCACAGAAGTAGAACAAAAATTTTACAATTTGTATGGAAACACAAAAGACCCTGAATAGCCAAAGCAATCTTGAGAAAGAAAAATGGAGCTGGGATATCAGGCTCCCTGAACTTCAGACTATACTACAAAGCTACAGTAATCAAGACAGTATGGTAGTGGCACAAAAACAGAAATATAGATTAATGGAATAGGATAGAAAGCCCAGAGATAAATCCATGCCCCTATTGTTACCTAATCTATGAAAAAGGAGGCAAAAATATTCAAAGGAGAAAAGACAGACTCTTCAATAAGTGTTGCTGGGAAAACTGGACAGCTACATGTAAAAGAATGAAATTAGAACACTCCCTAATGCCATACACAAAAATAAACTGAAAATGGATTAAAAACCTAAATGCAAGCCCAGACACTATAAATCTCCTATTTAATGTTGTACTGGAGGTCTAGCTAATGCATAAGACAGGAAAGGAAATAAGCTAGTAAAGAGTCTACAGGTTGGAAAGAAACAATACTGTCTTTGTTCATAGATAACATGATTATCTATAAAGAAAATCACAATGAATTGACAAATTCTCCTTTAACTTATAAGCAGTTATCACAAATCTATAAAAGTCAATTTCTTTCATAAATACCAACAATTAACAATTGGAATTCAATATTAAAAACACAATAACATTTGTATTAGTATCAAGAAAATAAAATACTTAGGTATAAATGTAACAAAATATCTCTAGGATTTATATGAAGAAAACTACAAAACTCTGATGAAAGAAATGTAAGAAAGTCTAAATAAATGGAGAGACATTCTATGTTCATAGTTAGAAAGACTCAATATTTTTAAAATGTCAGTTTTTCCCAACTTGATCTATAGATCCAATGCAATCTTAATCATATGCTCAACAAGTTGTTATGTGGATATCAACAAATTGATTCTAAAGTTTACATCTAAAGGGAAGAAACCCAAAATAGCTACACAGTGCTAGAGAAAAGGACCAAATTTCATGGGCTGACAATGCCAATCACGAGGCTTATTATAAAAGTACAGTAATAAGTACAATATAATATTTATAAACATATAGGTCTCACAATATATGTAAATCAAATTATTACGCTGTATACCTTAAACTTACATAGTGCTATATGTCTCTTGTTTATCAGTAAAACTGGAAAAAATAAAATATATTATCAAATATATATATATATATATATGTGTGTGTGTGTGTGTGTGTATGTGAAATGGAATAGAGTCCAGAAATAGACTCACACAAATATAATCAACTGATCTTTTACAAAGAAGCAAAGACAACTCAATGGGAAAAAAATAGGCTTAATTAAGTGGTACTAAAAAATTTAGATGCCCGAATCCCTCCCAAAAAGTATTAACCTAAATGCAGACCTTACACCTTTCCCAAAAATTAACTCAAAATGGATCATAGATCTACATGTAAAACACAAAGCTACTGAACTAGAAGATAAAATAGAAGTCAATATAGTTGACCTTGTGTTTGATAAATAGTTTTAAGATACAACACCAAAGAATAATCCATGAAAAAAATAAGTTGATAAGTTAGGCTTTATTAACATTAAAGATGTGTGCCCTGCAAAGACACTTTTAAGAAAGCGAGAAAAACAAGCTACAAACTGAGATAAAGTATTTGTAAAACACGTATCTAATAAAGGACTTATATCCAAAATATATGACAACATTTAAAAATCAACAATAAGAAAACAAATAACACAATTAAAATATGGGCAGAAGATTCTAACAGACACCTCACCAAAGAAGATATACAGATGTCCAATAATCATATGAAAAGATATTCATTAGAGAAATGGAAATTAAAACAACTGGATATCACATACACACATCAGAATGGCAAAAGCAAAACCAGACAATACCAAATGATGGTGAAAATGTGGAGCAACAAATTCATTGCTACTGGAAATGCAAATGGCACAGCCACTTTGGAATATGGTATAGCAGTTTCTTACAAAGCTAAACGTTTTCTTACTATACAATCCAGCAATCTCTCTCCTATGGTATTTTCCCAAATGAATTGAAAAATTATTTATTAAAAGCCATGCACATGAATATTTATTGCAGCTTTATTCATAACTGTGAAAAACTGGAAGCATTTAGGATGGTCTTCAATGGGTAGATGGATAAACTTTGGTACATTTATACAATGGAATATTATTCCATGATAAAAATAAATGGTCTATCAAGTCACAAAAAAATACACAGTGAAATCTTAAATGTATATTTATAAGTGAGAGAAAACAGTCTGAAAAGCATTATTGTTTCAACTATATGGCGTTCTGGGAAAGGCAAAACTATAGAGACGGTAAAAAGAATGATGGTTGACAAAGTTTCAGGGCGAGGGGAAGAGGGATGAATAGGTTGAATCCAGGAGATTTTTAGGGTGATGAAACTGTTCTGTATGATACGGTAATGATGGACATATTACACTATACACTCATCAAAACCAACAGAACCATACAATACGAAGAGTTACCCTTAATGTAAACTATGGTCTTTAGTCAATAGTGTATATCAAAATTGATTCATCAATTTTAATGAATGTACTACACGAAGACAAGATGTAAACCACAGGGGAAACTGTAGGAAAGCAGGGAGGACAAATAGAAACTTTCTATATCATCTTTTCAAAATTTCTGTAAATCTAAAACTGTTCAAAACTAATGTCTATTAATTTTAAAAGTTTTGAAATTTTTAATTAATATTTCTTTTTAGCATTAGCAAGATAATCAGTTCTGTATGTGTGAAATAGTTTTATAATATAAGATTTTTTTTCAGAAGTGACTCAATACTTAGCATTTAAGCATTGTCAATACTCTATGTTAATAACAATTAGTACAATACTGGACAAACTAATTGCTATTTTACTGGAGAGAATAATTGTGTCATTAAAACCTTCCCACTGAGATTTCTCATTAGTATAACTTACAGTACTATACTATTTACCAATTAGTAACAGATTTATATCTAGGCCAAATAGTTACTTCCTTGATAATTTATCAATAGTTTACTTATTTTTTTTTACTCCAAATAAGTCACACTTTGTATATTAATTAATGTAATTCCCCACCCCCATATTTATTTTGTACCTACATTACTGCGATAAAGGTATGGTCTTAAGTTTACACAGGTGAAATGCTACCTGACTTTTACTGGTCACTAAAATCTAGAAGTGTATACGATGTTTTCATCCATAGAAATTTTCTCTAGGAATTTCTCTAGCAATCCCAGATATTGTCACCTTTATTTTATAGGAGAGGATACTTAAACTCAAAGAAGTAAATTTGTAAGTAGTAGAGTTGAAATTTATATCATGTTCCCTCTGAAACAAACAAAAAAATCTATAACATTTTCATTACAGTATGATACTCTTTTTTCATAAAGTTAGAGAGAAACTCATAAAATTATAGAACTTCTGAGATTAAAAACTAAAATATGAGTCAAGAGAGCTGAAAGTGTCTCCAATAAGCAATTCTGACAGCATAATCTCAAATGGGCTCTATGAGAAAAAAGGGAATCCCTGGAGAAATTGACTGATATGCATGGAAAACTTGAATTATTTCAGACCTGAGACACTTATACAATAGACAAAAAGAAACGATAAAATACTGATGAAAATGGGCACCATGGAGCTAAAGAAATGATGTGAATGCTAAAAACTCTAGTAAAGCTTGTAAACATACTACTATCATAAAAGAAGAAAGAGAAACAAAAGAAGGAGAAGGTCATAGTGTAAGTCTGATGGATGCCAAAATCTGCCTTCTCTTTTCAATCTAAAACGTGCTAACTGAACAGTGTTAATAATAATACATAGAAGAAACCAGTGAAAGGTAGAGGAATTGTAAAAATATCTGAACAAATTGAATTTATTTAATTTAACTTAAAAGCTCTTGGTCTAAATGTGTTTTAATTTGTGGTACTGACTGCTCCAGAAAATAAAAACTATAGGACTGATAATCTTTGAGAAATTATAGAATGAGCAAGAGCTGATGAAAACTGGAGACTATGAAAAGTTGTTCTAACTTTTTAAGAGTGAAAATACATGGATTTTGAAAACTATAAATATGTAAACTTGATATCCATTCAAGGCAGATCTGCCAAAAGAATCCCTGAGAAGACTGGAATTAGAAATACCAGTTTGTATAGTGGTTGGGCATGATAATAGGGTTAAAAATAGTGTAATATGTTTAAATATTTATGTGAAGAAGTCAACACTCCTTACCTCCTAGTGCCTCTTAAACAGAACTCCTGGTAGTTACTAAATTAAAAAAAAATAAATAAAGGAAAGCAAAAGAAAAAAAAGAGTATTCTGTGCTAGAGAATGATTTCAATACATAGTGTACACTGATGTTTAGGGTTAACTCAGTGTAACTGCTTCATCATTTCAATCTTCAGTCTATCTGTTAATAAGATGCACACAAACTAAGAGCCCCAAACCATGCTTTCTTGTTTTGCTTTTTTAATTATTAAACCACAGATGAACAATCAAGGACCATTGTCCACATATTTGAGAAATACTCTCATGTGAAATAGAAAATAAGCAAATAAAAATATGTATCATGAAAGAAAGAAAACATAAATAAGGGAACACAAACAAACCTTTACAGAAAATATAACACCTCACAAAACTTCAAATACTAACCTCAGAGCAAGAGAAGACAATTCATAAAGTGGGAAGAAAAAGACCAGAAAAATTTTAAAAACGCTTGCTAAAAATCTAAAAACTTGTAGAAAGATTGGAAAGTAGTTAAGAAAACCTAGTTACTTAATTTAGAGGGTTCAGCATCTGATTAATAGAAATTATAAAGGGGAAAATGAAAAAGATGAAAGGTAGAAAGAATTTTTTATATGATGCAAGAAAATTTCACAGAAATGGAGTATATGCATTTCCAGATTGAAATGACCCATTGAGTTATCCCTTGACAAAATGAGAATGAAAATTAGAAAGACACACACTGCCACCTTCCAGCAGGTTTATGAAGAAAGGGAAGGCCACTTAGTATATTTATCAGGGTGACATTTTACAAACAAAGGAAAAGAGACAAATGTAACATTAGCAACATGAGAATAAAAATTTGTTGCCTATAGTAAAACACAGATCAGACTGACATTAGATTTTTCTTCAGGAATAATGAATACTAAAAGCAAAGGAGAAGCTGTTCAAACTAGAAGGAAAATGTAAAATTTTTATATTAAATTGTTTTTTTCCCTCCTGAGACCACCTCTGCTGGACAGCCCTAAGACCAACTCTAAGGACAACTTAGATTTTACATTTAGCAGTTTGTTAGATTCTTCTGTTCCAGACAGTTTAATTTCAATTTCTTTTCTTTAAATAAACATTATGTGTGTGAATGGTAAGACAGGGCTAAAGTTTAATCAGACTCCTGGGTTCATGTCACATTACATTGTCAGTCAGCATAAGTGTGTTCCTGGTAGTCTTTGGCTGGAATACATTGACAATACCATTGCCTTCTTATTTGCACCAACCTATAATCACCATTTGTATGCATATGCTATAATTTAGTTATTCAGGTTATCAATAAGTATAGGTTGCTTCTAACTCTTTGCTACTACCATCACTACTGAAATGAGAACTCTGATACATTTACCTTAAGGAAAGAGATCCAAGCAATTCCATACTCAGGAGTGAAATGAGAAGATTGAAAAATACTCATTATGTGGTAAACATGAAACTAATATAATCTTATATGTCAACACTGCAATCTCAATAAGAAAAAGAATGGAAATTATAACTGGTTTTCCTCTACTGAAAAAAATCCAAATGTGTAGGAGCTTATTGAAAGAAGGAAATTACCACTTGCTACAAATGGAGTTTCAAAATTGCCTTTTCTTTTGACTTTGTGGTCACGGATAAATTTATAATTTGTTTGTAATCATATTTATCAAAATTTCCACCATGGTTTCTGGGGTTTATATCTTGATGAGAAAGGCCTTTGTCACCCTGATATAATAAATAAGATTATCCATTTTTCTACAAAGAAATAAAAGGACACTCAATTTTGTTGAGGAATGACAGAACTCTGGCACCGGTCCACACTCCTGTCAGTAGTGCATGTAGATTCCCACTGGCATTTCATTGTATGTGATGTTCTATTTTTTAACAACCTGATGTTTACAAGAAGTGATTCCTTATAGCTTCTAATTTCTACTCTATAACTATTAATAAAATTAATAATTTCTAACTAGATTTCTTAACTATTCAGATTTACCCAATTTCCATCTTTTAATTTTTTATTGTATTTTCTGTTTCTGTTATTGAACTTTAGTAATGCTTTCTGCAACCAAGTTAATAAGCTCTAATCAGTTTAAGCTATGCAAACCATTCATAGTCTGCTTTTTAAAATATATATAATTTTGTCCATGGAAGGCACTGAAATCAATTATTAATTTCTCCTCCTCTTTATAATTTGGGTTTCTTGGTGGTCTATTTAAAAAATTCTTGTGCAAATAAAACTCAGAAGAAAATTTTCCCAAACTATGTTAGTTTTATTATTTGAACATTTACATTAAACTTTCCTGTTTTTATTTGTTCATAGTATGAGGCAGTGTTTTAACTATTAAGGAAACTTTCCCAACACCAATAATAAACAATACTTTTTTTACTCATCTATATGTTGCTTCTCTCATATTTTGATTTCTACACATATTGGCTTAATTGGACTATTTGTATGTGCTGACAAATCCATCTATATCCTCATTACAGTTTTGCTCTATTTTAAAAGTTATTTAAAATATCTCTCAACTTATATTTTTCTTTAAATATATTAGTATCTTTGTCAAGTTATCTACAAAATGGTACTCAAATTTCAAGTAGAACTATATTTAATTGGTAGATAAACCCTGGGATCATTGATATTTTAAAAATTTTAGTCCATCACTATCAATTATTTTTTGGTTTATGGACTTTTCACGTTGTGCACTTTTGTTATGACAGTATGTAGATACATAGCTTTTACTTCCATTATAAATAGTAAATTCCCAGAATATTTTCTACTGGCTACTAATGAGATTTAAGAATGCTATTGACTTTTGAGTGTTGATTGCATATCTGAAAAACTTGCTAAATTTTACTAAAGTTTTTTCTTTCTTTTTTTTTTTTGTCTTACATTTTGTTGTACATGATCACTTCATCTACAAATAGTGAAAAAATTTTCTCTTACTTTCAGTAGTGGATACTGTGGTGTGCCACCCAGATCCTATGCTTTCAGGACAATGACACTACACTCATTCCTCCAACGCTGGGAGTGTTGGAGTACAGCTCTAAACTAAGTACCTCTCTGAGAATTGACTTTGGCTGAAGAAAACTGCTTTGTCTGAGGTCTTGTCCCCTTCCCAGAAGCAGTCCACATCTCTTAACTGGTCTTTCCAGGCATATAAAGACCTAACCTGTTTGCTTCAGTTCCAGGCAGTTCTGAAGCATGGCCCCAGCTTCAGAGTTACCCATGGGATTTCCTTAAGCTATCAGATCCATTTCAACATTTGAATTTTAGGGGAGACAAAACATTCAGACTATATAAACATATTCTTTTTATACATTGTTGGATTTGATTGCTAATATTTTGTTGAGAATTCTTCTGTCTTGTTAATAAGAATTATTGCCTTTGGTTTTCTCAATTATAAAGGGGTTAATTCTTCAAGAAGACAGCAATACTAAATATGTATGCAGAGGATAACAGTGCTTAAGCATATCTGAAGCAAGACTAATGGGCTCAGTGGATAAATAGACAAATCTACAATTACACTTAAAGTTTTCAACACTCTTTTCTCTCTATTTGGTAATCAGAAAGAATACAGAAGACTTGAACATTATTAAATCAATGATCTAATTGATATATATAGAACACTATCCCCATAATAGTCAAATGCATATTTTTAAGAACACGTCCTTAAACTCACACAATGTTATGTCAAAGATATCTTAATAAAGCTGGGGGTGGAGAGAAGAACACATCAAACTTTCACTAAAATACACTGTCATGGAGGGAGTAGACATAAACCAGTGTCAAAATTTAAAATGTTTGAAATCATAGAGAGACTTTGCTCTGATCACTAAAACATGAAATAAGAGGTCAATAACAAAAGGTATATGAAAAAAATCTCCATTTTAAAGTTAAACAGCAAAAATTTAAATGATCTATGGGTGAAAAAAAATAATGAGAAAGTTAGAAAATATTTTGAACTCACTGAAAATAAAAACATGTCAAAATCTAAGAGATGCACTTAAAGGACTGTTTAAATGGAAATGTATAAGTTTAAACACATATATTAGGAGAAGAAAATTATATTTAAAATTAATGATCTAAGTTTCTACTTTATGAAGTTAGGAATCAGTTGATGTAAACACAGATATTTTATAAACTAAAGACATTGGGGTCAACTTCTTTTAGTGGAAGAGTTTTCTAACATAAGACCCACTTTAGCTTTAAAAAAAGAATAAATAAATTATTAAAGAAAACTCTTGGATGCTATGCATTTCTTATTAACATTTTTTTATACCTTTTGAGTACTTGTAAATATGAATCAATTTTAGTGCCTGTTGTGCATTTCCTAGAATGTGGATTACTTTAGATTCATATAGTGTTTAGATATAACTGCATATCTTTGGAATTATATTAGGAATTCTTCATATTAAAGAAATCATGTCCCAATGCCACAGCCTTCACTATGGAGAAAGCCTGGACACTGTTGTTGAATTTCAAAAAGAATTATCCTGTGTAATATATTCTGTTCCATTTTTAGACATATTTTCAAACTATAAATCACAATGAGAAGGTCATCAGAGATTCAAAGAAAAATCTTCAATAGAAGTGAGTTTTGGTTTAATAGTGTCTGCTTTTACGTGACTAGCTGTTAAGAGCCCACAGATTTCCTTGGAAGGCTTCTTGTGTTTATTTAGAATGTTTCTCCTTGGAGAATGCAAGTCTGATTTCTGAAAATGGCTCTCAGTATTCACTGTGGAATAGAAATAAATGAACAACTAAGCCCAAACTCAGAGTTTATCAGAGGAGAAAACTTCACTGAATTCAATGCTGAAGTGAAAGTGTTTGCCAAGTCACTAAGGATTTATTTCGGTTTGCTAGAGCCAAAAGGTGCCAATTCTAAAAACCCATTTACATGTTAGTGCTATCAAAAGTCCTTTTGTAACTTGTATGGATTCATTTCCCATTACTTATTTATAAAAGTAAGTGCATGAAAGTGGTAATAGACAAATAGGTTTTGTTGCATTGAAACCATCAGCAACTTTATTTTCAAGCAAACTAACTTCTTTTTAAACTTTATTTATTTATTATAACCAGCTGAGCCTTCATCAGTTCACATAAAATAAAGCCATTTTTATAAAAAATGAAGGCTAATACTTTCCATTTTTAAATAAAACTCATGGGTGTTTTATTAAGATTTTTATGATAGTTTTAACATTTCACAATAATTTTATTAGAAAAAAGGGAATGTTATTTATAAATGGAAAATATAAAGTGATGATATCTTTGACATTCTATTAATTAGTCATCACTAAAATGATTTATCTTAAGAGCTCATGTATTACAAGAACTGATTTCCATAAGAAGAATGAGATTTGGAAATTTTACAAAATCAAGACAATTAGACCATTCCTTTAAAAACACTTAATTTAAATATATGTCAGGTCTAAAGATAATTGTAGCAATTATTTCCTTATGAAGAAGAACCTAGATTTCAGCCTATAATTAATCACCTTCCCAGTCACTGAAATATATCATATTATTTTTAATACTCGGATGCCATTTTTAGTAGTTATAAAATGTGTGATCAAGAATAGAAGCCTATAAGTAGATAAATGTGAAGCTAATGAAGCTTAATTTTCAGGGCTGTTCACTTTCATGGGCCCCTTCTTGGACCTTGGAAGAAACACTAGCACTGTGTTCATGTGATCCTATGTTTAAAAGAAATGGCAAGAGTCATATTTTAACTTCAATCAATAGAAGTCCTATATTTTATAAACAGTCATATGTTGCTGGAATGGTTGTGAGAATTTTAGGGATCTAGGAAAGGGAAAGGTTGATCTGTGTTATATTTAGTTGGGTTGTAGAGGAGTGTCTTTATGTAAATTACAGTGATTTCAGTGTCTAGATAGTTTATTGGTAGCCATCTACCATAGAGATAAGTTCCACTCTGCCAACTTACCTAGCATAACAACACAAAGCTACAGATGCTGTTACACTGTGCCCCATGGTAAATCCACTGTATGGGATGTATGTATTTACAGAGTGGAAGAGGAAAAATGTTTGAAATGAACAGAGTAAGAAGTTATAGAAATCTTTCCAAACATGCAAAATTAAAGTGGAGGATTCAATTCTAATCAATTCCTAGTCAAATTCTCCTATCAGTCATATACTTGATAATGTATATGGAATTATGCATACACAGAACCTTTTTGTTTATCTTATCTGATGGGAATCATGCAAAATAAATTATCAGAATTTCCACTTTGTATAACACACATCTATAGTGGTGCTACAAACAATGGACAAGTCCATGTGTGGAGTCAAATCTTAATAATAAACAAATTTTGATCAACTATAATGGAGGAAACACTGAATTACCTTTTTATTTTCTCTATGGAAAATTTTATTACAGAATTGTGGTCACATGAAGAGGAAATCTGAATGTGTAAGCTAAAAATATGGGAACCGTTAGAGTTGTGTCAGGAGATTATTTTTTCTGGATTATATGATGTTTGTGGTAAAATAAATATAATAAATATTTTACAGTTTGTAATTTGTTGCCATTTTATTTCTCAGTGTAATAACAATAAGGAAAGAAATTACCAAATTTATTATTTATAATTTTATATCCTGTTTTTAAAAGAGATATTAAAATTATAAAAATTTTAGGCTCTAAAACACCTGGTTTGCCCTTATTAAAAAATTAATCTTCATATTTGAACAATTAGATCAATATTTTTAGAAATTATGAATTTTTCCAAAGCAAGTCTATTGCCATTCTCCTAAACATAAATGTCTGGGAAATTGCATTACTAAGTTTCTCATTTGTCCCGCGGAGAGTCCACTATGTAAAAAAAACCTCACTTATTGCTTGTAGCAAGCAGAGCTTCCCAAGAAGCTAGTTGGGTTAGGGGAACAAAGAACACTAAATTTCTGTGCAATTGTGTGGATTGAAAAATAAGTTTAGCAGAATATTTATCAAAGATAATTTAACAAATGTAGGGATATCATTCAATTTTTGTAAAAAGTTGTTTCTCTTGCTATCATTTTGAGTACTACATAATGAATACAAATCCTATTATATAAGAAATTGTAAACTCATATGGTTTATATAATACAAAAAAGTACCTTTAAATAGTAAGTCACTCTACAAAAAATGGGTAGAATTTTTTAAATGTCCCCAAATATGTTGACTCTAGTTAGACAATCATAGTGCTTAAAAATATTACTGTTCTGTAAGTCTTTCTCTTTTGTGCTCAAAGTTCTTGTGTTCCATTGAAACTTTTTCAAACTTTTTCTTTTGTTTACTATAGAGTTCATATGAGAAAATGCTGTTCATTGCCTATATTATTGTTTTGCTTTCATCTCCAGAGATATGTGACAATGAGAAATCTCATTTTAAACGGAAATAGGATTTCTCTGTATTTTCTTTCATCATCTCAGGGGTATGACAAGATACACTTGAATTTCACAGGAAAGCATTTAAAAATAGTCTATATAAATTATTTAACTATAAAATAAAATGCATTAAAATAATCAGAAGCTTAAAATTTAATATTCTAAATACCATACTGTTATTAGAAAGTCTGTCATTTTTCTCTCTTCACTAGTTTAATTACATGACAGGGATCTTAGGATCAATGTTTAGCTCACCATTTATTTTAATTAAATGCTCTTTCATTCCCACTCTAATATCTATACAAAGAACTATTTCTTGTATCTTTATATTTTTGCAATAGGGAAACATTTTGTCATACACAACAATATTTTATATAGTACAAATTAGATATTCTTTGTAAATAAATGACTTCTTGTAAATGACTTGTATAGGGCTAGTAAAGCCATGCTTAGCAAGGGTGTCAATATTGTAAGCTAAGAAGGCTTTGGATGAAGAAGGCACCCTGAGAAGTAAAATAATATCTCATCTTAGAAGGATTTCTACATAGAGGGAGCTAGATGGGTACTTATAGAGGCTTTTTCTGTCTTTGAAATTAAATAGTGATATGTGGAATAAGTATCATTTTTTCCCCAATTTTATTGAGATAGAATTGGCATGCTACATTGTATAAATTTAAGGTGTACAAAAAATAATTCAATATCTGTCTATTTTATGAAATGATTACCAGAATAAGTTTAGTTAATATCCATCACCTCACATAGTTACAAAATTTGTTTTTTCCTTCTGATAAGAACTTTCAAGATCTATTCTCTTAGCAACTTTCAAATACACAAAACAGTATTGTTAACTTTAGTCATCATGCTGTACTTTATATCCCTGGAACTTATTTATATTATAACTGTAAGTTTGTGCTTTTTGACCACATTCACCCAAAACTTGATCTTCATAACATATTCAGGAGGAAAAAATATACTTTATATTTGGAAGAAATATACTATGTCCAATTGAAATCATTTATCATATTCCCGTTGTTAAAAATTTCTTTCCACTAATTCTTCCTCAAAAATCTCCTCGATTTATCTTTCTACTATGTGATTGGACATATTTCATTGCAAGCTCTTTGTCTCTTCTAATTTTTTAAATTGCTTTATTCCTTAGGCCTCTCTTCTAGGTCTTCTCCACTTCTTTTATAAATTATCCCCATGGCTTGAATTCACACATAAATCTCAATGAAGAGCAATTCTATATCTCTAGGTCACCCTTCCTTCCAAGTTCCAGACATATGTATCCACCTCTTTCTTGGATGTCTTTATTGAATATCTCACAACATCAAACTCAACATGACAACAATGAGCCATTCAGACTTCCCTAATTTGAATGTCACAATAAATTTAATCTATAAATTTAAGACAAGAATTCATTTATTCTGTTATATAACTAGATATCAAATTCTGTTAATCTACATCTTTAAATATAATTAACCTTCTCACTGACACTTTAATACAATAGCCTACCACCATCTTCCACTTTGCAGCTAGAGTAATTTTCTAACACTTTCTTGCTTAAATTCTTTAAATGTTTCCCCATTTAGCATAGAATATATACTAAATAATAAAGCATGTTGTCTTAGTCTGTTTGGGCTTCTATAATGAAAAAAAACTGACTGGGTGGCTTAAACAACAGAAATGTATTTTCTCACAGTTTTGGAGGCTAGAAATCCTTGATCAAAGTACTAGAAATTTTGGTTTATTGTGAGAGCTCTCTTCCTGGTATATAGATAGCCACCTTCTCACTATATCCTCACAGGGACTTTTCTCCATGCATGTCTACCAGAGAAAGACAGATCAGGTCTCTGGTACCTCTTCTAATATGGACACTAATATTATTAGATCAGTGTCCCACGCTTATGACCTCATTTAACCTTAATTACTTCATAATAAAGCCACACGGGGGATTAGGGCCTCAACATGTAAGTTTTAGGGAGACATGTTCAGTCCATAATCCATAGTAATGAATCAAGAGCTGGTTTCTGCTGTACAGTCTAACTTTCTCTCTATGCTAAACTTTTTCAATCTATGCTCAACTTGAGTAAATATTTTCATGTTCCTTTTATTCCACAAGGTTTTTTTTGTTTGTTTTTCTGAGCAGCTACAATGTTCTAGACAACATTCTCATTATATGGAGCAACATCTGAAGGGAAAGCAAACACTGTTTCTGCTTTTATAAAGCTTTCATTCTGGTGGGAAAAGACAGTAAATAAATAACTAAAAGCAATATCTCTAAAGATATTTCCAGAGCTGGAATATCCTCTACCTCTTTACCTCCCCTGAGCCAGTCATTCTCTTTCTCTCCCTCTGTGTACATATGTGTGTCTCTCTTTCTGTCTGTCTCACTTGCACACACACACACACACACACACACACACACACACACACACACACACATCCCTACCTACTCATATTTCAGAGCTTACTTTAGCTCTCTTCTAAAAATCCTTTTCTGGTCACTTCAGACTGAATCAGTTTGCACCTGGCACATGATGCCAAATCACACTATGGCAATAAAACATGTTCACGATTTATTTCAGCAGCTTATTGAATTGACTGTCTCCAGGAAGATAGAAATGATGTAGACCTGTCTGCATCATTGCATGCCCAGTGCAGGAGAGCATAATTTGCCATCCCAAAATGTCTCTTTGACATATGGATTGTTTTGAGCTGAAAACAACTGAGGTCCAAAAGAATTAGGAAGAACCTTTGACCTTCCCCCTAACTGCCTAAAGAATGTAGATGGAGGACCTTTTCTATGAAGGGAGCTATCACCCTGGATAACTACAATATGAACTAGGCATGTAGATAGGGAGGAACCTAGCAAAGTCTGTTAAAATTCCTCTCTGCATCCCACTGTCTCTGTATGGCCAAGCAAACATTTATTTACTAAACATTTGCTTTTCAGTCTCCATGTCAATTGTTTTCCTCCCCTTTGAAGTCCCAAACCATTACACCTAACATCTTTTGCCTTTAGCTGAATATGATATTTAAGGTAAGGTTTTCAGGCATTTTGGCAAGTTACTCAATTTTCCTGGGTCTCTCCCTTGTATATATGCTATTAAACTTCTGTTTGATTTTCTGTTAATTTGTCTCATGTCAATTTTTAGACCAGCCAGAAGAACCTAAAAGGTAGAGGAAAATTTCTTCCTCCTCAACATCAGCATGTAGCAGTGACTGATATATAATGGACATTTCATAAACACTCATTGAGTATTGTTGAATATTATAACACATTTCTTATATAGCACTTCTGAAAATATCTTGCTAGGAACACTAATTATTTGGACTAATAATGGGTGTTATCTTGAAAAAAAAGTTTGGTAGCTAATCACTGAATTTAACAATGTTCAACTATTTATTTACTATAGAAGTACTTACTCAAGCACTTAATATGAAAATGTGAACCACTGATCATGAAAACACAGTATCCTCTTTCTCCAAATGATTCTATTGTATAAACTTTCTTTCTCATAGCATCTCTTATAATGATTAATCAGTATAGCTAATTTTAGTCAACACTCTTCTACAATCTTTTTATTTCTCCACAGTTGGGCCAGAGGTAAGTCTTCCTGCAAGAGTTAATGGGGCACTTTACTCTCAACATTTGTAGGTTAATGAGTGACAAAACTGTAATACTTCCGTAGATCAAAGAATCATACAGAAGTCTTTTTCCAGAACTATTTTATACTAGCTCATTAATACTCACCATCAAAGGTACATGTAGAATATAAAGGTCTATTGTGAAAAGAACTAAATAAATAACCTCATTAAAATTTAACTGAGAGTGCATGTATTAAGGAACAATTAGAGTTTTCATGATAAACACTTTAAGTGATAATTGGTTTTAATGGGAGGTCTTAAGATTACAGTTTCTTTGAAACTTGTGGGCTGCTGCAAATAATGTCCGTATACATACAATAATAAAAATACTAACAAAAACATTAATATAAAACACTTTATCAATTGACCATAATGAATATGAACAACATCATTAAACTGAACTTTGCAAGATCTATAGTCAATCACAAGGCAAATAACAATCACAGGCAGTAACAAAGAATGATTCTGAAAATGTAGCTGTAAATCATCAGAATTAAAGTGCTTATTAAACTTCTGATTAGTTGTTATAAGACATAAGTTCTGGTTCAATAAATCTGAGATAAGGAAAGCCTGGGATTAATTATTAAAATGCCATAAAAAAGATATTCCTTAACGTTCTCTATTCTCAGCACCCTTAGTGTTTTGTTTTGTTTTGTCCCACAGTACCCTCAGGCCAAAAGAAATACATAACCATTTGTTTATTGAGTGGTTAGGTCTAAACTACTTAATAAGTATTTAAGTCCTAAAAACTTAATAACCATTTTAAAAAAAAGAATACAAATCGAGATAAAAGTAATCTTTTATATCATTGTTAACTAACATCTATTACTTACTGGGATGTATGCAAGCAATTGTTGGGCACCATAGGACTTCTCAAAGTTTGGAATCAGATTGGACACTATCACCCTTATTTCAGATTCGACATTGACTTTTGTGCAGCACTTGCTTCTTATCACATCAATTATCAAAAACCAAACTATTGACTTGATATTATTTTTCCTACCTTAACATGAATGACTCATTTTCAGAATCTGCTTTTTCAGAGCCCTTGAGGTGCTTTTGCAATAGCAGAAAGGTATTGGTAGCAAATAGGGTGCTACCACAGGTATTGAAGCAACAGGTATAAGAAGAGCTCCACTCTTATTTGTATATGATGATTACATGATATAATTTTTAAATTATCTACAAACCAACTCTAAAGGACCTACATTTCTGCTCAGTTATAGCATGCTAAATAATTTTTACTATAAATAAAATTTTCTTATATTTTTCATTTATATCACATTCAATATTTTAAAATATTTCAATGTGTAGGTCTGTTTAGGTAGAAAAAATAGGTTATTTAGGTAGTGTAATGGTTAGATATATATTCTGTCAGGGGTCTCCAAAACCACGTTAACTCACAGAAATAAGAAAAGCTGTTACATTCACAGATATGGTTTATTATTGCACAAAAATATTCATTAAAGTCAGAAAAGGAAAAAAGCATGTGAGTGAAATTATGGATAATCAAGAACAAACTTATGGAGTCAAAGAGATAGTGTTTATTTCTCTGAGCAACAATGTATGACAACAGGTATTACCAATCAGGGAAGAATACTGAACCATTCTCTTAGATGTTCAAGCTGATTGACCCCTTGACTGTGAGTGGAAGCCTCAAGCATACAAAAACAGGCATTCAGCATAAACCGTATTATTAGCATAAACTCTCAGGCTTGGCCCAAGCCCTCAGACATACAAAAGCACTTATCAGGCAGAATATCCCAAGGCTCAGAGCTCTATCAAGTTCTACTTCTTTTCCTTGAAATGTACAAGGTTTGAGTAACACAGGCCTGCTGAATTAACCCTTTACTACACATCTATAATCTGGCTTTCATATTGATACCAACTGTGTTTTTCTTCAGATAATTTTTTTTGTCAGATCATTCTTTCAATCATATTTGTCCCCATTTCATTTTAAACTCTCAGTTTTGTATCTCTTTTTTATCTAAAAACCCTATTTCACATCTTCTTCACTCTTTATGGCATTAATTGGCTAAGTTAATCTTTTTACATAAAAAGTACCCTTTCAAATTCATCAGGTATATTGATATATAAAAATATTTCTCACAATGTGTGTATAAATAGAATTGGGAAAAATCAATTAAGTGTATTTTTAAGTCTCTCAGTATTGAACTTCAATATGGGCTTAAACAGAAAGATCCTCCTCAAACATGACTTCCTGTTAT
This sequence comes from Lipotes vexillifer, assembly GCF_000442215.2. Classification (NCBI taxonomy): domain Eukaryota; kingdom Metazoa; phylum Chordata; class Mammalia; order Artiodactyla; family Lipotidae; genus Lipotes; species Lipotes vexillifer. The sequence goes on along the minus strand of NW_006794958.1, from coordinate 1,631,288 downwards.
ATTTTTCTTTCTGACTTGAATGATAAATGGAATTGTCATCCTTCAAATTCTTAACACTAAAAACAACCCACTGAAGTCAATTTTGAAGAGAATCTTTTCCTAAGTCAACTGCCAATTAGCTAATTCTACATGTCAATTTGGTTAGTAACACTATGTTTTTATAGTTTTATGTACTTATAGAAATTCATTTGTTCATACAGGTTGAATAAGGTGTTTAAAATTGAATGTAACTCAAAGGTCCTTCTCTGTGATCACCTTATTTTACACACTAGGAAACTAAGAGATGAAATAACTGGCAAACCCTTCAAAAAGGGTTTTACGAGAAAATATCCAAGAGAAAAAGTTCATAACTTAGAAACTTAACAACAAATATACATTAAGCATCAGATAAACATAAATTAAAACCACAATTACACACCAACACCAATCACAAGAATGGTTAAAGGGAAAAATGACAGAGAATACCAAGTGCTGGGGAGCACTGGGGTTAATGAAAACTTTCATATACTGTTGCTGGTGGTGGGTACTTAATTTGACAAACATTTTAGACAAATGTTTGTCAGTATCTACTAGAACTGAATATATGCATACTCTATACCCCAAATTCTACTTCTATAAATATAACCAACTAATATGCTTAAAACAAAAATTTCATGTACATGTTCATAAAACTCATATTTTAACATCTCCAGTCTGGAAACCACTCCAAAGCTCATCAGATATAGAATAAATGAATAATTTCCATTATGCTCACATTGTGGAATACTACACAAAAATGGGAATAAATATATACATACAGTCACTTTGGAAGACAGCTTGGCAGTTTCTTACAAAACTAAATGTACTTTTACCATACAATCCAACAACTGTTTTCCTTGGTATCTACACAAAGAAGTTGAAAATTATATTCACATAAAAACCTGCACACTTATGTGTACAGCAGGCTTTGTTCATAATTGCCAAAACTTGGAAGCCACCAAGATGTCTTTCAGTAGGTGAATGGATAAATAAATTGTAGTACATCTAGATAATGTAATATTATTCAGCACTGAAAATAAATAAGCTATCAAGCCATGAAAAGAGGTGCAGGAAAATTAAATGTATGTTGCTAAGTGAAAGAAGTCAATCAGAAAAGGCTAAATACTGTATGATTCCAACTATATGTCATTCTGGAGAGGCAAAAGTATGGAGACAGTAAAATAATCAGTAGTTGCCATCGGTTGAAGTTGGAAGGAAGAGAATAGACAGAGCACAGAGAATTCTTAGGACACTGAAACCACTCTGCATAATACTGTAATGGTGGATACATGTCATTATATATTTGCAAAAGTCTATAGAATGTACAACACCAAGACTGAGTCCTAATTTAAACTATGGATTCTGGGTTGATAATGATGTATCAATTAAAGTTTATCAACTGTAACAAATGTGCCACTCTGGTTGCGGGTGTTGATAATGGGGAAGCTATGCATATATGGAAACAGGGATTATAAGGGAAATCACTGTATCTTCAAAAAGAAAGTAAATATATGCCTCCTTCTCCTAATTTTGACAAAGAAAAATAAGCACCCATATTACATTTAGAATTTTGTAGCTCTCTGCAGCTCTACCACCAATGCCTGGTCCCTGGCTTCTGTACTCTTTTTACTTTTGAATCTAGTTCTATTCTGAGTGTTGAGAAGCCTCATCCTTGCTGAGGCCCAGTCCAGCCTGCGGGTCCATGATTTTTTCATAGCCCTATAAACTTCCTTGGGTGTGCACACCAGCCATGTAGTCCATATGTTGGAGGACAGACCCAGAAATATAGGCCCCTGACCCAACACAGGACCCTGAAATGGGTCCAAGGCCATTTGGGTAGGAAATACTGATGTGTGGTATAGAATCAGGATGGGTAATTCCATCGGCCCTTAAAATTCAAACCTTAAAGTTGGGTTCAGCCAATGGAGGCTCAGAGTTAGTTTATCTAAAGTATACAGCCTAGGAAGGAGACACAAGAAGGAAGAGATATGGGAACATAGGAACCCTCTTGCACTGTTGGTGGGAAAGTAAATTGATACAGCCACTATGGAGAACAGTATGGAGGTTCCTTAAAAAAGTAAAAATAGAACTACCATATGACCTAGCAATGCCACTACTGGGCATATACCCTGAGAAAACCATAATTCAAAAAGAGTCATGTGGAGGTATGGAGATATATGTATATGTATAGCTGATTCACTTTGTTATAAAGCAGAAACCAACACACCATTATAAAGCAATTATACTCCAATAAAGATGTAAAAGAAAAAAAAAAAAGAATGGTCTTTCAAATGGTCCTATTTCTGAGGCATATAGATTGAAAGTAATACATAATACACCAGTAGCTCTGGCTCACCCCATACCCTCACAGTTCCATCAGTATTAGCATGATTATGCCATCCAAGGATCAAAATCACAAGTAGCAGACCTCATATCTGAAAAGTAACCATAGGTTTCCAAATGCAAAACTTCTTCAGATAGTCAGAAAATTACATATCTTCATCCCAGCCATAGGGATGAACATTCTTTCCCTTTCCACTCATCTAACAGATGCAGAGAAAATGATTCCTGTTTATCTTATCTTGGATATCTGTGTAGGATTGATATCTTCAGTCATACTTTAAGTTGTCTCAGTTTCCTTTAGTATGTGTGAGTGAACACAAACTATGAATTGTTAACTCAGACTTTGACAGTATCAAGCTTTATAATAAGTTCAAGGATATAAGAAATCAAGAGGCACAGATGAAGTAGAGAGAGGTGTTAAGACACATGGCTCCTCAGATCACTGTCTATGACCCAGAGTCATAGATGACAACTTAAATGAGATTTGCAGGTCATTTCACAAAGTGGAGAGTATTTAGCATGTGAAACATGTCCATTTTACATCTACATGTTCACCTAGTTTATGTGACAGTTGTCAGGGAGCTATGCCCCCTTAATCCATAGATCTTGGGTTTGCTTACCATAAGCAATCCCTAAACCAAGTACATCCTGTTCAAAGCATTCTATAGATGAGGACTCCCATCCTAGCAATGTACTTTTTTAACTTCTACAAAATAGAAAGAGTAAACAAAATGGGGTCCTTCTTCCTTAAAAGATAATGTGGGTTTTTAGAGGTTTTTTGAATGTTTGTTAATTTTTAATAATCTATGCTTTGGAACACTATAGGAGTTCATTTTCCCACATATTGAATACAATTTTTAAAGCTGCAAAGTAATGTATAGGTATTCTTTGTTTAATCTACTTTATGGATGTGGAAACTGAAGGAGTGAAGTAAACTGTCATTCAACTCTATAGGATCTGCTTTCTTAACACTTTTTATATAGTACCTAGTAACTCAAACAATTTCTGAATTTGCTATTGTGCTCTCCATATTGCATTCTACTACTTAGTTGCTCCTAATTCAACATTTCAATTTTAATTAATTAGGATTTATTTTATTTAAAAACCTCTGTGCATTCAATCTGCATATCAATTGAATATTATAAAATTGTATGCATATTAAGCAGTATAGAGTGACAATTATTGTTTTTAAGAAACTGAAGGTCAATTTAACATGTTTTAAAATATTGCATTTAATGGTCTAAAATTCTCATCTCCTTTTTAATTCAGAAATGTCACAAACTGAGGATTTCTAAAAAATGAAAAGATGATGACTGACTCAACTGAAATTTAAATCAGTCAGAGAAAGAGTAGTGGAATTCATGGAAATTCTCATTAACTTAAAGTACTTATTAACTTTCTATTTCCTTTGTATAAATGTACCAACTACAGTGATGATTCATGCATTATATGCATCATCCTTCTGGTTAATTATATTCTAAATTATTCTCTAATGACAGTGTAATAATGATACTGTACAATTATAATGTCTATTTTCAGACAACACTTCCACCTTAGAATCAAATTATTATCCTCAAAACACCAGTTTGTTTCTTTTCTTAAGCACATAAATTAAATAGATTCATATTTCTAAAGTTAGTTGGAATATTTGGGTAAGTGAACATAACTTATGCTATTGGTAGGAGTTATCCTGCAAAGATCAAATAGCTAAGATGAAGCACTTTGAAAAATTATTCCAAAAAATTGTAAAAAGAAAATATAGATATATAATTCAGTTGGACCTGGCTTTGCTTCTCTGGATTTATATTCATTCAATACCTAACAAATACTTATTTAATATCTGTCACGTGATGAACATTACATCATGGGCTGAAGATCACAGAAAATCAAAGTTTTATTGTCAGAGAGCCACTGTCTCAGTGGCAGGCACAGGCCAAAATTTCCAACTGATCGTAGAATAAGTCTAAGTATTGTGTATGTGCAGTGCCCTATGAGAATAGCTAAAATCATCTGGCAGGCTGGTATCAAAGTAACTAAGATTAATTTTGCCAAAGAGAGCATTTTAAAATAAATAAACATTATTAATTTGAAACAGTTTAAAATTATAGATAACTTTGGAATCTAGTTGCTAATCAAGAAATGAGAGCACTCCCTTTGACAGCTCAGCTGGTACTGTGGAGGACTGTAGTACTTCCCAGTATAGTCATCTTTAGGTCACTGGTTTGATTCCGGCTTGAAGGAGTTGATGTTTTACTAAAACAACACTGTAAATCAACTATATTCCAATAAAAATTTAAAAAAAAAACACTTTACATATGGAAAAAAAAAGAAATGAGAGTACTTCAAGCATCTGTGACTTTAGAATTTCACACTGAAATTTCTATGTGAGTATCAATTTGTAAGTACATAACACAAGAAACAAGGCATGGGATATCTACATAGACTCTGTTCTATCTATATTTTTTCTTTTATTTATCTAAATATAATTATCAAACAGTAGATCAATACAGAAATAATCATTATAGTAAATAGCTTTTGGTTTTTGACTTTCATCATTTTAATAATTCTGTTAACATATGACTATGGTGTAAGACACCATCTGTTTTCAGTTTTGGAAAAATTCCCATATCCATACACTAAAATTATTAAAATGTTAAAAAATAATAATCTGGTAAGATTGACTCCAGATCAATTTTGGTCTTCGAGTTTAATGTCAAACTTCTAAAAATTAGTTGCTCTTCTGTGAGGTCAATAATTTCTACTTTTCCAGTAAAATTTTAAAATTTGGATGACTTTATAGTCATGCTGATTGGAAATGCTGACTTTAGGACCCAGGACACACATAACAAATAATTGCCTGAGTTTAAAGCACAATGTTATTTCCCAGTGATACATTAACCACTTCCAACTCTACAGAGATTGGCTTTAGCAGCAGTACCATGAAAGTGTACAGTGATGACTGTGTAGTGAAAACTGAGCAGTTTAACACATCTCTATCTTTAAGTATGATTTTTCTAAATCACTGATGTTGTAATGCAATCTCATATTTAGCTATTATCCTTTCAAATAAATGTGTTCAATTTGGAGCTTTATTTACTTGGGGTAATAAAAGTTACATAAAATTCAAAATTCATATAATATAATAATATGAATATATATATATATATTCATGACTAAAATATGTCTCATGAATGACAATAATGACCAATCATTAATTTATACTTGAATTTTTAGTTTCCTTCTGTCATTTAAAAAGGAATTACATTTTTGTTTGAATCTTAATAAGCTATTACATTGCAACTCATTATAATTTCAGCCTTTTTTTAAAATCATGATTTGAAGCAGGATAACACATTAATAAAAGACTAGGTTTTGGAGTTTTAGAGCCCTAGTTTGGAGTCGAATTTACATTAATTACCAGCAATGTTGACATTGGAAAAGTTATATAACATATTTAGGCTACATCAACCATAAAATTGGGTATGTACCATGTAAGTTTGTTTTTATAATCATTTCTGAGCACAAATACTCAGTAAATGTTAGCTTCAAAAGAGTTTACTAACTCAAATAGTCATGGCTTCTTCCTTCAATGTAAAATCAATTATATTTGAATATCAGAAATTTACAGGATGAATCAAAAGTCACCCTCAAACAACAGAAACTCATCCCCTTCCAATCAATAGAAAACACAAAGTCACTTCAACTAAATCAAATTCAAAATCTAACATCATTTACTTCTACTTTGGAAGTATTAAGCCTCAAGAAAAAGTCACTAACAAAGAACAATCTAACAACAAGAACCACCTGGATAATCTATAAAATCGTATTTTTTTCCGTCCATCAGAGAGCTTAGAATGCAAGGTCACTTGAACTAAAATCCAAAGAGTGACATACCCCTCTATGCAGATATGGTTCATATGGATTATTTCATCTTGGCAGAGCATGAAAAGAAGGGGTAGCCATAATAGAGGCTCGTAGGAAAACAGCTGAATTTTTAAAAAATTCTGAAAGGCCAACTGGAAGCTAGTATGAAAGTTTAAAATCTCTGGGAAACCCAGAAACAAGGTAACTCTGTACATACCTGCTTGCCAACACTTTTACATAGTCTTCCACTGACTGCTAAGAGAGAAGTGGGGAAGAAAACCCCCTGAGGAAAGAGAACTATGAGATAGAGCTTACCTGTCTAGGCAATGTCACCTGCCAGCAAGGTGAGAAGAGTGCTAAAGGACAACAGTGGTTTGGGGTATTTTAAAGCTACGGAATTTATCTAATCTATGGCTAGCAGATGTTGGGTGCAGTTTCATGGGGCATGAAAAGCAGGCAGGCTCTAAATTGATTTAAAAATATTCTAATTGAGCTATATTTAAAGCAGCTGGATGTGTATGATTTGAGTTTGGTGCTGGTGGGCTTTGAGCTAACAGTCCTAGCCTGCTATGAAGAAGTAAACAATATAGAGATCAATATGCATGGACCAATTAGCCCATTTATATAACAAAGCCAGAGAAAGCTATCTGCCCTCTGGGACCTATATGAGTACCAGTGGTTTTCTGTTAATGGTGAATGGAGAGGAAATCCTACTGTGCCCTTGACCCTGCTCTGATTTTTGTCAGGAGTTGTGTGTGGATTTGATAGGTGTTATTTACAGACAAAAGTTTTTAAAAGCCAGTGCATGATTTTTGCTCTTTCCATTGCCATGATGCTAGTCAGTGTTCAAGATGAAGGCTCAGTCGGCTTCCATGAGTGAGCTCAACAGAGAACAGAACACCAACTAAGCCAAGATGAATCTACAGTGTGAGCAATAAGTTCAGCCTTGTTTTAATTTACAAAGATTTGGGGGTTGTTTATTGTCACAGCATAAATTAGCCAAACCTGACTAGAACACTGCAAATGAATTTTGCTCCTAATTCTGATTTGGTCATTTGTTCATGAAAATTATATTTGCATTTTACAGAGAGGATGTGATTTCTAATGAATTACCCATAATTGAAATTTTTTGTGAATTCACTTTTGAAATAATATTGAAGCAGGCATTTTTTTTATATATAAGTGCTAGTCTTTTTTACTGACTCAATCTCATTTCACCATTAAGGACATTATATGTCTGAGCTTACTTTCTCAACTTTGTGTAACACTAGTGGCATCTTGAGCTCTCAGACCAGATACAATTCTGTCTTATGCCTACTCTAAATTTGTATCACAAGTCACAGGTTGTTTGGTCATGAATTCATCACTGAGTAATATTTATATCTTCAAAACTGTAGTATAATTAAAAATAAATATTAAGATAGTTTAGAAATCCACATATTATATATATATATATATATATATATATATATATATATATATATAT
>NW_006794958.1:1608730-1623207 GCF_000442215.2 Lipotes vexillifer | reverse complement strand
TAGAAATACACATATTATATATATATATATATATATATATATATATATATATATATATATCTCCAGGACATATTGTAATTGTTCTTCACCTCAATAACACCGATAGCTTGTATTTCTTAATGAGGATTTTGCTGTATAATGTGAAGGAAGCATGGTAAAACAGGAATGTTTCTAAAAATATTCTTTGACCACCCTTTCAATTATATTACAGTGTCACTATAATTTTATTGGTCTTAAAATCCTACAATGTTTTAAAACAAATATCTCTTACATTTATCTCTTTCTTTTCATGCTCATCTCTACCTCCTTTTTCCTGCCCCTTTTATCTTAGATCTGGAACACAGAAAGAGTTCACTGTCTCCTTAATCTTCCTAGTGAAACATTCCTATCTACCTAAACATCTTTTAAATTTCAATTCCATATTGAATTATTTCTAATAATTACTGTAAGATAAAACCCAGTTGGAATCTCTTCCCCCACCCCTTCTAACACTAGAAAATCATAGCCTATCACTTTTCACAATGAATTGTCCTTTACAGAGAATTTGTTTCCTTCTCCCAACATCCACTCAAAATCCTCTCCAGTTTACAAACCTGTAAACTCCCTGATGTTAGGATGTCTAGATTTGCCAGCAGAGCGTTTTATAGGTCACTGATGTTCAGTACATATATGATTAGATCTCTCTATACAGAATACCCAGAAGCTCTAAATCTTACTTTATCTAATTTCAGAGTATGAATTGCCCCTATAGGTATCATGCAGAAATGGCATAGTCATTACGCTACTGGTGCAATGGTTAAATCACTCCTGGATGTTACTTAATTTATAAATTAGATTAAATGCTTTTTCTATGTGATCTATTCTGTCCTTTTCTCAGGACTTTATATTTTTTTGTTTAGTTGTTTCAGAGTCAAATTTAAAACTATCATTCAGAATATCATATATGTATGTATGTATGTATATATACATACACACATTATTTTTTAGAACAATTTTAGGTTCATGGCACAGTTGAAAGGAAGGTACAGAGATCTTTTACAGAATACCTTTTTATAGAATGACTTTTTTACAGAATATCTTTCAACACTAATAATCTAGAAAAAGGAAAGCATCTGCTCTATCTTGAAGCCAGTCATGCTTACAGTTTTCATATAACGTGTCTTATAGAAAAACTCTCTATTTACCATCCAGTAAAATGTGTCAGGCATGTTAAAATACAATTGTAACTAAAGGATAAACCCTTCATTTCTCGCAACAAGAAAGCTTGTTGAAGGAAACTATCATGTGGAGCTGAAGAAAATATAAGATCCTGCTTTGAGGTATAAGATGCAATATATAATGCTAATCAGAATATCAGAGGAAAAGAAAATAAATTCAAAAAAAAAAGGTGCTAAACAAGTGCCAAGAATTTTGGGCAGTAGATCATGCCTAAAAAATTGATAAAATACTTTATATTATTATCATGAATTTTAAGACCTAGGTGTTTGTTTTTATACTTTAACATCTCTGAAAACATTTGGTTTCTTATAGTTCACGATTCATTGATAATTGGATGCATTCTTTATTTCTTGGTGGTACATAAAATAATGGCTTGTGTTATTATAAACTGCAACTAACATTTCATGAAATATGGTAAATATAGGAAATGTTTTAAGGTGTGTAGTAAAAATCTATTTTACAATTGATATCATGATTCCATTCAGAAGTCATTCATTTCCAAAACATCTAACTTAATATTATATTATGAAATGTGTAAAACTTACATGATCAAAGGGAATTGTCAATAATCCTAAAAAGCACTATTCATACATATATATTAAACATTCCAGGAAACATTATCACTAGAGCATTTCTGAACCATCTTTTAAAAATATATATATAGTAGTATGAAATGTAGCATTTACATATTTTACACTTTGGTATTATGAAATAGTTATACTCACTCTCTCACAAATGGAAAGAAGAAGGTCAGCAAAAGCTGTGAAAGACAAATACCTCACTTACAAGATTGTCTTGGAAATAGAATGTGAAAATTTTTCCCCACAAAATAAATTAGTACATGAATTCACTCCATACATTGAGATTTAAATATTGAAATTTGGCTGAAAAATATTCATGTTTTCTGATTTTAGTTTAGAGGGTTATCTATTATTATAATGTACCTTAAGTTTAAAACTCATGTTTTTACATACATAGATAGCCATCTACTATTTTTAATACTAAATAGTTAAGTCAGATTCTCAGGCTGTGGTGAATGTTTTTGTTATTCTGATAGTTTTGACATAAAAAAAGATTTATATTTCTGAAACATATTGGCACAAAACCTCAAATAAAGTAAATAAAAGGTCTATGATTTTAAATTTATTTTATTTTATCTATTAAAGCTGCCAAAGTTCAATCATACATTATTTATATCTAACTATTTTATACGGCAGTTTTCATAACCATACACTTATATAAAGTAATATGGACAGTTTATATATAAAAAATAATAAAACAATCATGTACCCACTAAAATCAAATGAATAGCATTAACTTTGAACTCCATGAGTGTTCCTTCAGAAAAGCATTGTTCTCCCTCTGCCCAGAAATGTCTGCTATTCTGAAATTTTGTTAATAATTTCCATGTTCCTTTTCAGTCCCCAAATGGCATACTATTAAATTTTGTAGATTTTGACCTGTATGATTTTTTTCATTAAAAAATATTTAAAATTACACTTCTATATAATAACAGTAGATCTACTATTCCTTCATAAAGTTTCTTGCTTCTCACCCACCTCTAATTATTCATGTACTTCAGCCTTATCACCAAAGTGAAAAATCCCTTGCTAAATGTCAAGAAGGAAGATACTTAATCTATATAGCATGAACTGCTGTTCATTGCCATTGCTTTTGTTCATCCACGTAGAGTTGCTGGTGAAAACTGGTCCAGTGCAGCCTAATGCACTCTTGTCCACTGCTACAATAATGATAGAAATGCAATGGTGTGCATTTCTTTAATGCAGATCATGGAGAATAAATATGAGTTTAGTTGGATAAGGCAAGTTACAACTCAAGGAATTTCAACACAGACAATGGCTTCAGCTTTCTGAAAATTAGACCCTTCACAGAAGCAATTGCATCAGAGAATACAGGCTTATTTGCCAGCTGGACGTGTGTCTTTTTGTTATTTGGGCTTTCCAATTCTATACTTCTGCTGTCGTAAAATGGAAACCATTGTGAAGAAAAGTAAAATTTTGATTTGCCATCATAAATGCATGGACAGGAATAGGTCCAGCATTGCTCTTGCATTTCACTTATCTGACTTCCTTATTGACTTCATCTATTTTCATTTTTTCTTCTGCCTTTTTTTTTTTTTTTTTTTTGCAGTACGCGGGCCTCTCACCGTTGCGGCCTCTCCCGCTGCGGAGCACAGGCTCCGGACGCGCAGGCTCAGCGGCCATGGCTCACGGGCCCAGCCGCTCCGCGGCACGCGGGATCCTCCCGGACCGGGGCACGAACCCGTGTCCCCTGCATCGGCAGGCGGACTCCCAACAACTGCGCCACCAGGGAAGCCCTCTTCTGCCTTTTGATACTGATTATGTTTTCTCCATATAATTGTTATCTGTACATAATTATGTTATCAAATTTTTAATCATTAAGTTATGGTGTATTAATATATAAAATTGCCTAAAATTTTATTCTGAATTGTGCAGTAGCCCTTCTTAGAGATGTACTTTTCCTCTGAATCTTCTAGATTAAGAATCAATAAACTTTTTCTGTGAAGGTACAGATATTAAAATTTCTAGGCTTTTCATGCCATACAGTTTCTATCCCAACAACTTAACTCTGCTTGTGCAATACAAAAGCCACCACAGACAATACCTGAATTAAAAAGAGTGGCTGTGTTCTCATGAACCTTTATTTATGAACACTATAATTTGAATTTAATTCTATAATTAATTTGTGTGTGTCCTTAAATAGTCTTTGTTTTTTCTTCAATTCTTTAAAATTGTAAAAACAAGTCTTAGATGTGAGCTGTGCAAAAACAGGCAGTGAGCCAGGTTTTGCCCATAGCAGTAGTTTTCCAGCCTCTGTTCTAGATCTGTACTCCTCAATCCTAGTTGCATATTGGAACTAGGGCCTAAACATCAATTAAATCATAATCCCCATTAATAGGGTCTCCTAGTCTTTGTTATATTTTAGAAGTTTCCTAGGTGATTTCAGTATTGAGATTCTAATCTATGCTAGTAAAAAGTCTTAAAAAAAAATCCACTGGTTGATTTTCTCCCCTCTCTATTCATTTGCAAGTAATAGGTACCTAAACTCAATTAGTTTGTGTGGCAAAAGTGTGAGGGAATTGCAGATTGCTCTGATCACTCACTCTCCACTCTGTGAGGAGGTGGATATTCTTCTTAGATCTGGAATTGGGCGTCCAGTTGAGGTATACATATCTTAGTCCTAGTCTCCTTTTCTAGTAAGATATGGTAGTATCTTCTTCCTATCCCTAACCTCCTGGTGGTCTGATGCTCCAAGACAAAGTAATACATTGAAAACTGCTTCAGATATAACTGTTACCCTGTTCTCTTTCTGTCTGACAATCCCAACCGAACTTGACTCACAAAATCTAAAACCATAGATTGTATCAATCCATCTCCCTCACAATCCTTTCTTCATGTTCACTTATAGTCTAGGATTTGCGGTCTCCATCTGGGTGCAGTAAGATTTTAGCACAGCTGAAGGTAAGATAGCAGCTATCAGATGCCAAATGTCTCCAAAAGATCACTAGAAAAGACTGCTGACCAAGAAAAGCTGTGTAGTAGGCTTACTGCAGTATGGGGGATGCTATTTTGACTGAATCTTAGTAGTATCTCAGAAGTGTGAAGTCACAGGAGTATACTTAAATGATCTTAGGGACTAAGTTGAATGATTTTTAAGGTGGATTTTGCAAGGTGGAAAACTCACAGTTAGGAAGTTTACACCGTAATAGTTTTAGCTTAAGACTCATGGTGAGGTGTCTTTAAGTGAGCCTTGATGATCAGAAAAAAGTTTTGAAAAGTAAGGTATTTTAGTTCTTTTTCCAATCTTATCTTCTAGAAACAAGAACTTTGTAGGGCAAATTGCTAAATTGTTTTTGCCAGGTCACAGTAGTATTTAGTTTAGGGACAGGAAATTATGTTGCTATCAGTTCTCAAGGCAAATAGTATAGAGAAAACAGCATTCTGCTTACTTTATAAAGCAACTCTTCAGAAAAGTGAGTGGGCAATGCAGTTTTAAGTTTGTTTAGGCCCTAAAAGTCTGAATCACAGAGACCATGATGGAAAGTTACAAAGCAGGTTTTGTGTTCTTAGGTCAGGTTTATTTCATATTGTAAAGTATCAATTCCAGGAGTTAAAATATGAGAGAGTGGCATGGACATATATATACTATCAAATGTAAAATAGATAGCTAGTGGGAAGTAGCTGCATAGTACAGGGAGATCAGCTTGGTGCTTTGCGACCACCTAGAGGGGTGGGATAGAAAGGGTGGGAGGGAGATGAGAGAGGGAGGAGATATGGTGATATATGTATATGTATAGCTGATTCACATTGTTATGCAGCAGAAACTAACACACCACTGTAAAGCAATTATACTCCAATAAAGATGTTTTAAAAAAGATCTTTTAAACCTATTTTATATCATAGTTATGAATTATTCCTGATTCTATAATTAGGTGGTCTGATGTGTTTTTTTAATATCAACGAGAAACTTTCCAATTTTTAGCAGATACTGATTGGGTGTCCTACAAATCTAACTGCATTCTCACACCATCTAGCTGGAGATAGTGTCACATCCCACAGGTTAAGTGCTCAGTCTTACAAGAATACCTCCATTTCAGATGCCAATCACAAGTACAGATTGGTAACCTGTGCTTCTAATTAACTGGCCAAAAATCAGAGGTTCCCATGATCCCCTTCCTCAGGTTCAATTAATTTGCTAGAGTGGTTCACAGGACACAGGAAATCTGTTTACTTACTAGATTACAGGTTTATTACAAAGGATATTAACGGATACGAATAAACAGCCAGATGAAAAGATACATAGGTGAGGTCCCATCGGGCCTATAACAAGGAACTCTGTCCTTGTGGAGTTTGGGGTACACCACCCTCCCAGCAATAAGATGTGTTCTGGTTCACCAGCCTGGTGAACCAAGCTCTCGAAACCCTGTCCCTTTGGATTTTTTATTAAGGCTTCATGACATAGGCATAACTGATTAACTCATTGGTTACTGATGATTGAACTCAATCTCCTACAGTCCCTCTCCCCTCCTGGAGTTGGTCAAGGGGTGGGACTGAATGTTCCAATCCCCTAATCATGTGGTTGCTTACCCTAGCAACAAGGCCCCATCCTTAGGTTGCCTAAGAACTTTCCAAAAGTCACCTTATTACAATACAATAGACAACTTTATTGCTCTTATCTCTTAGGAAATTCCAAAGGTTTTAGGAGCTCTGTGCCAGCAATAGAGACAAAGACAAAACATATTATTTCTTGTTATAAATCACAATATCACAGGTTGCCTGTTACTGCTTTTATTGTTGTAGACAGTTTTCTTTTTATATGTCTATTTATGGGTATCTTATAAAAAGTTAGGGCTTCCCTGGTGGCGCAGTGGTTGAGAGTCCGCCTGCCGATGCAGGGGACACAGGTTCATGCCCCGGTCCGGGAAGATCCCACATGCCATGGAGCGGCTAGGCCCGTGAGCCATGGCCGCTGAGTGAGCCTGCGCGGCCAGAACCTGTGCTCCGCAACAGGAGAGGCCACAACAGTGAGAGGCCCGCGTACCGCAAAAAAAAAAAAAGAAGTCTGCTAAATTGTATAACATTTTGAAACAAAATTGCCTATGTAATAACTTGTAAGGTCATACACATACAGATCACTAACAGTCCAGTATATGTAGGCACAAAACCACTGGTGTGGTAAATAGTTGTTATGTGAGAGCAGCTCTGTTGAGAAGAATATCAATGTCATAGATAAACAGCCCACACTGACCTGGCAGTGAGGGAGCAACGGGAAAAGAATACCCCAACATCACTCTCCTTCCTACTTTCAACCTCCTGGTTTCATGAGTTGAAATAAACCAGAAATCAGAGTTGATTGAAGAAGTCCATTCTTGTTAGCCTCCTGTACCATAGAATGGCTAGAGGAGGGTTGAGAAGGGATTTGAAAGGGCAAGTGAGAGATATGCAGGACAACCCCTTCCACACAGTTCTATGTGGGCATGTTTGCACATAAAAACATCAGACAAGAAGGAAACCAGCATCATACAAATATTAGACCAGAAGGAAAGATGTCACAAAAACCCTAATAGTGGCACAGAAAGCAGATAAAATAACCCTGGGATATTGGGGACAATGCTGAGCTGCAGAACCAAAACTGGAACCACCTACCTACAAATTATCTGCATGAAAATAATCAATGTCTCCTAGAAAAGACCATAAGAGAAAACCTAGATGACCTTGTATATGTCAATGACTTTTTAGATTCAATTTAAAAAAGGTATGATCAATGAAAGAAATAATTGACAAACTGGACTTTTAAAATTAAATTAAAATTAAAATTTCTATTCTGGAAAGGTAATGTCAAGAGAATTAGAAGATAAGCAACAGACTGAAGTAAAATATTTGCAAAAGACACATCTGATAAACGACTGTTACCCAAAATGTACAAAGAAACCTTAAAACTCAATAATAAGAAAATAATCCAGTTTAAAAGGGCCCAAAATCTTAACAGATACCTCACTATAGAAGATAAACAGATGGAAAACAAGCATAGGAAAAGGTGTTCCACATCATATGTACCAGGGGAATGCAAATTAAAGCAATGATGAGGTACCAGTATACACTTATTAGA
Source organism: Lipotes vexillifer (assembly GCF_000442215.2). NCBI lineage: Eukaryota > Metazoa > Chordata > Mammalia > Artiodactyla > Lipotidae > Lipotes > Lipotes vexillifer. The sequence continues at coordinate 1,615,338 of NW_006794958.1, read as the reverse complement.
ATGGACAAAATCCAGAACACTGACAACTCCAAATGCTAGCAAGGATTTGGAGCAACAGAAACTCACTCATTGCTTGTGAGAAAGTAAAATGATACAGCCACTTTGGAAGACAGTTTGTTGGCTTCTTACAAAATTAAATATACTCTTCTATATGATCCAGCAATTATTCTCCTTAGTATTTACCCATAGTTGTCAAAAACATGTCCACACAAAAAAACCTGCATAGTGATGTTTGTAGTAATGTTACTCATGATATGATTGCAAAACTTGGAAGCAAACAAGATGTCCTTCAGTAGGTGAATGGATAAACTGTGGTACATCTAGACAATGGAATATTATTCAGCACTAAAAAAAAATGAGTCTTCAAGCCATGAAAAGACATGGAAGAAACAAATGCATGTTACTAAGTGAAAGAATCCAATCATAAAAGGCTACATACTGTATGATTCCACCTATATGAAATTCTAGAAAAGGCAAAATATGGAGGCAGTAAAATGACCAGTGGTTGCCAAGGAGTTGAAGGGGAGGGAGGGATGAATAGGCAAAGAGGATTTTTAATGCAGTGAAAATATTATACCGTGATGATAGATATATGTCATTATACATCTGTCCAAACCTACAGAACACACAAAGCTAAGGCTGAACTGTAATGTAAATTATGGGACTTTGGGTGATTACAATATGTACTGTAGATTTATCAATGATATCAAATGTAGTGTTCTGGTAGAGGATATTGATAACAGGGGAGACTAAGCCTATGTGAGCAGGGGCTTATATGGGAAATCTCTATATACCTTCCCCTCAATTTTGCTTTGAACCTTAAACTGCTCTTTAAAAAAAATAAAGTCTTAAAAAAAATCAGTGTCTATGTTATATAAGCCATCATTCGGTATTTGTAGTTGAAAGTATCTTAACTGATACACTGCCTTGTGAGGCAATTACTGTTGTTATTTCTATCATCCAGATTTTTTTTTAAATGTAGTCATAAAAGGAATTGGCAACTTGACTAAGGTCACATAGCTGGTAAGTATCAAAGCCAAACTATGTCTGATTCCAGTTCCCAACCTATTAAATACAGGCCTATACAGCCTCTCATACTACTATACATGTAATTAAACATGCATGTCAAAATAATGATTTACATTTGAAAGCAGTTCTGTTATAGGATTTGGAATAAAGAGACATGTATGCTTTTTCTTAATTTGTGAACATGACCTCAATGAGCTTTATTTCCTTATCTATAAAAGTGAAACAAACCAAAATACCAATCCTGCAGGCACAGTTGTTATTTTACTTAAATAACATATTGAAAATATTTTGAAGCAGTAAAATCCTATAGCAACATGCAACTAAATATTTATTAAGGTACGTTTTAAAATTTTATATCTACCTGTATCTATATATTTCTCTACCAATTAATCAATAGATCTCTCAGACAATAACCTCTCTCTGTTTCTACAAACATTTTTTCAGTAGCTTTTTCCTGTTACTTTTCTACTGTTCCTTGTCTCTTCTAATTTAATGTAAGCTCTTGAAGCTGAGGATCATGATTTCACAGCTTTCTATCCCCATAGACTTGTGAATCATAAAGTGATACGCATAATAGAAGTTCAATAAATTTTGTTGAATAAACATGATGGTTTCTTATTCTTTCACATACAGAATATACTTTTCCCATTATATCCCATAAAGTATAAGACAATGCTTATCTCCAACATTAACTAAAAATACAGTATCAACAAAAAGCAACATGTCATTCTATAACTCAGGTTAGGAGAAATGCTCTCATTTGTTATTCTTATTGAATAAAGCAAACCCACCAGATGTGTCATTTCTGAATTCACTTCAATTGGCTCAGATTTTCGGACCAGCTGAAAAGTTTGTAATAAGAATAAACCTGCTAGGGATCAATAAAGTTTCATTTCCACTTCCAGCTTTTTTCTACATTTTTTTCTTTCAAACTATCTATCCAACCATCCACGGTCCACAGGACACTGAGAGCATGAATTTACGAAAGAGTTCGGAAAATGCATTTGGAAGCACAGCTTTCTTTCTTATTCTTACAATTTTCATTGTTAGAGTATATCTTTTACTATAGAATTCTTAGAGTTTTAATACATTCTTCCTACTAAATGAGCAAATAATTGAGCTACACTAACCCCCCAAATGGATAAAATGTAATATTGATGCTTGATGCTTGTGTGCCTCACCTTTTAAATATGTTACCATCCCTTAACAGAAAGAAAATCAAATGAAGTAGGCAGATGGTTTAAATTGTTTAAAACTTCTGACGTAATTTCTGCAAAGGAAGATAGCACCTATTGTCTAAAACCAATTTGTATACAAGTTATTCATCATGTTTCTTATTCCCCATTGTCAAAACTAAGATCAGATATTAGAATACATTTATACATAAGCCTATGAATCAGGAATAAATTATATCAAATGTTTATTTAATCCGATGTAACCTAAAAAGACCAACTACTTAAGGTATGTGAATATGATTTTTTAATATAAATAACTATTAATCACTTACTACAATAGAAGGAATATATTAAAAATAATTTTATTTATTATTTATTTCAATAACAATTCTCTAATATAGATAAAATAATGACAATTTTATAGCTTAGAAAGCTAGGGTTACTGGACAATCTTTCATTACTCCATTTCTAGGGCTTTTGCAGAGCTTCATAAAATGCACAGGCTCCCTGATTTAACAGTCAAATAATAATCAAGGTCTTGCTTCTATGATCAATCATTGTATAGCCTTAAGCAATTCACAACTACTCTGTGCTATTGTATCTGTCCTAAGAAAATTATAATTCATTTACCCATTCTTTCTTCCCTATATTATTCATTGCTTCATTTAATCAATCAATATTTATTGAGCATACAGTATCTATTTAGCCTAGTCCTTGCTCTCAAGATCTAGAAGTATAAGAGGCAAATCCTGCCTTAAAAGAATCCAATGTATTGGAAGAGACAATTTAAAAGCCTAATTGCAATGCAGGGAGATAAATGCTGTAATAGTGGCATGCACTCGATTCTAATTAGAACACAAGGAAGGTGCATTTAATTCAGCCTCAGTCTTTTATCTGGAAAAACTTCCCAGAGGTAGTACCATTTGAACTGAGTAGTTGTGATACAATACCCTCAAGCTAGTATCCCGTCCCTAAAGTAAAGTCATTGCTTTTAGCACTCAGTAAAATTTTCCCTTATCATCTTCATTTGCTGGGTCAATTAAAATAGGCACTTAGCTCTTAACAAGGTCAATTTTTGGTATTGAAAGATGGATGAGGAGTTACTGCCCCTTTATTACCCTCTTAGTTTTAGACCCAGAGGACATAATAGGAAAGAAGAAATCAGGCATATGTGTCCTTCTGATGAGGAACCAGTGAATGAAATAAAGGAAAAATCTCTTTGATATCAGGACAGAAACTAAGCTATCAATGAGCACGAATTTCTTAGATGCTATAAAGTTTAGATTCTATATGATTCCATCATCCATCCTCCTAAGCTTTATCCTCACTGGCCAGTTTCTCATAATTAGGGAGAGGAAACAATTTAAGATTGGCCAATTCCTCAAGTTTATGAGATTGAAGACAATTCCAGACAGACTGTCTCTAGTCTTCTGATAAATAGGCTGATAAATAGAGTTTCAGGTCCTCAGCTTTCTTCAATCCTTGGTATTGCAAATGGCTTAACATTTCTAGAAATTCAGGCTTCCTATTGTGTATTCCAGCAGAGAGGAAGGAGGATGAAAGAAAAAAACAAATCCTCAAAAGCCTTATTTCTTTTTGAGTCAGCGCCCTTAAACAGGCTTTCTGAAATTACCACACAATACTTCTATTTACATATTATACAGGCACTTCTAGTTACAAGTGAGGTAATAGTAACAGTAGTAGTAGTAGTCATCACCTTGGCAATGTAGTTTGGAATCAGAATATGTTTTAGGGGCAGAGTCAACAAAACTTGGTAGTGATGTGCATATGAGAATTGAAGAAATCAAGGAATTAGGGTAACTTCCAGGTTTTGGACCTGAGAAAATGGGTGTCTATAAATAACATTAAAATTGAGAAGGAAAAAAAAGATTTGGGGTCAGAGAGAAAACCCATAATTTTTGTTTTGATATTATTAAGTTTGCAGTGCTTATATATGTGTTTTTAAAAGTTGGTATAAATTTAAGAGAGAGGTTAAGATTAGGTTTATAAATTGAGAGTCATTCATATAATGATATTTAAAACCATGGAACCAGATGAGATCACCAGGGAAACAAAGTGCTGGGAAATAATTCTCCAAGACAGTTCTTTAGTTTTTTGTTTGTAACTTTTTCAAGGATGTTTGTGAAGTAAATTGCCTTGGAAGAGAGAGGTAGTGTATCAACCTGGAGCAGAGATTAAATTTGCTTCCTGACCCAGATAATAAAAAGAATGACTCCACCCCAGACAGAAGTTGGGCATATTGGCTAGTAGCCTTTAAAACATCAGTTCAGGGGTTTTCTGAACATGTGGTTGATTTTTACAATAGCATCCACCTGGGTCACTTCTGCATTATCCCTGTGGGCCTTGGAGGAAAGGGGAAAATAATGGAAACATGAAGCTCCTGCTACCTGTTATGTCATGAGCAATAAAGTCCTTTGTCTATGACTCAGGAGTTTGGTGTCTTTTGCCAGCATCTACAGAATTCTGGCAAGTCAATTTGTTAGCTTGCAATTAAGGTAAAACTTCAGAGTCTTCACAGTTTTTAAAAATATAAAGAAGAGAAAAAGAGTAATGTCTTGGACTAGCCAACATGTACAGGTCAAGAGAGATTGAGAATCCAGGAAAGGAAAATAAGAAGGAATAGCCAGTCATATCAAAACAAACAAGAATTTATTTTACTTTTTTTTTTTCATGGAATCCTATATTTAAGATATATATTTCAAATAGGATGAAATTTTTGTTCTGATGTCAACTGTTTGGAAAGATAATTGACCACTGGATTCAGCAAGTTTTAGGAACTAGTTAAGGAACTTAACTAGACCTACAACTAGTAGAGATTTACGTTGAGAGATTAATAATCTATACCACTGTCTATAACTTATTTATGTATATGTGAAGAAGCAATCTCTTTAATAAACAGTGCTAATGTCACACAAATAATACAGATATTTATGGCCATCTGGGAAGGTTATTTTTTAAACCTTTTTATTTTGAAATAATTATAGATTCACATGCAGTTGTAAGAAATGATATAGAGAGATCCTATTCTACTTCATTCAGTTTTCTCCAGTGTTAACATCTTGCATAACTGTAGTACAATACACAACCAGGAAATTGACATTGAAAAAAATTCATTGACCTTATTCGGTTATCACCAGTTTTACATTCATTTATGGGTGTGAGTGTATTTAGCTCTATGCAATTTTATCATATATGTAGATTTATGGGATCACCACCACATAAGATTCAGAACAGTTCCATCACAAGAATCCCTTGTGCTACCCTTTTATAGCCACAGTCATCACCTTCCTTCATCAAATAAAAATTAGCCAAATGAAACAAAGAAAGAGAGAAGTGGGCAGAGAGAGAGAGAGAAAGTTATGTGGCATGAGAATGTGTGACAAGCATAAAAAACAGTAACTTTAACTCTCTGTTGTTAATTTATGTTCCTTTGCTTTATTATGAGTATACTTATTTGCTTTGTTTTGGGGGGGAGAAAAATTTGTATGGTAGATAGCTAGATAATAGATGGATGAATGATCAATGGCTCAAGCAATAAAATAAGTACTTTTGGAATTTTCAGCCTCTTATTTTATCAGTTGTAATCGATCCTCAGCAATTTGATATACAAATGTTAAGTGCCTTCCATTTATTTAAAAAAGCTAAGTTCTGATAAACGAAGACTATATGATCAATGCAAATACCATCCTTTATCCTCTCCCAGATAGCTGGTTATAAATCATGATATGACTGGATCCAATGGTGTGATTTAAATGACAGTGCTTTGTAAATAGACCACTACTATATAAATATTTTTATTATATAACTTAGAAAGAGATACATTCCATAAGTCAGATAAAAAGCCATGTCAGTTCAAAGAGAGAAAAAGGGAGAGAGGATACTTTGCTGGAAGATAGAAGAATATAGTACAGAAGCCATAACACACATAACTCACACCTCCAACTTTTCTTTCCTCCTGCCCAAGGGAAGTTCACTTTCACATACAGCAGGGAAATAAGATTGGACAGCTTTTCCTGTGTTCATCTAGTTCAGAATCCTTCTTAGCACCGATAGTCTTTTGCCAGTGATACCAAATTTTTCATCAACAACATTCCTGTATGTCTGGTCACCAGATAGAACCCAGATTCATGATTAACTACTATTCTACTGGAGTCGGTGAGGAGATGAAGTGAGAAGGACCTCCAATTCTATACTTCTCTGACCCTTCAGTCTCCTCTGAGATTATCAAACCATGTTGTACAGAAAAATGGAACAATTCCAAAGGGAAAGTACAATGGAGGAGTAAGAAATTAGTCTCTCCCTACTGTAGACTACACCTTAGGTCTCAAAGGAAAGGAATCTTTGAGAGTTCTTTTAATCCATCTGCTCCTCTCCCTAGGTTCA
>NW_006794958.1:1607976-1608720 GCF_000442215.2 Lipotes vexillifer | reverse complement strand
TCTTTCCCTTCTTCAAGTCTCTTCATCCAAATCTCTACCTACACTCCTGGAAACACAGCTTCTTCTCCTGACAAGAGGAAATCTTGTTCTCTTCCTGCACTAGATTTGAGTTGGTCTACCAGAAGGAATCCCTGAATTTCAGCAATGATGTCTGTTGCTCCCCAAGTTTACAAATGAGTCAGGGACTCTAGAGCCCCTTCTGTAAGGTCTTTATGGATCATCTGGTCAGGATATCTTTATTTTCCCAGCCATGTCAGGTAAAGATATGCCAGTTCCCTTAAAGTTTCTGTTCAGTTATGCACATGCACATTTCCAAGTATAAATATTAATTTTCATGGATGATACAGTTTATATCCTTATTAAAATCTTTTGTTTTATCAGTTAACAAATCAACTGGCCCTTTTTCTAAAGTCATGAGGTCCACTGAGTATAAAGATTAACCTCAAAAGCTTCTCCCTTTGCAGACAGTCCTGCTCTGGTATAAGATGGCCGGGGAGAAGGGGTAGCCTGTTCTTCCCTTTACAGTTGCCTTATGAGCTGATGTCAAAGATGGGCTATAGGGGCTTCGCTTCCCTGGTGGTACAGTGGTTGAGAGTCCGCCTGCCAATGCAGCGAACACGGGTTCGTGCCCCGGTCCAGGATGATCCCACGTGCCGCGGAGCAGCTGGGCCCGTGAGCCATGGCCACTGAGCCTGCGCGTCCGGAGCCTGTGCTCTGCAACGGGAGAGGCTGCAGCGGTGAAAG
>NW_006794958.1:1604945-1607966 GCF_000442215.2 Lipotes vexillifer | reverse complement strand
CAAAAAAAAAAAAAAAAAAAAAAAGATATGGAGCAGGATTAGCATTCCTCGAAGGTGAAAAACATGAGCACCCACATATAAAATCAGAAAGTTGTGGGAATTACAAGGAAGCAGTGAATAATTCTGCTTTGCCAGATGATAGTGGCATGGAAAACAGTGAACTCAAAACCTAGGAAACAAGTCGAATTACTGAAAATTTTTCTAGAAAAGATTATAATTAGTCTTTAGGAACCCAAAGGAAGCAGCATGCATGGAAAAGGCTAAAAAGGACTGAAGTAAAGTGAAACTGGACACAGTGAGATGATTAAAACAATCCTGGTGAGGGAGCCCTGGAATATCTTTTGTTCATATTACCCCCAAGACAAGAAATGTCTTTCTACTGAATAGGAATACAAAATAATGACTGAATTTTATAGCCAGATTCTGAACAAGTAAACATACAAAACAAAACAATATGAGAGCTAGGGATTTTGCAAATTGTTAACTTTCCCAGAATACCAAGATATAACCTTTTAATATATTAAAGGAAAAAAAGATATTATCTGAAATATTTATCTTTATTTTCAGGTAACACCCAGGTCTTAAGAGGATATGGTGAGGCGTGCTAATCAGTTTAGATAAACTTGGTAAAATATATTTTGATTGCTTTGGTTTATCTAATATGAACACTGACATTCAAGTGTACTACTGTAATTATTGAGCTATAAATAATATATTCTGTACTGCTATAAATATGTTAGGGTGAACACTGACATTCAAGTGTACTACTGTAATTATTGAGCTATAAATAATATATTCTGTACTGCTATAAATATAAATTATAATAAATTATAAAATATAAGGTCTTAAGAGGATATGGTGAGGCGTGCTAATCAGTTTAGATAAACTTGGTAAAATATATTTTGATTGCTTTGGTTTATCTAATATGAACACTGACATTCAAGTGTACTACTGTAATTATTGAGCTATAAATAATATATTCTGTACTGCTATAAATATGTTAGGGTTTTATAAAATTCCTATTCTTGCTATGAAAATCATAATAAAAGTTGCTAAAATATATTACTCATAATAACTTTAAAGCAATGAGTGCTTTTTGTTCCATTTTACAGATATAGAAAATGAGGTTCCCAGAACCTGGGTAAATTATCCAAGTTAATAAAGGGGAGGCAAAGCTGTGGTTTCAAAATGATTCTGTCTCCAAACAGTGCTAACGTTTATAAGAAGAGTTATGTATCAAAATTGTTATCAAAGACATGTTAATTTTAAGATTTAGCAACTTCATTCAAAATATCAGTTTATTGGGCCTTCAAAGCCAAGACTCTGTTATTAAAACTATCTGTGAAGCTGTTTAAAATTACAAACAGGAATAGACTTGCACTCTTCATAGTATATTTGATTTAGTTCAGGAAGATATTTCCAATCTGAAAGAGAACCTGTGTTATCCAGTCTCAGGCTGGCAAACGCACAACATTGTTGCTCCTTCTTATTCCAAACGTGACTACTATTTAAATCCACTGCTCAATAATACACTCGATTATTTTGGGTGGATAAATCAGCAAAGCAAGAATTGGATCTTTCTCCTTACCCTTGTTTTTTCAGGTTCATTACTAAACTGCATCAGAAGATTTTTCCCATTTTCCTCCACCTTCTTAAGGGCAATTTATTCTAACTTTTCTTTAACTGAGGTAATACTTCTTTCTTTGAAAGAGAACTCTAGAAAACATTAAGACAGGCAGACATTTTCCCATCAAGTCCAACTCATAACTTATAATACAAGTGTCTTCCCATTCACCCTGTCATCCTTAACTATCAACATCGAAATGGGATTTCAGGTGAGGATCTAATACACAAATACATTAATGTATTATATGCATTTTAATAGAAGGTAAAAAGCCTAGGCCTCAGAAAAGGATTTAAATTATGGAATTTAGACCTTGGAAAGATAGGGAGAGCTCTTTTGGGAAACGGAATGCAGTATAGAGAGTAAAGTCATAGATATCTTTTTATTCCCTCTAAAGTCGCCAAACTATGCAATTATATCCCTTAAAAGTAAATGAAGCCCTGGTGATTTCAAAGTGTTGACATAGGCTATTCCTGCTAGAAGAAACTTTGCTGACACATAGAACACTAAGTCAACTACAATAATTATACTTTTAAAACCTTAATCCATTTCCTCACAAGCCATCCAGATAATCAGTAAAACACTAGGAAACGAGCTTTAGGAGACAGCTGCCTCATCAGAACACTGATAACAGAAACACAACTTTAATTTTAAAAACTAAGAAAAGCTTGATAGAAGTTAGCTGAAAATAAACCATATGTAGGACAACATATGAAATCTATTTTATGACCCATGAACAGTGGTCAATGAACTATTTTAATAGCAGAACCATGTATTTATCATTGAAAATATACTTTCTGTGTGTAGAACATTTCTTATGCCTCTTCTCACATCGGTTAGGCTCATCTTTTTTGCTTCAGCCATTGCTGTGGAACCCAGTTGTATACAAATGCAACCCAACCTCACCTAGCTTGAGCTAATATGATTGGACCTCTTGTTTTCTGCCCTGGGGCATATCCGCCACCATCATACAGCATTCAGTAGCTCAATTAAACATTCTAGCCCATGCATAAGACAAAGCTGGAAGTATGAGGTGTTTACGTTCCGTAGGGTAACCCCTGACAAATGGGGGAACTGAATGGAGCCAATACAAATAGTCCCTCATTCATGTCTCAGGCAGAGATGTAATGCTGAATAGAGGGCCTCGAGTCAGGTTGAGGCCCAATCACCCTCAGTGGTAACCAGCTGAATGGTGTATTCTTGAATAGCTTTCTCTCCTTCCCTGTGTCATTCTTTCTAGATCCCCTTCTTGTTTGTAACCAGCAAATTTCTTGCACACAAGGTCTATTCTCTCATTTGGAAATAGCTGGTTTTAGGAGTGTCCCTAATAGTAGCAAATGGACTGGTCACTTGTCCAGCAACCTAAAGAAGAAAGATCAGAAGATGGGGCAAGGAGT
>NW_006794958.1:1602212-1604886 GCF_000442215.2 Lipotes vexillifer | reverse complement strand
GGGAAAGAGACATTATGGATGGATGGCTGGGAGTGGGTAACTGTGAAGATCTTTAAGCATATGTGAATTCCAACAAGAAAACATCTGGAGTAGAAGAGACAATAAACAACCAGTGCATAAGAACATATATCAGAAATACATAACAAACATGTCCCCACAAAGAAGAGCATGCTTTTCCAATAGAACTTAGAGCCTTGTTTGGTAGACATTTGAACCTGTAATTATAGGCACACTCAACACCTAAATGTCTATACATATTCTCAAAGGGAAAGAAAATCCTGTGATGAATATTTCACAGCACCTGTTCCCTTTTTCTGCTGAAGGCATTAATTTTTAGCATGCCTGACACAAAATCATCTGAAAGTTTTAGAGATATGAGATGTGATGCCTTAGTGTACCTCCACACACATACTTACAATGTTATATTTCCTTGAATTATAGAAAAACACAAAGCAACATAGATCTGTGTGAGAAAATCTATGCAGTTTACTCACATTTAAGATTTGAAAGAAGGGAAGGATTATTGGGGTGAGATTAGAGATAAATTTCAAACTGGCTTTCAAAGGAAAGGAAGAATTTGCAAGGGCAAATTCAAGGGCAAGGGCAAAGTTAAAGGTACACAGGAAGAGATTAGCATGTGTGGTGGAAAAGGAGAGCTAATATGTACTGTGCTCTTTGGATGAGACAGGTTATATCCTTGGTTATACCCAGTCCATGCCCCTCCTCAACTGAAGTCCTACCCTTTGTCTTAGCCTCTCTCATTTCAAAAATTGTCAAATTTATTCTTATAGGTGCTCAGGTAAAAATTGGGGAGGGCTAGCTATATACAAATCTTATGGGCTCTGCTTTCAACATATATCCTGAGTCTAGCACTCTCTATCACATCTACCACCAGTAGTCTCCTCTAACCCACAATCACATCCCTCCTGGACAATTGCTACAGTCTCCCAGTCGGTCTTACTGCACCCTCCCTTACTCTCCTATAGTTTCTTCTTCCACAAGAAGCCAGAGGAACAATTTCTTAAAATCCCAAGGCACATCGCATTACTGTTCCACACAAAACTGTCTAATGGCTTCTCTTCCTGATTAAGAGTAAAATCCAAAATCTTTTCTATGGCTTCACAAGGCTTGGCACTCCCCCCATCCCCTCAGCTACCTCTCTAATCTAATCACTGACCACTGTCCATTTGCCAACTTTGATCCAGACACAGTTGCCTCCTTGCTATTCTTTAAACCTGTCAAGCACACACCTGCCTTAAGGCTTTTGTACTCACTTATTGGTCTCACTAAAAAAACACCACTCTTCTCTATATGATAACCACTTGGCTAGTTTCACTTTATTGGGTCTCAATTCCTCCCTCAAATACCACCTCCTGAGAGATATCTTCCATGATAACTACATCTAATATAGCAGTTCCATTTACTCTCGATGCCTTTATCTTGCCTTATTCTCCTTTAGAGAATTTATTACTGCCTCTAATGCTAGGTATTTGTTTAATATTTATCTCTTCTCACTAGAATTTCATCTCTATAAGAGCAGGGATTTTGTCTATATTTTCTTCATTACTGTATGTCCAGAATCTACAATGGTATTTGGCACATAGTGGTTAGTTTACAAATATTAAGTGAATAAAGATTACTTTAATTCTTTCAAAACCTTATGAGATAGGTAGCATTCCCCATTGTGCTAAGAGGAAACTGTACACAGAAATATTAAATGCCTTTACCACAGTCAATAGCTAATAAGACTTATAATTCAGATTTATATGTAGGCTTCAGAGTCTACATTTTTAATGACTCCTTTATACTGCCTTTTCAGGGTGGGACTATAAGAAGAGGAGGTATAAATGAGCAGAAGCTGCATATTAGCAAGTAGTAAAAGGTAAGGTTTGATAAATTATATTTTCACACTAGGACATAACATAAAATTCCCCACATTTAAATTCCTCATCTATTAATGCTTGACTCAGGGTTACAGGAAGTTTATTCCAATCCATAAATATAAATTTTAAAAGAAATTAAAGATAATTACTGCTGAGATTTTAAATGTTACATATTTTGTTACTTTATCACAATAGCATGAAATAAATATCTTGAATATATCTTCCATTAAAAAGACTCCTAGGGCTTCCCTGGTGGCGCAGTGGTTGAGAGTCCACCTGCCAATGCAGGGGACACGGGTTCGTGACCCGGTCCGGGAAGATCCCACATGCCGCGGAGCGGCTAGGCCCGTGAGCCATGGCCGCTGAGCCTGTGCGTCCGGAGCCTGAGCTCTGAAACGGGAGAGGCCGCGACACTGAGAGGCCCGCGTACCGCAAAAAAAAAAACAAAAAAAAACAAAAAAAACACAAAGACTCCTAGTATTTAAATCTTACTTGAAATCTTGCAATTTCCCACAGGAAAAAGAAATTAAGAGTAACAGACTATGCTATTGCCAGAGAACAAAATTACTGTAAATATAATTTAGGAACTACTATTTGCTAACAGCTGTTATTTGGAAGTGCATATGTAATAAACTACGTTCATTTCCAGAGTCAGTATCACACACTTCAGAATGATGTCAGTCAGCCTGATGAAGACTGGGGCTGTAGGGGCTTCCCTGATGGCGCAGTGGTTGAGAATCTGCCTGCCAATGCAGGGGATACGGGTTCGAGCCCTGGTCTGGGAAGATCCC
>NW_006794958.1:1591711-1601797 GCF_000442215.2 Lipotes vexillifer | reverse complement strand
AAAAAAAAATTAAAAAAAAAAAAAAAAAAAAAAAGACTGGGGCTGTAATCTGAACTCCCATTATTAACTAGAGTCACTGCTAAATATTTAGTACTGAATGATACCGCTAAATTGTGGTCATTTAGCTGAGAAAAACCAACTGAAAATGCTAGCATGCATGCAGGTGGTGTATCAATGACAAATTAATTTTTTTAATCCTAAAACATTTGTTAAAGAAATCAATAAACTGTTAGAAATCTTAGAAGCTATTCTCAGTTACACTGGTAACTATAAGTTGTTTCTTGTCAGTGTTTTTTCATTTATAAAACAGGACAATTTAATTAAATGCCTTCATTTTTTGCCCTGGCCACATGCTCTGCATGCTTATCTAGACTCTGAAGTACACCATTTCTTATACTGAAGTGCCTTTAGAAGCCGTTCTTTACTCTCCAAATTTCATCAGTAGCTAATGCTTTTTCAGTTGTCCCAAGAAGGTCAGCTTTGTCCCTGCATAAACATGATAAGCTTCACTTGGGCTTAAATTCTGTTTGATCATTCTTTGTAACTCTAACAGCACAAAATTCAGTAGTCTATGATTTGTTAAAAAAAAAAAAAGAGACGTGAATATTAGCTTTTCTTAAGTTGCTCTATATGAGGAGAAAGGTAGCCAAATGAGATTTAATTTAATTAGCACCTATGTAAGGAGGCATAGTATCTCTTAATTGGAATGGAATAAAATGATATGCATACCTAAAGAGTTGGTATGTAACAAATCTCAGCGTGATGCTATGTTAACAGCTTGAAAACAATATACAGAAAAGAGAATCAGTGATCTTAAAGATAATTAATAGAAATTTCCCAAACTGAAATGCAAACAGAAAAACAATGACAAAAACAGAACATTCAAGAACTATGGGAAAATTACAAAAGCTGTAGCATACACATGGTTGGAATACCAGAAAGAGAAGGAGCACGTAACAGAGTTAAAGAAATCAATGAAGTAAAAATGGACAATTTTTTTCTAAAATTAATAGTAAACATTCATCCAGAAAGCTCAGAAAGTACCAAGCAGGATAAATATTTTAAAAATCTACATCTAGGCATATCATATTCAAATAGAAGAAAACCGAAAACAAAGAGCATCATACGACTGTATTAATCCTCAATCTGGTCTAAAAAGAGGTTTCTAAACATTTTCAAAAAGAGTGCCTTCTTGAGATTAAATCTGATGGAAACTCAACTGTAAAACATAAAAATGTATAACAGAAGAGCTGCACTTATGTAAGGGAAGTTTGATATGGGAAGGATAACACTGAGGACTTTCTGTGCACACACCCATATTCTAGGACAGCTCTGTCCAATAAAACCAAGATGTGAGCTATATGTGTTATTTTAAGTCGCCTAGGAACCACCTTCTTAAGTAAAAAGTGAGAGTTGAAATTAATTTTATAACTATGTTTTATTTTACCTAATACATAAATGCATTTTACTATGTAACTAACAAAATTAATGATATATGTTATATTCTTTTTCTACTAAGTCTTAAAATTTAATGTGCATTTTTACTTACTGTGCATCTCAATTCATATGCTTAATTTTAATGAAAATATGTAAACTGTTTAAAGATTACAGAAGAATTAGAGTTGAAAAAGTATATTTACATACCCATGTTGTTGGTTTTTTCAAAACTTATTTATACAGCAGGTTCTTATTAGTTATCTATTCTATACATATTAGTGTATATATGTCAATCCCAGTCTCCCAATTGATCCCACCACCCCCCACCACCACTTTCCCCCCTTGGTGTCCATACATTTGTTCTCTACACCTTTGTCTCTATTTCTTCCCTGCAAACCAGTTCATCTGTACCATTTTTCTAGATTCCACATATATGCATTAATATATGTTTGCTTTTCTCTCTCTGACTTACTTCACTCTGTATGACAGTCTCTAGATTCATCCACATTTCTACGAATGACCCAGTTTCATTCCTTTTTGTGGCTGAGTAATATTCCATTGTATATATGTACCACATCTTCTTTATCCATTTGTCTGCCAATGGGCATTTAGGTTGCTTGCATGACCTGGCTATTGTAAATAGTGCTGCAATGAACATTGGGGTGCATGTGTCTTTCTGAATTATGGTTTTCTCAGGGTGTATGCCCAGTAGTGGGATTGCTGGGTCATATGGTAGTTCTACTTTTAGTTTCTTAAGGAACCTCCATACTGTTCTCCATAGTGGCTGTATCAATTTACATTCTCACCAACAGTGCAAGAGGGTTCCCTTTTCTTCACACCCTCTCCAGCATTTGTTGTTTGTAGATCTTTTAATGATGCCCATTCTAACCAGTGTGAGGTGATACCTCATTGAAGTTTTGATTTACATTTCTCTAATAATAAGTGATGTTGAGCAGCTTTTCATGTGCCTCTTGGCCATCTGTATGTCTTCTTCAGACAAATGTCTATTTAGGTCATCTGTCCATTTTTTAATTGGATTTTTTTTTTTAATACTGAGTTGCATGAGCTATTTATATATTTTGGAGGTTACTCCTTTGTCCTTTGATTCACTTGCAATTATATTCTCCCATTCTGAGGGTTGTCTTTTTGTCTTATTTATAGTTTCCTTTGCCATGAAATGCTTTTAAGTTTCATTAGGTCCCAATTGTTTATTTTTGTTTGTTTTTTTTCATTACTCTAGGAGGTGGGTCAAAAAGATCTAGCTGTAAATTATGTCACAGAGTGTTCAGCCTATGTTGTCCTCTAAGAGTTTTATAGTGTTTGGTCTTACATTTAGGTTTTTAATCCATTTTGAGTTTAGTTTTGTGTATGGTGTTAGAGAGTGTTCTAATTTCATTTTTTTACATGTGGGTGTCCAGTTTCCCAGCACCACTTATTGAAGAGATGATCTTTTCTCCATTGTATATCCTTCCCTATTCTGTCATAGATTAGTTGACCATAGGTGCATGAGTTTATCTCTGGGCTTTCTATCCTGTTCCATTGATCTATATTTCTGCTTTGTGCCAGTACCATATTGTCTTGATGACTGTAGCTTTGTAGTATAGTCTGAAGTCATGGAGTCTGATTCCTCCAGCTCCATTTGTTTCCTCAAGAGGGTTTGGCTATTCAGGGTCTTTTGTGTCTCCAAACAAATTTTAAGGTTTTTTTCTTCTAGTTCTGTAAAAAATGCCACTAGTAATTTGATAGAGATTGCATTGAATCTGTATATTGCTCTGTGTAGTACAGTCATTTTCACAATACTGATTTTTCCAATCCAAGAACATGGTATATCTCTCCATCTCTTTGTGTCATCTTTGATTTCTTTCATCAGTGTCTTATACTTTACTGAATACAGGTTTTTTAACTCATTACATAGGTTTATTTCTAGGTATTTTATTCTTTATGTTGCAATGGTGAATGGGATTCTTTCCTTAATTTCTCTTTCAGATTTTTCATCATTAGTGTATAAGAATGCAGGAGATTTCTGTGCATTAATTTTGTATCCTGCAACTTTACCAGATTCACTGATTAGCTCTAGTAG
Source organism: Lipotes vexillifer (assembly GCF_000442215.2). Lineage (NCBI taxonomy): Eukaryota > Metazoa > Chordata > Mammalia > Artiodactyla > Lipotidae > Lipotes > Lipotes vexillifer. Next base: position 1,598,280 of record NW_006794958.1, on the reverse strand, counting down.
TTTTCTGGTAGCATCTTTAGGATTATCTATGCACATTATCATGTCATCTGTGAACAGTGACAGTTTTACTTCTTCTTTTCCAATTTGGATAATTTTATTTCTTTTTTCTTCTCTGATTGCCATGACTAGGACTTTCAAAACTATGTTGAATAATAGTGGTGAGAATGGATATCCTTGTCTTGTTCCTGATCTTAGAAGAAATGCTTTCAGTTTTTCACTATTGAAAATGATGTTTGCTGTGAGTTTGTCGTATATGGCCTTTATTATGTTGATGTAGATTCCCTCTATGCCCACTTTCTGGAGAGTTTTATCATAAATGGGTGTTGAAATTTGTCGAAAGATTTTTCTGTGTGTACTGGGATGATCATATGGTTTTTATTCTTCAATTTGTTAATATGGTGTATCACACTGATTGATTTGCATATACCTAAGAATCCTTGCATCCCTGGGATAAATCTCACTTGATCATGGTGTATGATCCTTATAATGTGTTGTTGGATTCTGTTTGCTAGTATTTTGCTGACGATTCTTGCATCTATATTCATCAGTGATATTGATCTGTAATTTTTTTTTGTGATATCTTTGGTTTGGGTATCAGGGTGATGGTGGCCTCATAGAATGAGTTTGGGAGTGTTCCACCCTTTGCAATTTTTTGGAAGAGTCTGAGAATGATAGGTGTTAGTTATTCTCTAAATGTTTGATAGAATTAACCTGTGAAGCCATCTGGTCCTGCACTTTTGTTTGCTGGAAGATTTTTAATCACAGTTTGAATTTCATTACTTGTGATTGGTCTGTTCAGATTTTCTGTGTCTTCCTGGTTAAGTCTGTGAAGGTTATATCTTTCTAAGAATTTTTCCATTTCTTCCAGGTTGTCAGTTTTATTGGCATAGAGTTGCTTGTAGCATTCTCTTATGATGCTTTGTATTTCTGCAGTGTCTGTTGTACTTCTTTTCCATTTCTAATTTTATTGATTTGGGTCCTCTCCCTCTTTTTCTTGATGAGTCTGGCTAAAGTTTTATCAATTTTGTTTATCTTCTCAAAGAACCAGCTTCTAGTTTTATTGATCTTTGCCTTTGTTTTCTTTGTTTTTATTTCTTTTATTTCTGCTTTGATCTTTAAGATTTCTTTGCTTCTACTAACTTTGGGTTTTGTTTGTTCTTCTTTCTCTACTTCCTTTAAGTGTAGGTTAGATTGAGATTCTTTTTGTTTCTTGAGCTAGGATTGTATTGCTATAAACTTCCCCCTCAGGACTGCTTTTGTTGCATCACATAGGTCTTGGATCATTGTGTTTTTGTTGTCATTTGTCTCCATGTAGTTGTTTGATTTCTTCTTTGATTTCCTCAGTGATCTCTTGGTATTTAGTAACATACTGTTTAACCTCCATGTGTTTATGTTTTTTATGTTTTTTTCCCTATAATTTATTTCTAATTTCATAGTGTTGTGGTGGGAAAAGATACTTGATATGATTTCAATTTTCTTAAGTTTACTGAGGCTTGATTTGTGACCCAAGGTATGATCTATCCTGGAGATTGTTCTGTGCACACTTGAGAAGAAAGTGTAATCTGCTGTTTTTGGATGGAATGTCCTATAAATATTAATTAAATATATCTGGTCTATTATGTCACTTAAAGCTTTTATTTCCTCATTAATTTTCTGTCTGGATGATCTGTCCATTGATGTAAATGAGGCGTTAAACTCCCCCACTATTACTGTGTTACTGTGGATTTCCTCTTTTATAGTTGTTAGCATTTGCCTTTTTTACTGAGGTGCTCCTATGTTTGGTGCATATATATTTATAACTGTTATATCTTCTTCTTGGATTGAACCCTTGATCATTATGTAATGTCCTTCCTTGTCTCTTGTAACATTCTTTATTAAAGTCTATTTTATCTGTTATGAGTATTGCTACTCCAGCTTTCTTCTGATTTCCATTTGCATGGAATATCTTTTTCTATCCCCTCACTTTCAGTCTGTGTCCCTAGGTCTGAAGTGGGTCTCTTGTAGACAACATATATATGGGTCTTTTTTTGTATCCATTCAGTGAGCCTGTGTCTTTTGGTTGGAGCATTTAATCCATTCACATTTAAGGTAATTATCAATATGTACGTTCCTATTACCATTTTCTTAAATGCTTTGGGCTTCTTTTTGTAGGTCCTTTAGTTCTCTTGCGTTTACCACTTAGAGAAATTCCTTTAGCATTTGTTGTAGAGAGGGTTTGGTGGTGCTGAATTCTCTTAGCTTTGGCTTTTCTGTAAAGCTTTTGATTTCTCTGTCGAATCTGAATGAGGTCCTTGCCCAGTAGAGTAATCTTGGTGGAGAATCTTGAAAGGTTCTTCCCTTTCATCACTTTAAATATATCATGCCACTACCTTCTGGCTTGTAGTTTCCACTGAGCAATCAGCTGTTAACCTTATGGGAGTTTCCTTGTACATTATTTGTCATTTTTCCCTTGTTGCTTTTAATAATTTTTCTTTGCCTTTAATTTTTGTCAGTTTGATTGTTATGTGTCTTGGCACGTTTCTCCTTGGGTTTATCCTGCCTGGGACTCTCTGTGCTTCCTGGACTTGGGTGGCTATTTCCTTTCCCATGTTAGGGAAGTTTTTGACTATAATCTCTTCAAATATTTTCTCAGTTCCTTTCTCTCTCTTCTCCTTCTGGGACCCCTATACTGTGAATGTTGTCCCAGAGTTCTCTTAGGCTGTCTCATTCCTTTTCATTCTTTTTTTCTTTATTCTGTTTCACAACAGTGAATTCCACCATTCTGTCTTTCAAGTCACTTATCCGTTCTTCTGCCTCAGTTATTCTGCTACTGATTCCTTCTAGTGCATTTTTCCTTTCAATTATTGTATTGTTCATTTCTGTTTGTTATTTAATTCTTCTAGGTGCTTGTTTTCTTTAGTTCTTCTAGGTCTTTCTTAAACATTTCTTGCATCTTCTTGATCTTTGCCTCCATTCTTTTTCTGAGGTCCTGGATCATCTTCACTATCATTATTCTGAATTCTTTTTCTGGAAGATTGCCTATCTCCATTTCATTTAGTTGTTTTTCTGGGGTTTTATATTGTTCCTTCATCTGGTACATAGCCCTCTGCCTTTTCATCTTGTCTATCTTTCTGTGAATGTGGTTTTTGTTCCACAGGCTGCAGGACTGTAGTTCTTCTTGCTTCTGCTGTCTGGCCTCTGGTGGATGAGGCTATCTAAGAGGCTTGTGCAAGCTTCCTGATGGGAGTGACTGGACAGCTGGGTTTTGCTATGGTGGGCAGAGCTAAGTAAAACTTTAATCCTCTTGTCTACTGATGGGTGAGGCTGATTTCCCTCCCTGTTGGTTGTTTGGCCTGAGACAACCCAGCACTGCAGGCTACAGGCTGTTTGGTGGGTCTAATGGTGGACTCCAGGAGGGCTCACACCAAGGAATACTTTCCAGAACTTCTCCTGCCAGTGTCTTGTCCCTACAGTAAGACACAGCCACTCCCTGCCTCTGCAGGAGACCCTCCAACACTCATAGGCAGGTGTGGTTCCATCTCCTAGGGGTCACTGCTCCTTCCTCTGGGTCTTTATGTGCACACTACTTTGTGTGTGCCCTCCAAGAGTGGAGTCTCTTTTTCCCCCTTCCTGTTGAAGTTCTGCAGTCAAATCCAGTTAGCATTCAAAATCTGATTCTCTGAGAATTCCTCCTCCCATCACCAGACCCCCAGTTTGGGAAGTCTGAGGTTGGGCTCAGAACCTTCATTTCTATGGGTGGACGTCTGTGGTAAAATTGTTTGCCAGTTTGTGAGTCACCCACCCAGCAATTATGGGATTTGATTTTATTGTGATTGTGCCCCTCCTACTGTCTCATTGCATTTTCTCCTTTGTCTTTGGATGTGGGCTATCTTTTTTGGTGAGTTTCAGTGTCTTCCTGTCGATGATTGTTCAGCAGTTAGTTGTGATTCTAGTGCTCTCACAAGAGGAAGAGAGTTCACAGCCTTCAACTCTGACATCATCTACATACTCATGTTCTTCTAAACATAAGTTTTTGAAATTAAATTGACTAGCCATTTTTAACTTTTGACTTAAGTAATGTTAAAATTCTAACAAAATTAAAATTTTATATAAAATTAAAAATTCTGTTCCATAATTTCACTCACCACATTTTAACTGTTCAGTATTTATGTATGGCTAGAAGCTGTCATATTGGACAATGAAGTTCTAGAGTTTCACAGAATACACCTTGAAAACCAGTGGCCTAATCAAAATATTTCCCAAGACTATCATTCAAGAGACTAATACCTTGCTCACCAAGAAGCATTCTTCTTATTTGGCATCTGGGTGCACTGAAAAAATCTTGTTCCTAGACCTATAAGGTGTAATTTCAGACCAGACTTAGTTAAATTCACTGACATAGTAATATCCTGTGAAGTATCTTGGAATCCAGCTAGTTAACTAAAATTTCCCTGGCAGTGCTCCCTTTCAGCATGCAATATTACTTTCAGTATGTCAACATAACATCACTCTGAGATTTGTTCATCACATAGATGGCAGTGTCAGCTCCTTAAATTAATCAGCCTACCCCAAAAGGTATAATAAGTATGAAATAGATTGGGCAGGAGTTATTCTCCAAAGGCTTGTCAACCCACCAGCTTAAAGCAAAGCTGATCACTGCTCTAATAGTTGCAGGTAGTTGCTGAAGCTAGGCAAATAACTCCCAGATGGACTGTTAAAAGGAGGAAGAACTGAATCTGCAAAAGCATAATTGCAAAGTGAATTATAATTTCAAGTAATGTAGAGCCAATAGAGGGTACAGTAATATGAAGTGAAGCAATCAAATGAAATTAATGCTATCTTAACTTAGGTTACTGTAGTTCGTGAACTGTGAAAAGTAATTCTTCAGGAAGCACTAAATCTTGAAAATGGTGGGAATCTTTATGAGGATGGGCGTCACTTGGAATTTTAACTGGTAAAATCTTGGATACTGGAACAGAGAGGAGGAATTCACTATGGAACACTCTTCTTTCTTTCCTCTTCTTTTCTGTCTCGGTCCTTCTATAACCCTAGAGAGTGCAAATGAACTTAGACATGGCGACTTAACTTGCATTTGTTTCGCTTGAACACAATCTCCCTCAGTTATCCCTGTGTTTTACATAAATTTATAAGAATTGTGAAAAGAAGTTCCAGTTAATGAAATTAGAAATAATATAGTTTAGATATAAGAGGAACAAGAATAGATTTCAAAGATTAGATAGTATCCATGTGATTTCATTTGCTCTATTATAATCATAATTTTCCCCTAGCCATTTTGGACACTTACATCAAATAACGAATCCATGCACTATTTTAACATTAGAGTTACTTTTTTAAAAAGTAATAATTACAATATTTGATCATGTCACCTACTTCTCATAAAAGGAATAAATCCCCCCCAAATCCTGAGCAGCATGGTCAAGGCTTTTCACAATATGTTTTTAATTTTTCTTTCCAGATATATCTTTCATTCTAATCTATGTACCCAGGGGTTAAACTCAAAATATATAACAGCTATGGTAAATTTAAAAATTGATCCTAGACATCTTTGGTCTGAACCAGGCTCTTTGAGATCCTCTGCTATGCCAGGCAAGTTTTCCTTTCACTGTTAGATCCTGAGAGTTACAGTGAATCCCAAGAACTGTCCCAAGCTGGATGAAGCAGAGTGACATATCTGAAGGTCTAGGGCTGTGGCTATTTATCAGATGAAATCACAGCATTTCAATATTTTAACACCCAGAATGTATCGTTGTTTATCAGCTGAATGTCTGAAATTCACCTTGAATTACAAATTTCCAGCTTCTAACCATTCCTCATGCATGGGATCAAGAAAGAAAATATTTCTTGAACTGAGTGAAATTAAACTATGCTATGAATTTTCTTCTTTCTCAATGTTTGTTCATAAGATTTCTCTTAGATTACTTTTTAGTTTTTCCACAATCTACCTTTAACTCATATTTTGTGAATCAGCTACAACACCAGCTCCGCTCTTAAGCCTTCCCAGAACCCTATAGTTACAACTAAAGGCTGCCTTCTTCTCAGGATAACAATAATTAAAGTATACCCCTAATGACAGCTACCATAGGAAGACTTTTTAATTATGCTTACTTCTAAATGTGTTATGATAGGGTTTCTGACTTATTCACTTTGTAAATCTATAATGGGAGCCTAGCTGAGTGCCTTTCCATAATAATAGTGCCAAATAAAGAAATTTAAGAGGAGGCCACAAATGCTGGATGAGTAACCATATTGAAAATTTATATCCATTCAAGAGTGTACAAATACTCTTTTATGTATATTAAACCTAATGAGTTTATTCTCTCGGGAAAAGATAAACGATTGCAAGCACAAAGAAGGGAAATGCAGAACTAAGGTCTGCTCTTTAAGATGAGAGCTATATGCTAGTACTAAGCCCAATTTTTATACTTTTATATTTCACCCTCAAACTACTTTAATAATTCAGAATGGTATAATTTACTTTCAATAGTGGAATAAATACTGTAATGACCTTTCTACTGGAAAGGAAAAGAAACATAATTTTTTGCATTGTAATACTGTTTTTTTCTTGACTT
>NW_006794958.1:1531800-1591628 GCF_000442215.2 Lipotes vexillifer | reverse complement strand
CCTGCTGAATAGGTCATCCAAGGGCAAGATCAAGTAACTTGAAGTCAAACTTTGTTAGTGCAGTGATGTCAGTTTGCAAGAAATCTGTAAATCTCATTATGCTTTCTTTTCAAGATGACCTTCCTGTAACTCCCACTTTGTTTTTATATTTTCACATATTTTATGTATAAAGATTCACTGAAAACTATAAGAATTATTCCAACTTTAGGGCAAAATTGCTCTTTTAGCTCCATAAAGAGAAAGAACATGGCAACCTCATATCCATTACAGGCTTACTTTCCACCTCTCTTTCAAGATATTCACTGCATCAAAGATTAGAACTCACTTTTGAAATAAAGTCCATAAATGCAATACACAGTTCCTATTCTAGCCAGTATATCCTCAGCTTCTTATTTATTTGGTTCTAAGACAGAATAGGGTAATTCATTAAAAAGTGCTCTATCTTTTCTTTCTCATTGATTCTTCATTTGTTTCCAATCTCTGAGCTTCCCAGCTCTCTGCTATAAATGTTTAAGGGAACTGTGAATAATCAATCTCCTATTGCTACTTTCCATTTTCTAATTTTTGACTTTTAATTTCAATGTAATACCTTTTAATAAGGGCTATTATATACCTGCATGCAGTTTCCACCAGCCTAGTTGGCAGAAGTGACTTACAGTGTTCGTTCTATCATCCATACAAAGAAATTTCTTTACCATTCCTGTGCCTCCTTCCCCTTTCACCTCTGATACATACACACACCAAATAAGGGAACAACTAATGTTCCCCTAAAAAGTCTTTCAATATCTCATTTTGTCAATCCTTTTGTTTCACTATGATATACTGTTACTAAAGTAGTTATGTGGGCAAGTACATAAGCTAGTGAATCTTTTCTAAAGTTGTTGCACATGTATTCTTTAGTTTTTAGTTCATATTTTCACTGAAAATTAATGGAATCACAACATATTTGGTATATTTTTGTAGCTCATTTCATGTATATTTAACTTCCATGTTTTCAACAGTTTAAATTATTTTTATTTTTATTTCTCTGAGGCATTTAGAAAACAAAGTGAGAAGGTTGGTGGGAGGGAACACCTTACAGTAGATTTATGTTTGGATAGCAAAGTAGGAACTAAAAGTCATTTTACATCTAACTCATATTCTTTTTGCTGCAAGTTAAGCCTTTCTCCTCTTGTTTGTTAAGATGAAAATAATTTAAATTATTCTCTAAAGACATGTGCCAATATAGAAAACGTTAAAAGTTTCCTGGAACAGATACATTTTCTTCCATATTCCATCTTCTATACTTTCCATATACTTTATCCTGAAAAGTGACAAGAGTATAAAAGAGACTCTAAAAATTATTTGTACCAGTGAGTGCACTAAAACAAATGAACTCTTGTTAAATCTTGGTCTTGAAATTTTATGAAAAATCATAAAAATAATTTATATGGATATGGCTATAATTACAGATTACAAATGTCAAAAATTTTTCTAGCCTCAAGTCTTCCTTAAGACCCCAAAGTGATACATTATAATTTTCCTTCTAGCAAAAAAACTAGAAATTTCAAAAATTACTCTTGCTTAATCTTTCCAGTGGTTTACAATACAAGTCAGAAAAAATAATTGTTATGACTTACATAAATTCTTTCTGCTGTACTTTAAACTTTTAGCTTCTTATTTGTTACTGAGATGGAGACAATCACCACCCTCCTAGAGTATTTTATTAAATACTTGGACGAAATAAAACAATTACCTAGGCATTTTTGTTTATTTTAGTAGGCCCAATATTCGTATTTTGACAGCAATCCCCTGGACACTTTCTCATTCATCTTCTGATTTCACACTTTTTCACTGCATACTGACTTAGGAGTGAAGGCAGATTTCTCTTTTAGAAGACTTACGGGTGTTTTATTTTGTTTTTGGGTTTGAGGTTCAGCTAGTTGAAGACATCTCATCCCACAGGAATGGGTTAATCTATAAACATATTTTGAATGCTTTTTCCCCCTGTTTGTTCTTACCAGATTTTAACTCTTATACCCCACCTCATTATAGAAAGCAATGAAAAGAACATTTTAAGAAACACCTTTTCCATTTTTTATGGAAGCAAAGAAAAGGAAAGAGATTACCAACAGTTTATGACATTTCCTAAAAAACAACTCTAGTCTAATCAAGACATTTAGCTTCCAGGTAATGCCCAGGGCTCTAGATTCTCAGCATTCAGAAACAATATGTGTCTGATCAGGACCCAAGGGACCAGCCTGGCTTACATACAATCTGTAGGCAGCTGGACTAGCCTGAGGATAAATTTTGATATTCAAGTTCACTTTGCAATGGATCTAGGTGTCTTATATCTCTGTAATGTTTTTGAAATTACCTAAATTTCTCAAACTGTCTCAGAAATGAATAAAATTTCCTTGATTTGCTTTACCCTGATACCAGATTCTTGATTCTTTCCAACCCATGTCCAGTTTTCTAAAATGTACTGGAATTAGACAAGTTTCCCAGACAAGGATTTGACAAGTGCAATCAGTAGACTGTAAGTATATCAGAACTAAGGGCTCAATAAATACTTTAAAAAATAGTTTATCGTATATATAGTTTCAATTTATAGTGCCAGAATACAAAGACCCAGAATAGGCCTTTCATTACAGGCATATACACCAATATACAGCGACACCAAGCACGTGAATTTTTTAAGCTGACAAAGGAAATTACCATTTCTACCTGATTTCTAAAATAGAAGTCATGAAAACAAAAATACATCTCCCACCATTTAATAACTTTGTTTGAAATACATGTCTTGAGCTTGTCTTTCAACAAACTGGGAAGAACGATTTCTCTTCTATATTGGGCTCTATCTTCTGTCTTGGTGACTTTGTATCTTTCAAGCGTTTCTTACTCCTTCTTGCTCCCTAGCAATTTCCTCACTTGGCAACACTCTGGGAAGGCCCAGATATTTTCCTGTTTGACAGACCAAGGTACCTTTATTCTGTCATCTTAGGGAATGTGTTGACTAAATGAATGGATACAGCTTAATGTGATTTTCTCCCAAATGATTAAAACAGATAAAGTATATAAAGATTTATGAACTGTAGAGTTCATTCATTCAACAAAAATGTACTGAGTCTATTATCTACCAAACCATATGTATTCCCATAAGTATGATCCATAAAGAACATTTAGGTTAGGGAGATTGCTATTGAATGGAATGTTTTGGAAAACATATTAGTACCTTTCAAATTTATCACAAATGTTAATGCTTCATACATGAAAAATCTATGTATAATATGATAAATGTATATAGTTTATAGTTGAAAGGGAATTCTTTCCTTATTATCTTGCAAATAAGTATCACAGAATATTAGGGCTGAAAGAGGCCTAGGTCTTACAGTCTAACACATGAAGATATCAGGTAGAAAAGGTAAATGTTACACAATTAATTACTGAAAGACTTGGAACTTAATCTCACATCTCTTGACTCCCAGCCCAAATTCTCTTGCAAAAATAATAAAAACAATGTTTTCTAACAGGCTATTTTATGATACTATATGCTATTTCTCAACAATAATTTTAAATTATTAACAATGAGATTTTTTTTTCATGACTCTCAAAAGTACACAATTTTATCAGCATTATCCTGGGTAAAAAAATTCAGAACAAAATTTGGACTAATAGTAGTCTATAGTTCAATGAAAGTATTTCATATTTTAAAAGCCTTTCTGTTGTTATCAGTTTAAATAAGGTCAAACCTTACACATTGCTTTGGTATCAGTAGACTTTTTATTTTTTTAATGCTACTGTTTATATAGGAGGTTCAATCTGATTGACAAGGATAGGGGAGCATGAGATGCCCTTTGAAATTACTTAATTCTCTCTTTTTAAGTCAAGAGAGAATTAATCATAGTCTTTATTTAGTAGAGAAGGTAGATCATTGACCTTTCTATTGCAACAGTCTCACCTTATGACCCAGCTGAGAATCTTGCTCCACAATTAACTATGTTAACATGGGGCAGCACAGAGTTACCATGCTCTGTCATATGAGAAGGCACATGTCTTCCTATTTGGGAACATTTTCCTGTTCTGAGTAGTCTTCGTGCCATTTAGGTTAATGAATTATTACCATCTAGGTAAACTACTGGGACTTTATAATAAACATGAACTTCGTTTGATCTTCTCTCAAAACTAAGCCATATTTGTTATTTAAAATTAATTTCCTCTAGGATTATGAGAAATATTGTTGATGGCATTTGATATCCAGACATCTTTACCTTTTAATACCATATAACAACAAAGCATCATGGAATTAGATTCCTCATCTTATGAATAATTAAGCTCCTTTTTTACCAATCTAATTTGTCTCAATACTGAAGTCTCTAGATTTAGCTACAAAAATCTAAAATTATCAAGACAATTATGCAGCAGGAAAGAGCTAATATTTCTAGATATTTAGGTGAAGCAAAAGGTGAGCAAAATTTAGGTTAATGAAAGTCAAACTCAAAAAGAAATCAAAGAACTCAGAATCATAATGGTGTAATTGAAGGAATTTCAAGAAATGAAATATATTTATTTTCTCACAACAATTACAATGATAAAAATAAAGTATTACTCCATTGACAATCACATCTTGACTACTATGCAATGTTTGGGGATGTATTTGCTCAGTTAATCTCATTATGATTTTTTTATGAAATACTCATCAATAGGTATATAATACTATCATGTGAAACTTATAGGCTTAATTTTAAAACACACATTTAAAAAAGAAAATATTTTACTGATGCTATATATTTATATATAATTATCATATATAAATAAATATATATAATATTGATGAGAAAGTAATTTTATTATATTCAAGAAGAAAAATATTAGCTGTTAAAATATTCTTGTTAGTTTAGTAGTAAAAAACAAATCAGTAAATTAAGGGAAATATGTATAGATTAGCAGAACATTTTAAAGAAAAAGAACAGCTCTACTGTAGACCTAGGAAAACAGGGGCTCCTGTTCTGGACCCCGTCTTTAGAGTTTCCAGTTCTGACCTTACCCTGGCCATGCCTCTCCCCACTGGGTGAGGAGTCAATGCAGCCAATGGGATGTGCCCACATTAAGCCTTTTACTTAGTCTAGGCCATGCTCTGGATTCTAAGACACCGGAATATCTGCTCAAATTGACTATGTTCATTTCTAGGGCCTATGCAAGTTTCTTTCTGATTCTGCCTTCTTGAGGAACAATGAAGCTGTTCATATGCCTAGCCATAGGTTACACTTGATCTTTTGTGTTATACACAATTACTGTCAAATGCAATGGTAGCTTGGTAAGCAAAAGGAGGAAGGTGGAAAATGAGTAAGGATAGTGCAGACATTCACAATGTACAGTTCTTATCTTTTCTACCAGGAGAAAAAACAAAAATCCCTCTCTTTGCCTCATTGGCATCCACTATCATAATCTGATGATTAGTTTGTCATAAATTGCCTTAAGGTATGATGTGTTATCCTTTGCTGAAATCATACTTTAATTTTAACTAGAATTACCAAGGTTTAACTCAGGGGTCTATATATTATGAGAATCTGTGAAGTCAGGGATTTTTTAGTAGCCCTTCATATCACACTAAATAATGTTATGATTTGTAGACAGCCAGAAAGCTCTAGGAAAAGTATCTACTAGACTGCATTGCCTTCACAAAGTATAATAAAATATGCTGTCTCTTTCTGCATGCTAAATGTCTTGCTGCACTTATTTTTCTTAGTATGATGGTCCTCATGAATTGTTGGCATTTTACATCGGGCTTTATTTTGTGTACAAAATGAAATCCACATGTATTAGGTGTCATTCTCAAACGTCTTCATATTTTTTGAGTTGATCAAAGAATCATATTAACAGATAGTCCCCACTGTTCTAAATTATACTGTATGATAATTGACCACAGTAGGAGTTACTTGTAATGGCTACAATACAAAAGCAATTAGTGGGCAGTAACACTTACAGAGAAAGCAACATGTGCTGCAAGAAAGTGCTTTTAGATCAATACAACTTTTAAAATCTTCTGAATTTTAGGGGAGAAAAAGAACCTGTGATGAACAGAGAATGTTCAACCACTTATAAACATTCCCATCACAATAATATGAGCATGCCAGGGTTCTGGTACAGAAAGAAGTTCTGAATTAATTGAGGAAAGGTTATATTTCTAATTATGTATAACCTTTTAGCTTGTATTTACTTTATAAGACAGTGCTTGAATAGTGGGCAAACTGTATAACCAAAGGTAGCTTCTCTGGTCAATATTCTCATCCTTTGCCCCTACTCAGGAAATTTCCAAGTTAAAGGAGAATTAAATGGCATAACTTCCATTTTGTCTCATCAAATTAATTTCTACTATAGTTTATGTTGGAAATAAAGAAGGCAAAATGGAAGCTGAATGTATAATTTGTAGATTGGACTCAGTTAATAATGACATTAAAAAATTTAATACAATTAAGTTTGCCCTGAAAATGACTACATTTTTTATTTTAGATGTTAATTTGAATATTATTATCTAGGCACATAAATTGGTATAATCTAAGGCATAAAGATTTCAAAATAAAAGTTTACTCCAGCATAGGAATATGTCTATGCCCATTAAGGTTTTGTTTAATGATGGTAACCTTCAGGTAAATTATTAATAGCTTTAAATGAAATCTAGTATGATACAATCATTTCTCTTGATTACTTCTACATTTACTAAAGGATTGAAATAAAACAATCTTAAGTTCAGGAAAATATTGTTTGACAATATTAGAAACTTTTGTATTACACAATCTAAAACACAAGTGGGGCATTAGTACTCCTTGACTGATATGGATAAATGTTAGAATATTATAAAAGTCCAAATGATGGGAAAAACTTTTAATATTTCTCATTCTTCGCATCATGAAAGTATTCAAGTATATCCACATTTATAGTGGAACTCTTTTCCAAAGCACCAATTCTGAATTAGGTCAAGTGTCTGAAAAATAGTTCCTATAGATTATATTAAAATTACCTTAATAAGAGAATCATCACAAAAGTCTCTTTTTAGTTATGATGCAAAAATAATACAACTTTTTTTAACCACAGTGTTACTTAATATTTATGGAGAATATTATATTACATTAGTATTATCTTGGTTATAATGTGTGAAAATTAAGATATTATAAATAGATTATGATTATTTTTCTTTCTTTTTTTTTTTTGCGGTACGCAGGCCTCTCACTGCTGTGGCCTCTCCCGCTGCAGAGCACAGGCTCCGGACGCGCAGGCTCAGCGGCCATGGCTCACGGGCCCAGCCGCTCCGCGGCATGTGGGCATGAACCCGCGTCCCCTGCATCGCAGGAGGACTCTCAACCACTGCGCCACCAGGGAAGCCCTATAATTTATATTTTTAATAAAATCTCAATTTCCACTTAGGCACAAAATATTAGAACCCCTAAGTGAGCATCCTGAACTTTAATCAATTTTTTTCAATAGTAACTTTATTTTAAATATTAAAGCATTTTTGGTTTGTTCTTTATTTAAAAACAAAAATTACTTGGGACTTCCCTGGTGGTCCAGTGGTTAAGACTCCGTGCTTCCACTGCAGGGGGTGTGGTCAGGGAACTAAGATCCCTCATGCTGTGTGACATGGTCAAAATAAATAAATAAAATGAAATAAAATAACTTGAATCTAGTGACAGAAATGATATAATTTTAGCATTAATACTGTGACTAATTACTTTCCAAAACTGTTAAAATTGGACCAACTGATGTATTAGTAAATTCTTTGATAACAAATCCCAATTATAATAGTTCAATTGAGAGTGGACTACACTGTAAAAAGCCTTCAATAAAACATCCCTCCTTAACTTCATTTCCAGAGCTATGTGCTAGGAACTGTGTAGATTGGCAGAGCAGTGTTTTAAGTATTCATAAATGTAAACATCAACTTCTTTTGCGTGACTGCATTCCCTAATTTTCAATTTAAATACTCTTAACAAAGAAGCCTAAGACTTTGCCCCTACAATTATCCTTTATTTTGTTCTATGGGTGAAAAATGTATGTCTCATTATCCTTCTGAGAGTCTGTATAATGTTGACAAAGATGTTTAATGTTTGCACACTTCTGACTCAGTTCATGTGCCTCCCTGGGATTGGCTCAGCTCCACCCGCTCCTCAGGTGTTGCCTGCTTGCTTAGTAGATGAAGCCACAAAGGCAGCTGGCCCCATATCACCTGTGGTAAGGCCAGGCTTCAGCCTGGCCTCCGTGGGCCTCCATGGCAGGATTCTCGACAGCTCTGTTGCCCACACTCAAACCGCACATGACCAGAGGCAGTGGTTCTTCCCACTGTTCTGTAAGATATGAGACCTGGCTTTCCTAATGCCTGCTTGGGAGGTTCAGGAAAATAGGGGATACAAAAATCCTATATTTGTAAGTACTAGTTTTAACAACCACAACAAATACTTTGTGAGAAGTTATGTAAACTACAAACTATTTCAACAACTTTTGAAAGTAGTTTTCATGTACTTTTTAAAGCAGTCACAAGACATATATCAACAATCTGTTGAGTAGAATACCTACCTAATTTTCATAGGAACTCTTCTAAATACTTAGTAAAATATGATCAACAAATAAGACTTAGTCCCTCACCTCTTTTAGCCTACAATTCAAGTTCAGGGAGGAAGACACACAATTAGAAAAGCAATAACAATGCATACAGCACAATAATTCTTATTATAAGGAAAGCACATCATGAGACCTGATTAGGTAAAACTTGCTGGAAAAAGTGATAACTATACTGACTTCTAAAGGAAAATTAAGATGTAGATAAACTGAACAAGGGCTCCATTCATTAATTTATTTATTCAACAAGTATTTATAAATACCTACCATTTACTGTGAACTTTTCTAAGCAGTAGAGAGAGATCACTGAACAAGAGAGAAAGAAAGGATCCCTTGTCTTATAGACTTTACATTCTGTTGGGTAGACACAGAAAT
This sequence comes from Lipotes vexillifer, assembly GCF_000442215.2. Taxonomy (NCBI): domain Eukaryota; kingdom Metazoa; phylum Chordata; class Mammalia; order Artiodactyla; family Lipotidae; genus Lipotes; species Lipotes vexillifer. The sequence continues at coordinate 1,582,661 of NW_006794958.1, read as the reverse complement.
TAAAAATAATATATAATAAGTTAGGTGATAAATGTTATGGATAAAAATAAACCAGGGAAAGTGTTCAGTCGGTGCCAGGGTAAGAGCGATGGGCAATTTAAAAAAGATTGGTTAGGAAACTGTTCAGGAGGAGGTTGTATTTGGTAGTGTATTTAAAGGAGGTGAGGGAAAGAGTCCTAAATATATCTGGGGGAAAGACATTCCAGGCAGAAGGAACAGCAAATGCAAAGCTCCAAAAGTAGAAGTATTCCTAACAGACCTCAAGCACCAGCAAGGAATCTAGTGGAGAGATAAAGAGAGGTCAAGAATAATACTGGAAATGAGTCAAGGGAAGAAGAAAGGAGTCAAATAACGTGGAGCAAATGGAGATGTGAATTTAAATCTATGTATGAGAGTGAGATCACCAACAGGTTGAGAATATGTACATAGAAGAGACAACCAAGGGCTAAGTCTGGAACCTTTCTTTGTTAATACTCTCAGAGATAAGAAACATCCTGCAAAGGAGACTGACAGACTGATGAGATGGGAGGAAAATGAGGGAAATAAATTTTTCTAAAAGCCAATAAAGAACGTGTTTCAAAGAGGAGAAATGACAGTTTTGATGAATTCTACTAAAAGGTCAATGTAATTTTATATGAGGATTGACCATTGAATGTAGCAACGTGGAGATCACTGGTAACTTAGAAAAGGTTGGGTTTAGTGAAGAGGTGGGGAACAAAATAAGATGTGAAAGGAAGAAACTGAGGCAGCTTTTCTGCAGGGAGATTTGATGCAAAGGAAACAGATAACTGGGAAGTACCTACAGGGGTAAATGTGGCCAAGTTTGATGGCAGATGAGAATACTCAATAATAAAGAAAAATCAGTGATTAGCTTGATAGTGAGGAGATTTACAGAAGGAATGTCCTTGAATAAAAGAAAAGTGATGGGATATAGAAAACAAGCAGAAGTTTCGGCTTAGTAGAGGGGAAGTGAGGAATGACCTGGAGGTCTGTGCTTCTTGTAGTGATTAACAAACATGAATCAAGTGCACAGTGAGAGCAGTGGTGATGGTTGAAGGCAGTAAATGTTGGGATATATGTGTGGGGGCCTGCTGTCTCTTCCACCTTGTCAAATAAAGATCTGGAAACTGAATTGGGCAAATCCAGGTTTGGCCTGTCTGTGAGATGGTGTAGATTTCTCTTAAGAGCTGATGACAGAAGTTTAGAGGTGTAAGATGAGAAAATCATATTTCCAGCTTGCAGCAATCTCTGTAAACTCCTTCTGATGGAGGCATAAATGCCAGGGAGAGATTTCAAGCATCACAGGAATGTTTGCTGGCAAGAGAAAGCTTAAAACCTAAAAGGAAATACAACACAGAAATACATATAGCTGGTCCTAATTCTCAATAAGAAAAGTGACATGAAATTGAGATAAAGTGACAATATATGAATAGAACATGAAGGAACTTGGAACACATTTTAAACACCTTGGGCTTTTTCCTAATGGAACTGGGAGAATAGCTATTACAGAGATTTAAGCAGAAGATTGCCATGGATAGATTGCAGTGTGTGCAAACATATCTTACCTACAATATGGATAATGCATTGGAGACTTAGGTGGGATTTATATAGTTTCATTTAACTAATCTAAAATTTTGAATATGAAAAATGTTTTAAAAATCATTCTGATATAAGAACTATCAGAAAACTAAACATGACTAGTTCCTAATGAGAGTCAAGGGTGTTATACATAAGGTCCTCTCCTTTTGAAACCTTCTGTATGCCCATCCCCTCCTGTTTCCTTTGTCTGTGCTTTTAAAGAAAGAGCTCAGGGATTATTTCCCTCTTGGACTTCCTCCCAGACTGCCAAAGCTCTTTCCTCTTCTACTGAAGCAGTTATTGCATGTTACTCAACAGATGATTCAAACATTTCTCTCCTCTCCAAAACCTAAACTCCTCAAAATCAGGGACTGTAATTTATGTATTTTTGAATATTGAATAAGTACTAACACATAGTACTTACTCAGAGATCTTTCGAACTTAATTTTTGTTAAATTTTCAGGGTGAGTTTTATGGATTATCTAGTTATATATGCAAATCTCTGGCTCCCTTTACTAAGAACAAGAAAGAAAGAGCCATATGTTCTCTTTAAAGATATTAAAAATCAGTCCTGTTTTATATTTAATGTATGTCCCCAAATGTTCTTTTGCTAATGAAAGACAAAAGCAGCAATGATGCAAATTAGTGATTTCTTTTAAACAAACACACATCTCAACTGACATTAGGACTTTGTCAGCTAAAAGTTTTGATCTAAAATGTGTTCACAAATAATATTTGTATGTATATGTACATATGTATGTATACATATATACACAAATATGTAATGTACACATGTTTACATGTGTGTATATATATGTGTATACATATGCATGCATGTATATATATATATATATATATTTCTTTGAGGACTTTAATCTATCATAAGAGTATATCCTACAGAGTTGTTTATAAAAGTTTCTTTTAAGGTGAAATTTGAATAAACAATCAATTACAAAAATATTTCTAGGCTTTAACCTTTTACTCCTCTGAAGTCCAAGATTGGGATAAGATTTGTTAAAGCATTTTCAAAACCTCAAAAGTCACTCTTTGTTGGCAAAGCCCAATTTTCATTGTTTGGATATAGATTTTAACTTATTACTTTTAAATCTCAAATAACTTATTGTCAGCCAGAAAGTCATTGGATTTGATTCCTTACCCCAAAATATGTGTCAACTAAGAAGAAGTCAACTTTTTTAGTAAGTTCATGAAAAAAATATTATTCACTTCTAAACTAGTAAAGGATCACTTCTGCTTCAAGGCAGGATGTTGGAACAGGGATATGATTTATTCTATCTTAAACAACCAAAAAAATTAGATGAAATATATGAAACAATGGTTTTCAAGACACTGGTCATCATACAACAAAGGACAGTGATCCTTGAGAGGAAGGACACAAGAGAGCTTCCCAGTGACTCCGCAGCTTACTGCTTTAAGAGAGTTTCCAGGTCATGACATAGATGAGAAAAACCCATGTGAAAGGGATGGACTTCCTGAGTTGAGAATCCAAGACCAGGGCAGAGAACCACAGAGCAAAGAACTGAACAGAGAGAATTGCAAAGATCTGGAGGGGGTCTCCCATGGGCATTTATACAGATCAACACATGCATTGAGTAAAGTACCAAAGACCAAGAAAAGAATCACCTAAAAGAAGTTGAGGAAACAACAGTGGATGTTCCCACAGGGCCAACAATACTGAAAAAAAAAATCAAAACTGACAGGGCATTGGATAATGCATCTGGACTCATTATTGGGACACAATTAGCTTTACTCTAAATGCTGCTCTAGTCCTAACACATTTTAAAATTAAAAAACTGAAAGGATCAAACTGCTTCCAAGTAATTTAATTGCATTTAAGAACAAAGCTCAAATATACTTATAGGAATATAAAAATATCCAACCACCAAAAGGTAAAATTCAAAATGTATGACATTGGAACCAAATTTCCAGTCAGCAAAGGATGCAGGAAAATATGAACAACAATGAGAAGAATCAACTAATTTAAACAATCCAGAACTGACATAACTGCTAGAATTCGCAACAAAGGACATTAAAACAATTATTAAAATATATTCCATATGTTTAAAAATTAGTAAAAATATTGAACAAGTATAGTCATGGGAATTAGAAAAGAGACTCAAATAGAGCCTCTACAGATGAAAACTACAAAGCCATAGATGAAAAATACACTGGATGGAATTAACTGCAAATTATATATCACAGAAGAAAAATAACAAATATGAAGACATAATAGAGTTAATACAAAATAAAGGAAATATACAAAATAATGATCAGAGAATCATTGAGCTGTTGAACAACTTCAAGATACATAAAATATATACAAAAAAGAAAAGAATAAAGAAGAAACACTGGTTGAAACCAGATCATACTGGTATTATATCATTACTTTTACTTTAAAAAATTTTGTTGGCTATTCTAGGTCCTTTGCATTTTTTATGAATTTTAAAATTAGCTTTTCAATTACTACGAGAAAGCTTCATGGGATTTTGGTTAGGATTGCATTGAATCTATATATCAAATTTGGAGAGATTGACATCTTCCATTTGATTTTTTAATCAATGAATACAGTATAACTTTCTCTTTATTTAGGTCTTCTTCAATTAGTTCTTCAACTAATGTTTTTTAGTTTTCAGTGTTTGGGTCATACACACACTTTTTCAGATTTAGTCATAAGTATTTTAGATTTTTAAAGCTATTGTGAGTGGCAGTGATTGTTTAATTTTGATTTCCAATTGTTTGTGGCTGGTATATTTAAATACAATTGATTTTTGTATATCAATCTTATATCCTCCAACCTTGCTAAACACGTTTGTTAGTTCTTACAGTATTTTCATAGATTCCATTGAATTTCAACGTGGATGATCATGTTATAACAAGGACAGTTTTACCTCTTTTTTCAATTTAGATGCCTGTTATAGACACAAAGACAGACATGCACAGAGGGAAGATGATGTGAAAACACAGGAGAATACCATCTACAAGCCATGGAATGCCCGAAGCTAACAGAAGCTTAAGAGAGAGAGGCATGGAACAGTTTCTCCCTCACAGCCCTTGGAAGGAACCAAGCCTGCTGACACCCTGATTTCATACTTTTAGCCTCCAGAATAGTGAGACAATAAATTTCTGTTGTTTAAGGCACCCAGCTTGTGGTAATTTGTTCTGGCAGCCCCAGGAAACTAATACGCTTTATCAGCTTGAGGAATTTTTATATAACCACACTTTGCTGAAAGATTTTTTCAAGAATGGATGTTCAATTTTGGCAAATGCCTGTTCTTTGTCTATTACTTTGAGCATACGGTTTTCTTTATATTTTGTTGATCTGTTTAACTGTATTAACTGATTTTCAATTGTTAACCAAACATTGTATTCCTAGGATAAATGTCACTGGTCGTGATGTATTTTTCTTTTTATATATTATTGAATTAAATCTTCTAAAATTGTGTTTACTATGTGTGTAGTATGTTCTACAATTCTTAATTAGCTCAACACTTTTATAGGAACTGCAGGAAAAAAATGTTTCTAAATCAAAAATACTTTTATATAGTTGAAATGTTATTAATCTGTGCACATGTCAGAAGTTGTACACTTACAGAAAGGATTAGAAGGTGTGTAAATCTGGTAATGCTATCACTGTCCATAACACATTCTGACTCCCAGGGGAATCAATGAAATCCTGATGAACAAGTTGTGTATTTTACTCCAGCAAAGAATTTTAGTCTTCTCCCTTCTTTTATTATGTGTTATTATATTATCTGTATAATAGTTGTGTAAAGAAGCCCCTGAGGAACTATTATCAGTTGTTATACTAAAAGGACACTTTATCTGGTGACATGAGTCACTAGGTCTATCTCAAGCTCCTTAGACTGAAGGTGAAAGTGTATGTTACTGAGGATATTTATAGGACAGAGAAAAGAATATATAGTCTGTGAGTGAAATTCTGAATATGATTGAATGTATGAATGACTAAAGGAATGAATAGAGATGATATAGTCAGACTTGTTTAGGTGATCTCAGAGTTCAGTTTTACATGCATGAAATATACCTGCTAATTTACATCTACATCTACTAACACATCTGGTAACAGAATATAAAAATCTGCAAAAGGAATAAAAACATTTCAACAAAAATGTTTATCAAATTGAAAAAAATGAAGGCTATCCTCACATTTACTATTAGCATTTAGCTTAGATTAATGAGTATTTCCAAATAGTTACATTTCTGAAGTCATTTTTATTGAACCATTTGTTGCTTGACATATAATACGTGCTAAAAGTATTTTTGGCATCAATAACTAATTCATTAAGTCCTAGGCTTATATCACTGTTGCAGCTAGTGTTCTGTGGTATCCTTAAAATGTGCGTATATGCATATATTAATGAAGACTGTTTAAATGATTTAGCTATAACAGCATTAATTTGTAATTGTTCATTTTAGTGAACAAGCTGAATGGATAATGATAGCATTTCAGTTATTTAGAATAAGACACACAGTACAAGGACATTTTATTTAGTCATTAGCAGTCATCCTATGGTGAAATAGTTACTGCTGTGCACCGTGTACAACTAAGTGGAAACATAAGTTTTAAATGATAAATATAGCTGAAATATAGTACAATTTCATCTTGTTCTTTTTATGTCTGTGTGCACAACATATACAAAGTGAAGAAGAATGTACATGGAAATATTAATGTAGTTATTTTGGGAAATTGAATTTGGAATGTTTTCCATTTTTCTTCTTTGCTTATATGATACTTTTCTCTAAACATTTAATGAGTAACGTCTGCATTTTATTTAAATAAAATATATTTTTATTCTGAATTATATTCTCAAACTGCTTCAGTGAAGGACAGACTGGATTGATCATGTATATAGAGACTTCCATATGATCATGTATATGGAACTACTGTATGTTGCAGGAAGTTTCCAATTACTCAATTGCTCAATCTGTCTTCCAACAACTCCCCTGAAAGAGAGTTCCACTTTAAATGAAATATACTTGATTTATCCTGGAAAAAATTCAAACAGCCATTACTTTTTAACAGATTTCTTTTCCCTCTTTGCCAAGTATTCACTTGAAGGGTTTCATTGTACAATATTTCTATATTTTGTCAGACAGGGAACAAAAGGATTTATTCTTTTAAAAGTTCTTTGTCTTTGGTAGGTATTCTTTTCAGAGCAGACTATGACACTGAGATTTTTCTCCAGTCAAGTTCCACAGTAGGAAAAAAAGAACAAAACATTAAGGAAAAAAACAGAAAAGCTATTAACTTGGAAAACAGGTTCCTGGCTGAAGTGTTATTGTTTTAGTCCTTCATATAAAAAGAATTTTTTTGAAGAGTCAAAGTCAACTTTTCTCCTTAGTTTTAGAAATTCTCAAATATTTTTCAGTGGAAGAAAATGACAAAGACTCGCTTCGCAAATACCTAGTAAACAATGTACTGTGTCAACTGGGTTAAAATCCCAGCTCTGTCACTAGCAGTTTGTGCCACTTGGGCAAATTAAACAACTGCTCTGTGCCCCAGACTCCATATTAAACTCCAGATAGATGATAAAAGCACCTTAAGCATTAAGGGTTTTTTAACTAATCTACCGAAAATTTATGTGGTATAAAGTTAAGATGGCCTAAGTTGTTATATTATCAGAAGACAATATCTGTTAAAAACTACTTATTGATGTGAGTAAATTAATGTTCTTCTCTTCAATGACAGCAGACTATACCCCTTTTATTTATGAGTATAGCCAAATCATGATAATGTTTATCGGGGAGGTAGACTAGAAACAAAAGATTCATAAGGGTAAATGAATCGTCATTATCTGAAAATGCACCTCCAAATATTCACTGTGCATTTACAACAATAATGTACACTTAACTATCAGGTATTAGAAGAGATTCAAGACAACATATCTGACTATTAGTTTACAAGTAACTCTTCAAGTATCTATATGTATTATTTCTGGAAACAAGCCCAACACAATAAAATGTCATCATTATTACATACTTTGATGTCTATATATGTGTCTAAATATACACATATATGAAATATTACATATATCTACATACACACACATATATACACATAGGCTTTATTCTTCATTTAGATTATTTTCTTAGAATAAACACTAAAATTAAAATTGAGTCAAACAGAAAACAATTATGAGTTTATACATGTTTTTATATTTGTATCTACTTTTCAGATGGCCATATTGACCTACTGTCTTACAACAATGTAGAAGTATAACATCTTCATGAAAAACCTTCAGCATTCTCACTAGGGGGAAAATATGCTATTTAATCAACCTAAATAATATGATATTGCAGTCTCAATATACAATTTTAACTCTAAGTAACACTGATCATTTCTCTATGGGTAATCAAGTGCATTTTTTGTTATTTATCTTGTTTTCATGTCTTAGGGTCAGGAATTTTCCTAGGAACAGCTCTGTCCTGTGGATTCTGGACTTTGACTCCCTCCCTTAATTTTTGTTTGGAAGATCAACAGTAGATTCATGTCTTATTAATTTTCTTTTTGAGAATGTTCTTCGATACTCTAAAGCTGCTTATTTTTCCACTTGATGTGAATTTATATTAAATTAAAACAAAATCCAATTCAAGTTTACTGAAAGTTCAATAATCTTATGACCTACATTATAAATGATTGATATTTTGATAGTCAGACACTGAAAGTCATTCATTTCATTATATTTTGTTTTACTTTTAAATAATGATTATATATATGTATATGTATAAACAATGATTTCATACACACGCACACACACACACACACACTTTTCTTAACTTTAATTCATTATGAAGTATTCCAGTCAAATCAAGAGGTATAAAGAAAGAAACATTCATGTACCTACAAGCCAGCAGCATACTGTTGATGCCCCCTAAATATACCTCCTGAAATCCATCTCTATCTCTTCTTTTATAGAAGTGTATTATATCCTGATTTTAGAGTTTATTATTTGCATGCATGCTTTTATATGTTTCTGTAAATAGTTTATAATGTTATTTTCCATTTGTAACATTTGCATAAACTGTGTCATCCTGTATATATTCTTCTGAAACCCATTTTCACTTAATGTAATGTATGAAGATTTAACCATATTGATAGGGTTTTCTTAGATCATCTATTTTTACTCCTGTTTAGTCTTTGACTGAATGTAATATTACTTATTATTTTGGTTGATATTTAAGCTCTTAGTTGCTTTCTTTTTTCCTTCTATTACAGATACTGTTTCGGTGACTATTCCTATTGATAGCTCCTTGCGTGAGTGGACATTTCCTTATTTATATCTATATATAGGAATAGAAGAGTGCTTCTTTGGAATGATTTCTTTAACTTTTCAAGAAACTCCAAATTAAGTTTTGTTCCCACCAGCTCTGTATGATAGTTTATTCTTCCGCATCTTCTTAAGCATGTGGTATTTTCAGGTTTTGAAATATTTTTCTATGACTATGAGTGAAGTGGTATCTTCAGGCAGGCTTGTTTGGCAATTCCTTGATCACTAGTGAATTTGAGCATTTTTTTTTATGAACCTATTGGCCATTTATGTTTCATCTTCATTCGTTACCCATCAGTGTATTTAAAACCTTTTGCAATTTTGACTGAGGCACTAAGATATGTAGAAATGAAACACTAAGGTGAGATGCCAGGTGACTAAGACATCCTTAACATTCCCCTCAGCTTGAGTAGACTTCAGACAGGTTTCTTCCCAACTACAGGCCCCATCTCCCTTTTATTAAAGCATTTACTTTAGAAAACTTGCCATTGTAAACATTTTCTCTTTCCCTTTGAGATGTAAATCTTCTTCCAGCCTCTTGCTAGTTAACCCAGGACTAACTTTCTCAAGGACCTGGGAGCCAGCCCTTTGAAATGGGACCTAATTAAACTTAAAAGTTTTTCACAGCAAAGGAAACCATAAACAAAATGAAAAGACAACCTTCAGTTGGGAGAAAATATTTGCAAATGAATCAACTTACAGGGGATTAATTTTCAAAATATACAAACAGCTCATGTAGCTCAATATCAAAAAAACAAACCTAATCAAAAAATCAAAAAATGGGCCAAAGATCTAAATAGACATCTCTCCAAAGAAGTCATACAGATGGCCAATAGGCACATGAAAAGATGCTCAACATCACTGATTATTAGAGAAATGCAAATCAAAACTACAATGAAGTATCACCTCACATGGATCAGAATGACCATCATCAAAAAGTCTACGAACAATAAATGCTGGAGAGGGTGTGGAGAAAAGGAAACCCTCCCACACTGTTAGTGGGAATGTAACTTGGTACTGCCACTATGGAGAACAGTATGGAGGTGCCTTAAAAAACTGAAAATAGAGCTATCATATGATCCAGTAATCCCACTCCTGGGCATATATCTGGATAAAACTATAATTCGAAAAGATACATGTACCCCAAAGTCCATCACAGCACTATTTACAATGGCCAGGACATGGAAGCAACCTAAATGTCCATCAACAGAAGAATGGATAAAGAAGATGTTGTACATATATACAATGGAATATTACTCAGCCATAAAAAAGAATGAAATAATGCCATTTGCAGTGACATGGATGGACCTTGAGATTGTCATACTGAAATATCATATGATATTGCTTATATGTGGAATCTAAAAAAGGGTACAAATGAACTTATCTACAAAACAGAAATAGAGTTACAGATGTAGAAAACAAACTTATGTTACCAGGAGGTAAGGGAATGGGGTGAATAAACTGGAAGATTGGGATTGACATTACACACTACTATATATAAAATAGATAACTAATAAGGACCTACTGTATAGCACAGGGAACTCTACTCAATACTCTGTAATGGCCTATATGGGAAAAGAATCTAAAAAAGAGTGGATATATGTATATGTATAACTGATTCACTGTGCTGTAGCTGAAACTAACACAACATTGTAAGTCAACTATATTCCAATAAAATTTTTTAAAAAAAGATAGTGCCACCCCAGTCTCCTAGTCTCTGTGGGATTTTAAGGGCAAAACTTCTTGCATGAGCAAACACAATTGGCCTAATCACATTGAACAACATCTGTCCTAATGTCCTCCAATACTTTTCCACTAGTTCATACAAAAGCTCAGGCACTCTCCTGCCTTTTGTTTCTGCAGAGTTCAGTCTCTCAGCCCTAGAGCATTAATCTTGCCCTCTATTGCAATAATATATCGCCGTCTTGAATAACATATCTTCCTTGTCTATTTAACCCATCTGGTACAATTTTTCTTTGACACAGATTAGGATACATATTTTCCAAAGGAAATCTGAGAACTGATATTATAGTTCAAAATCTCTCCTTCACAAGAATAAATAGATGGCATGGATTTTAAGAAGAAAATTTAAGGAAATCTTCTTTGGAGATAGTTGCAGTGTGACTACCATTAAGCTTCACCTATAGCATCTGAAACCAGATCAGACCAGAGGGGTGGCAGCAGGCACTGTGGATGGCCAAGAGGGAGGGATTACAAAGGTGCATAAGAAGACTTTAGTGAGAAATGCTCATTATCTTGATTGTGGTGATGATTTCCACAAATGTAGACATATATCTAAACTCATCAAATTGTACACCTTAAATAAAAGTGGTTTACTGTGTGTTGAGAACATGAAAGAAAAATAAGAAAAGGAAGAAAGTAAGGAAGAGCAAAGTCGAGGAGACAGAATCACCCTGTCAGTTAATCCAACACTAAAGTAAGGTGATAAATAACTGATTGGATACTTTTGTGTTTTTGTTCTTGTTGTCATTGTTGTTTTTAGAACTATGTGTCTAGAGGAAATGAGAATAGCAGAGGGGGGAGAGAGAATGGGTTGCAGTAAGTCTAGCAAAGATGGCGACATTCCAGACCTAGGCTGAGGGCATTTAGAGAGGTATATATATATTGAAAAGACATGTTGATGAAAACTGGTTGGATTTAGAAACCAAATGAATTTAAGTGATGAGGGAGAGATCTTAAAAGATTTTTCCTTTTCTATCAATGGACCACAGTTTTGCTTTTACATAAACCACTTTCATCTTGACTTTTATAGAGAAAAATTCTAACTGTGCACAAGTTTTATATTCAGCAGTATTATCTTTATACTATTTTATCTCTTAAATAAAAATTTGGAATCATGAGCTTAAAAATAAAGTCACATTTATCAAGTCAGAAATACGTATTTTCTTTTGTAACAATTTATGAATTCAATGGAAAAGAATCACACCTCAGAAAATACCTATAAATAAAGCATCATTATCTCCTTTTTAACCACAAAAAGAGTAGATGTCTAGTTGTGATGTAATCCCAAACACAAACACAAAATTAATAAAATCATCTGATCAAACTATTATAAATTTCAACTGAATATAAAATAGATTCGAATGGCCCAATAGTCTCTTCAACATTAAATTCATTAAATGTTTAATAAAGAGTAAATTTTTTTTTACTTGCAATTAATAATATGAGCCAACAGTTGTTAGCCATAGATATACCTTACTGGAGTTATTTTCTTTTTTCCAGGAAAAAAAATTACCATTTACTTATGAACATTTTCTTGCCAGATGGAAGTATCTATTACATAACACCATTCAGGATTCTACTTTTTTTCTAACCAGATATCAGACTCTCTTTAAGCCTCTTGTAAAGGAATAAACAGAACTGAATTTTTGATACAAATGCATTTATATGAAGATTATAATTTTCTAGCCTTTATTTGAGATATATATGGCCCCATATATTTGATATTTATTATTCTTCCTAGTCCCTGTTCCTCTGTGCTACTAATTTATTTTCTCTAAGCAGTAACCAGCCCCTTACTTACTTTTTTTATTTTTCAAAGTAAGTTTGCTGCACAGAAACTTGTTCTTCATTTCTATGCTTTCCAGGCATAAAAACCAAAGTTTTGGGGGTTTGTTTCCAGTAGAAATCCAATTTCTACTGAGAATAATGAGAGTCATGTTATCTACCTCATTGTATGTTAATTATGTACTCTCATCTTTCAGACATTCATCATTCAAAAATGATGAATGATGACTATTTTCTTCAGTGATAAATTAAAAGAATGTTTATTGAATTTAAAGAGTATACAATAAAAATGTAATTTATATATTATCCAGTTGGATCATCTGTAATTATTTCTAGAATATTCAGGGAAAATCTCATGATATTTATGCCAAATTTATTTAAGCTGTATTATTTCAGTAGGTAGAACTGGCAGACAGTATCATAAGGATTGGGAAAACTATTTCTGTAAGCTTGGTTTTCCCATTATTTCAGTTACACAGGACATAATAATCATCTTGGAACTACGGTAAACAGAAAGTCTCTCCTTGATTCAAACTTCTAAATGGATACATATGCACTACTACCAAATTCTAAACTTAATATTTATGTATTATATACATATTTTCTTGTAAATTCTAGATAATTACAAATATCTGTTTCCTTGTATTTAAAAAAGGTTACATGCTGAACACTGAATTTTAAATTCAAGGCCTCTCTTTTGTACTCTATCTACATCTTCCTTTGGCTTCAGTATTGATACTACAAGTCCTTTCCATACATAAGTTCATGTTTTCCCAGCTCATTAGGCCCTTCTTCCTTCATTGTAAATAGCCTCTGAAGCACTCTCTCCATGGGCTCATTGTCCTTACTCCAAACTTATATTGTTCTGTCACACTCAACCACACCTATCTCTGGATCAATTCTAAAAAGCAGCTTCTTTCTTTTTCTTGACTGGTCCACAAAGAAATGGTAGGGAGAAAGAAAAATAGGAGGTTTGGGTTGATAGCACTTCAAATCTTCATTTTTCTATGTTCTTCAAATCAACTTAGGTCTTCAATGTCCCTCCATAATTTTGTTACCAATTTATTTGTTCTTATTTGACTATCTTTTGAATTCCCTTTCATGGTTATGGTGAAGATGGAGTGATAGTTTAAAATGCTGATGTCATGTCCTGCCCAATCAAATGTCTGGAGTGGGACCCAGCCCTCTACATTTTAAAGAGGTCCTCAATTGCTTCTTACAGACACTAAAGTTTGAGAACTCCAATGGTGAAAATAATATTAAATAAAATAATAATAAAAATGTATAAAAATTTAAAAATTAAACGTTAAAATATGTATAAACACAAAACCAAAACATGGAGGTGGGTAGGGTACAATTAGTATTAGTGAGTTAAATTCTCCATCTTTCATAGTGGTAAATCAATTGTTTCAAAAAACTAACATATATTTTGTTATTACCCACATTCATATTTACTTACAGATGAGGGTAATAGTTAATAAATTGTCTGTCATTGTTCATAAACACATGATTTGAAGTATGAGAGGAGTTAGAACTAAACAGATAGTTTTGAAATATTAAATTTTGTATTTTGGGAATACATTGATTAGCTAATTCCTAACAAAGAAGATTTGTGGTTGGATACTTCCTGCTCAAGTTAAATTACCATCCATTCGTCCTACTTCCCCAAACCCAATTTTTTCTAGCCTTATTTACCCTCCTTATAAAAGAAAATTGCATTTACTTGCCCTCTGAGATGTTTGCAAATCTTGTGGTCAGAGTGTTTTCCCTAAGTATTAGTCTTTTGAAATAGTCTCTCCTTTAAATCTAGATTTTTTTGACAATAAAACTCCCATAAACTTTCACTCAGCTACCTATACCTTAGTAACAGGTACTATACTTCTGATTGTTTCTTTTCCATCTGAGGTATACAGATGAGTGTTTTGATAGTTTTCCTACCCATTGATTAATTTTGATGAAGGTACACTGATAAACACTGTTAACCAGAATATTCTAATGACATTCAGCAAGGAACAAGTATTTGATGAGCACTGTTGTGTAGAAGATACCTGAGAACGGATTACAATAGCTATTTTACAAAGAAATGCTTTGGGTTAATTGTTTAATAATTTGGCAGACATGAAGGTAGTTTTTAATCCAGTATCTTTCCTCCTATCCACTGACATTGCCTTTTATCTTCAAACGTGCTGGTCACAGTGTTTTGAAAATCTGTCTATTAAAAAGATACTGACTGAATAAAGTTATACCTAATATTCATTTTCATCTTGCTAAAGAAGGAAAGACTTCCAAAATTATTCTTCTCCTCCTGAATTGCTGTTCTCTATGCTTACTAACAAAACAGAGTGACTATGAAAAATGCATGAAGGACAGCTTCCAGATGCAGGAAAAATTACATGAGTAAACATAGGAATACATAGGAATGTGATGAAATACAAGACTGTCTTACTTATCACACCACATCTTGAAATCTAAACTATGGTCAACAGCAAGAAAACCAAGATGATAATTTTCCATAATTAACTGACTCCCAATTCCTGGTCCTTAATCAAAGGATGTTATAGGACAGAAGCAGTGATACCATGAATTCAACCTGTATTATTTATTAAGTGTGACACTTGAACACAGCTCAAACAAATTCATCGCAGGTAACAGACACACTTTTAAAAATCATTTGCAATATCTTTTAAAACCATTGCCTTATTGAACACAAACAAAAAACTCTTTACTCACCAAAGTATCTGTTTTGCATAAACTTTTTAATAGATTGTATTTAGCCTTTAATCATGTGGAAGCACGCTTAAAAAATTAACTAGCATATACTCCTGTCAAAAAATTTCATAAGCAGAAGAGAGCTTAAAAGCCATAATTTAGATATGATTTCAAATCAACTCTAAAGGCCCATATTAAAAAAGCTTCTACTTTGAGAACTTTTGGCTCCGGACGCGCAGGCTCAGCGGCCATGGACCACGGGCCCAGCTGCTCTGCGGCATGTGGGATCTTCCCAGACCGGGGCACGAACCTGTGTCCCCTGCATCAGCCGGCGGACTCTCAACCACTGCGCCACCAGGGAAGCCCAAAATGAAGCAATTTTTAAGAACAAGTTTCTAGATACATATGATTCATGTGAGAATGGGCAAGTCTGTTTATTGGAGGTGAGTTTTTCAATAATTTTTTTTTAACAAGTATACTTTACATAGATAAATGACACAAAAATGTTGGTATAGAGTAAATTTCCAATTCTTATACCTATTTAATTTGGAAGGACTCAACTATAAAATCACTAAAATTATTTTCATTAAGAAACAACTAAAATTGGGAAAACCACAATGAGATATTACCTTATACCTGTCAGAATGGCTGTCATCAAAATGTCTACAAATAACAAATGCTGGAGAGGATGTGGAGAAAAAGAAACCCTCGTATACTGTTGATGGGAATGTAAATTGGTGAAGGCACTGTAAAAATAGTATGGATGTTGCTCAAAAAATTAAAAATAGAACTACCGTATGATCCAGCAATTCCTTTCCTGGTTACTTGTCCAAAAAAAACAAACCAAAACAAAAAAACACTAATTCAAAACAATACATGCACTGTAATGTCATAGCAGCATTATTTACAATATCCAAGATATGGATGCAAACCAAGTGTCCATCAACAGATGAATGGATAAAGATGTATACACACGCGCGCACACACACACACAATGGAATATTACTCATCCATAAAAGAAGAAAAAAAAAGAAAAAATCCTGCCATTTGCAGCAATGTGGATGGACCTAGAGGGTATTATGCTTAATAAAATAAGTCAGACAGAGAAAGACAAATACTGTATGTTATCATTTGTATGTGGAATCTAAAACATAAAACAATCTACATAAACTAATATAAAACTAATCTACATAACAAAAAAGAACCAGACTCATAGATATAAAAAACATACTAGTGGTTGCCTGTGGGGAGAGGGAAGCAGGGAGGGACAAGATAGGAGTATGCAATTATGAGATTCAAACTACTACATATAAAATAGATAAGCAACAAGCATATATTGAACAGCACAGTGAATTATAGACATTATTTTGTAGTAATGTTGAATGGAGTATAATCTGTAAAAATACTCAGTCACTATGCTGTATACCTGAAACTAATATTCTAAATCAACTATACATCAATAAAAAATAAATAAATAATAAAAGGAATAGTTACTAGTAAGTTTCATAGATCAGTGGTTCCCAACCTTTTGGGCATGAGGGACTGGTTTCACGGAAGACAATTTTTCCACGGACGGGAGCGGGGTTGGGGAGGATGGGGGTTGGTTCAGGTGGTAATGAGAGCGATGGGGAGCAGCAGATGAAGCTTCGCTTGCTCGCCTGCCGCTGACCTCCTGCTGTACCGCCTGGTTCCTAACAGGCTGTGGAACGCTATCGGTCCACAGCCTGGGAGTTGGGGACCCCTGTCATAGATGACTGAACTTCTATAATTTACAAATATAAATGCCTGTAAATCAATTAACTGCAAAGAGGAGAAATGTGATGTTATAGTCTGCTTTCATTTCCTAAAATTATAAATAATGTTTAGACATTTTTTTCTGAGAATGCACTGACATAAATATATCTTACAGACCCAAGTAAAAGGGATATTAGCTATCATGGTGGACAATTTAAACTACACGTTTATAAAAGATGCAAGAACTCTGTTTAAATGGATTCTTTTTGTGTTTCTAGGAAAGATGGTATTAAATCATATTTCAGTGATTTTTTTTAAACTGCAAAACCAGAATTGGACAGACACATGCACCTTGGTGACTGAGGAATTGCTCTTTTTATGTCAGATTAGTTCAACTTTGCCATATGTCTAATGCAACTGCTCTCAGTTCTCTTTCAGACATTTTCCACAACTCTAGGAGAGAGAACATAGATATATAGACAGAGCACAGCTACCATATTATATCACAGATAAAGAAACTTAAGGCACTGCTATTTTGAAAACATGGCAAATTAAACGCAGAAACTGAAGAGTATATGGCAAAATTCACACAAGGTCATGGGTTTTGTTTTGTTGCTCTCAAGAGCATCAGAGATTCTGTCACCTTTTTTGGGTCATCTCGTTACCTTTTGTTCTGACAAATTTGCCCTTGAAACTTCACTAAGGAATTCTCCAAGATGAAAGAAATATATGATGATTTAATCATTTTCAAATGCACAATTACTTCTGTAGCAGTTTTATTAAATTCTGTCAGTATCCAAATAGGAACAACTTACTAATGTATTATGCAAAACAAATATAAAATAGCAAAAATAACTATTTCAGTTTAATACCTGTCCAAGTGTATAAGCTACTGTTTCTTTCCCACAAATAAACGTTTACTATATGGGCTGCATTTCATTTTTTAAAACTCTAATTATAAGAAAGGTATTTGCCAAATTGAGGCTAAATCTATTGTATTGGTCTCCTTGAGCTGCCAAAACAAAGTACCACAGACTGGGTGGCTTAAACAATAGGTATTGTCTCAGTTCTGAAGGCTGCAAGTTCATGATCAAGGTGCTGGCAAATTCAGTTTATGGTCGGAGCTTTCTTCATGGCTTTTAGTCATCTTCTCACATGGCAGACAGAGAGCGCTCTGGTAATAAGGATAGTAGCCCTACTGGATTAGGCACCCACCCTTATGACTTCGTTTAACCTTAACTATCTCCCTAAAATTATCTCCCTACCTCAAAATACTGTCACACTGGGGGTTAGGGCTTCAGAATATAAATTTTGGGGGGGGATCACAGCTCAGTCCATAACATCTGTCTTCTGTGTTTTCTAAACATCATTCCTTGAACCACATAGAATAAATTAAAATTGTCTTATATACTAACAATATTTTAATAATATGCATTATGCTATTCTCTATTCCACCTATGTCACAAGTCTACTCCTTGCTGAAATATCTCCAATTACTTTAACTATACCTTTTATTAAAAGTTTTGATTAAAATAGATGTGTTTAATGGGAAAAATATTCAGTTTCAGGCAAGCTTTCGCCTAATAACAATTCAAATACATGTATATTAGGGAAAAATACATATTAGTAGAATAATTTAATGTTGTATGTTAGGAGTGATTATCTGAGAATTGCATATGGACTAATATTCCCCAAATTTCTGTATATGAATTTTACTTACATAAATAAGACATTTTTAGTTTTCTAAAGTGTTTTTTTCATATTAAAAGTCATAATGAAACTGTTTGGTTTGTACAATATATTGTGTTATTGTTCACAATATTCACTCCTCCAACCCCTCCCCCAAAAGAAGCTTACTTTCTCTTCTGACATGTATTTGGCTTGGCCTTTTGACTTGATTGAGCAATGAAATTTGAGGAGATGTGACACATCCTAGATTTGACCTGAGATAGGTCCTTAGAGAAAACCACTTGAAATCATAGGATTGGTCTTCACTGGCATTCTCTGTGTTATGAAGGAATGGTTTTTATCTCATTCCTCAATTTAAAAACCCCAGCAAGCACCTATTGCCTTCACAGACCAACTTACTTCGCAGGGACAAACAGAAGGAAGCTTTTAATCAATACTTCTTTTCAAAATCACTGTGAAAAGAAATTACTTAGTTACCACCATTTGATCAAATTGATTTTTCTTGTTACATCCTTCAGCATGATTAAGATTAGGGAAGACATTTTATGGCCAATAGCTATTTATTGTGTGGATTGTCATTTCCATGCAATTTTGCTTATTCAAGTAGCAAGGTCCTGCTTTACAGTACACACACCTGAGCCCATCATAATTAGTCTCATACCCACCACTCATAAAATTGTATTAACTAAATTATCAATCTCTTCTTCTGTAAGAGAGCAAAAAGTTGGTAAGCATGCCTTCCTTTCAAAGTGGCACACACATGGCAAGTCAAGATTTATCCTTTTCTCAGTAAATTTATCCAACTGGAAAGGCAAATTTCTTCAAGCAGGCACACATGGTAGTCATTGTCCCTCCACATTGTTTGCTATCGATATTATGGGCATCCAAAGTTGTCACATGATAAAGAAATTATATATGTGTGTGTGTATTGGATCCTTTTGTCTTAAATATTTATGGTATAAATAGATGTTATTGTCTTTGTTATTTCCATTCTGTTCTGTTTGATTTCTCCAAGTATGTTTTCAGTAGTATACATTCTATGAATGTCATTTGTAATACAGTTTTAATTTATTTATGTTTTCATTTTCTATTCTTGTTAGTTCTCTGATCTTTTTCAGATTACATTTTGTTATATTATCTTTTACAAAGTACTTTCTTTAAAAGTTTTATTAATTTCTTTAAATTCCTGTCCATTTAAATGTATGTTTCTATTCTTTTACAGTATCAGTGTTTTATAGTGGTTCTTTTCAGGTTATTATTCATTTTTGTTTAGGGCTAGATATTTGTTGAGGAATAGTTTTAAAAGGGGCAGGAAAGTAACCTGAATTAGCTTTGTGTCTTATTAAGCTTACAATCATTACTGTCTAATAAAATTAATCATTTTCCTAGAACTTAGAACATATCTCCTGATTAAAGTCCTCCTGGCTAGAGAACTAGTTTAGATGGCGTGTCAGCATGGTTTCCCTTTTAACATCACCTTCCCTACTAATCTATGTTATTGACTGAGGTCTCCATACTGTCCTTTAATCCTATGACCCAGCCACAAATTTTGAAATATGATTCTAATCAATGCATCTTCAGAACCATGAGCCTACCTTTTAGGGAAATTTGTTTTCTGCTTTAGGTAATAGAAAATGTGTGTAATTATGAAGGAGATTTTGTAGTAGCATCAAGTATACATTTTTTTCCATATGATTTTTATTTTTCATTGAGTATGGAAGGTTTATACCCTCTCGATTTTTCATTCTTTGTAAGTTACTACAGATTTTTGGAGGAAAGTGTGTTAAAATATCTTTACTTCACCTTCTTTAAATTGCAGACTTTCACATACTTTGGGATGTAAAGAGATGGGGAAACTATGCCCTCAAAACATTTTGTATGATACAATATTTTTAAGTGAAATATCTATTTTTTACTCATTTATTTAAGTATTTTATGATGAATTATGATATGTCGGGCTTAGTACTAGACAGTAGAAATATACACAAATGAGTAAGACAAGTGAGGAAGTCATAATGCAGAATGATAAATGTGATTTCAGTAGACGTATGTAGAGATACTGTGGAACCTGGTGGAGGGATGATTCATTCCATCTGGGTTGGTAAGAAAAGGTTGATTAATGAGGTGACATTTGAGCTGAATTCTTGAAAGATGAGAAAACTTTCCCATGTGGAGAGTGGGGAAGGAGAATTAAAGTTAGAGTAAACAGTGTTCAGCCATGGTGCTGTGAAAGACAAAGTAATTCTGTAGAACCGCCAATATTCAGTGTGGCTGGAGCACAAAGTACCTGTTAATCAGTGGATCTCTTCTCCTCTTTTCCATTCAAGGACTTTGTTCAAGTAATTGGCATCTCTTCATGCTACTTCAATTTTTCCTCTCTACTAGATCACTTTCATTAATTTACAAACAAAGCAAAATAACCAATCCAAAAATGCTGACCACAAAAAAAATCCTCAATATAGATAAACATGTGTCCTTGGCCACATTATTCGCTCCATCTACCACCTATCTCTCTTCTGTTTTTACAGCAAAACTATTTGCTGGATATACTTATTTCCACTAATTACACCTAATTCTTGTTCTTGAAAATTGTGTTTAATGTAAATTGCTTAAAAACCAAAAGAATATGTATAAATAAATTTTCTGTATAATATACACATAATAAAAATAAAAGAACACCTACATGGGTTCCAGTTCAAAATGGCAACATAGGAAGATCCTGAACTCACATTCCTTCATCGACATACCAAATCTACAGCTACATATGGAATAACTTCCTCTGAAAAAAAAAAGTCAAAAACTAGCTGAGGGACTGCTATACATCAAACAAATGATAAAAAACCCACATCAAAGTAGGCAGAAGAGGCTAAGATACAATCCTGATATAAACCCCACCCCTAGTGCTGCAACCCACAAGTGAGAAGGAATTCAAAACTCCAAGCTTCTCCCTGAGGAGCAAAGGGTTTGAACCTCTTAAAAAGCTGGGGCTCCAGGTTTTAAGACCTCCACCTGAGAGATAAGCCCTCAAAACATCTAGTTCTGAAAGCCAGTACAGCTCCTGTCAACAAGCCCCACAAGTCTATAGCAAACTGAGAAACAGTTCTTAAAGGGCTTGTAAGTGTAGACCCATCCACCTCATCCCCAGGGACCAGAGTGGAGGCAAAAGAGCACTCAGACTTTCTGTGTGAAAGAGGCTCACTTGCTTATCATTTTTTGTTTTTTGTTTTACATCTTTATTGGAGTATAATTGCTTTACAATGGTGTGTTAGTTTCTGCTTTATAACA
Organism: Lipotes vexillifer; assembly: GCF_000442215.2. Taxonomy (NCBI): domain Eukaryota; kingdom Metazoa; phylum Chordata; class Mammalia; order Artiodactyla; family Lipotidae; genus Lipotes; species Lipotes vexillifer. Next base: position 1,560,834 of record NW_006794958.1, on the reverse strand, counting down.
AAGTGAATCAGTTATACATATACATATGTTCCCATATCTCTTCCCTCTTGCGTCTCCCTCCCTCCCACCCTCCCTATCCCACCCCTCTAGGTGGTCACAAAGCACCAAGCTGATCTCCCTGTGCTATGCAGCTGCTTCCCACTAGCTATCTATTTTACATTTGGTAGTGTATATATGTCCATGCCACTCTCTCGCTTTGTCACAGCTTACCCTTCCCCCTCCCCATATCCTCAAGTCCATTCTCTAGTAGGTTTGTGTCTTTATTCCTGTCTTACCCCTAGTTTCTTCATGACATTTTTTTTCTTAAATTCCATATATATGTGTTAGCATACGGTATATGTCTTTCTTTTTCCAACTTATTTCACTCTGTATGACAGACTCTAGGTCTATCCACAAAAATAGGCTCAAAATGGATTAAAGACCTAAATGTAAGGCCAGAAACTATCAAACTCTTGGAGGAAAACGTAGGCAGAACACTGTGACATAAATCACAGCAAGATCCTTTTTGACCCACCTCCTAGAGAAATGGAAATAAAAACAAAAATAAACAAATGGGACCTAATGAAACTTCAAAGCTTTTGCACAGCAAAGGAAACCATAAACAAGACCAAAAGACTTGCTTATCTTAAAGCACTGACCTGAGGAGCCGGCATCTAATTTAACACACATCTAGGGACCTACTGAAATACTCTCCTGGGACAGAGACCAGCTGGTGCCATCTTTGCCTCAGCTTGCTGGTATGTCCCCAGAAGGAGCTAATAGTCTTGTCTGGCACCCTGATATTTTGCAGTTGCCACCCAGGGTGCACATCTTAGTTGCCTGGCTCTGGTGGCCAGTAGGGCTTATACTTGTGGGTCTCACAGGACTATAACCAAAGGACAAAGTTCTTAATCAGCTACCACCCACAGGGCACAGCAGATAGGTTACAAACTAAGGCACCCAGTCTTTCTGTGAAAGAGGCCTATTTACTCATCTTTATAGCTGTGTCCTAAGGGGAAGGCTTTTAATTAAGTACACATATAAGGGCCAATTGCAATCCTATCCAGAGACCTTGGAGGACAGGTGCCATCTTTGTGCTCTTCCTCTGCTGAGCTCCAGAGCACTTGAATCTCCCAGCTTGTTCATACAACCGGTGCCCCAGCTTTTACTTCTGGTGCCTCAGGGGACACCCCTTGATTACCTGGCCTGGTGGCCAGCAGGGCTTGAATTCCTAGGCCCCATGGGACTGTAACAGAGAGATGGTAATTGGCCAGCTACCATTCCCAGGGCACAGCACAGACAACAGACAGATAAAAACACATCCCCAATCTTTCTCTTCCAGAGGCTGATTTGCTCTCCTGTAACTTCACCCTGAGAGGCAGGCTTCTGGCTTGGTGCACATCTAAGGGCTTGCTTAGATGCACTCCAGGGACAGAGGCCAGTTGATGTCATCTTTGTACACTCCCTCTGCCTCACTCCAGATCACTGGTATCTACCAGAAAGAAGTTTGTACCCTTGTCTGGCACCCCAATTTTCATCATTGCCACCCAGGGGATACTTCTACATCACCTGGTACTGGAAGCCAGTGGAACTTACACCTGTGGTCCTACAGGACTGTATATATTTGCATAGTTTAAAAGCTGCTGCCTGTGGGTCTGACATCCAATCAGCCTGAATCTAGGTACAGACCAAGGTTCTTCCCCCTTTGGAACACTGACAGGTCTTGGTGCAGCCTCAAATACCAGGAACAACTAAAATAAAATGGGCTACATGGATAATCACAAAGGTTTGAAAGACAACCAAGAACTAGGGCAAGGTTGAACAATAAAGTTTATATCCTCCATGTGGCCTCTTCTTCAAGACTGGGAGAGGTGGATCTTTCTTTCATCTAATACATAGAAACCAACACAGAGACTCAAGGAAAATGAAGAAATAGAAGAAAATGTTCCCAACAAAAGAAAATGATAAAACTTTAGAAAAAGACATTAATGAAATGGAGATAAGGGATTTACCTGATAAAGAGTTCAAAATAACAGTCATAAAAATGCTCACTGGGCTTGGCAAAAGTATAAATGACCAAAGTGAGAACTTTGAGAGAAAATATAAGAAAGTACCAAGCAGAAGTCACAGAGCTGAAGAAACAATAACTTAGCTGAGAAATACACTAGAGGGGTTCAACAGTAGACTCTATGAAGTAGAAGTAAGAAGTAAGGATCAATGAACTTGAAGACAGGGCAGAAGAACTCATTCAATTAGAACAGAAAAATAAAAGTGAAAATGGCTTAAGATCATTATAGTACAACTTCAAGCATCCCAACATTTGCATTATAGGAGTAGCAGAAGAAAAGAGAGAAAGGAAGAGAACAGTTTTTTTGAGGAAATAATGGCTAAAAACTTCCCTAAACTGGGGAAGGAAACAGACATTCAGATCAAGGAATCCCAGAGAGTTCCAAATAAGAGGAAGCTAAAGAGACCCACACCAAGATACATTATAATTAACGTGCAAAAACTTAAACACAAGGAGAGAATCTTAACAACAGCAAGAGAAAAACAACTTGTTAGGTCCAAGGGAACCCCCATAATATTATCAGAATATTTTTCAGCAGAAACTGCAGGCCAGAAGAGAGTGGCACTATATACTCGAAGTGCTAAAAGAACTTCCAACAAAGAATACTCTATCTAGCAAAGTTGTCATTCAGAATTGAAAGAGAGAAAAAGATTTTCAGATAAGTAAAATGTAAAGGATTTCCTCACCACTAGATCATACTTACAAGAAATGTTACAGGGACTTGTTTAAACTGAAGCAAAATGGCACTAATTATTAACAGGAAAACATGTGAAAGTATAAGTCTCACCAGTAAAAGTAAATATATAGTAAAATTCAGAGTAATCTAATGTCACAAATTTGATGGGCTAGTTACTTATAAAGCTAGTAAGAAGGTTAAAAGACAAAAGTGTAAAAATAATTATAACTACAATAATTTGTTAGGGAATACACAAGATAAAAAGATGTAAATTGTGACATCAAAAACATGCAGTGTGGGTGAGGGGTAAAAATATAGAGCTTTAAAATGCATTCAAACTTAAGTTGTTATCAACTTAAAATAGACTTTTATGTAAATGTAAGTTGTTTTATTTAAGCCTCATGGTAACCACAAATTAAAACAGTAGATACACAAAAAGAGCAAGGAATCTAAGCATACCACTGCAAAAACTCATCAACTCACAAAGAAAGCGATCAAGAGAAGAAGAAAAAAGCAAAGAAACCACACAACAGCCAGAAAACAATTAACAAAATGGCAATAAGTACATACTTATCAGTAATCACTTTAAATGTAAAAGGACTAAATCTTCCCATCAAAAGACAGAGTGGCTGAATGTATAAAAAGCAAGACCCATCTATATGCTGCCTACAAAGGACTCACTTCCACTTTGGATGTAAGGACACACACAGATTGAAAGTGAATGAATGGAAAAAGATAGTCCATGCAAATGAAAACCCAAAGAAAACTGGGGTAGCTACAGCATACCTCAGAGATATTGCAGTTTCAGGTTCAGAAAACAACAATGAATTGAATATCACAAAAAATCAAGTCACACAAATTTTTTTGGTTTTCCAGTACATATAAAAGTTATGTTTACACTATACTGTAGTCTGTTAAGTGTGCAATAGCATTTGTGTTAAAAATGTACACATCTTAATTTAAAATATTTTATTGCTAAAACATACTAACCATCATCTGAGTGTTCAGCTAACTGTAATCTTTTTGCTGGTGCTGATGTTGATGGCTGCTGACTGATAAGCATGGTGGTTGCTGAAGGCTGGAATAGCTCTGGCAATTTCTTAAAATAAGACAACAACAAGTTTGCTACATTGACGGACTCTCCCTTTCACAAATAATTTCTCTGTAGTATGCAATACTGTCTGATAACATTTTACCCACAGCAGAACTTCTCTCGAAGCTGGAGTCAGTCCTCTCAAACACTGGCACTGCTTTAAAACTAAGTTTATGCAATATTCTAAATCTTTGTTGTCTTTTCAATAATCTTCACAGCATATACACCAGGAGTAGATTCCATCTCAAGAAATCGCTTTCTTTGTTCAGCCACAAGAAGAAACTTCTCATTAATTCAAACTTTATCAAGAGATTGCAACAACTAAGTCATATCTTCAGGTTCTCTTCTAGTACTCTTACTATTTCCACCACATCTGCAGTGACTTCGTCCACTGAAGTCTTGAACCCCTTGAAGTCATCCAAGAGAGTTGAAATCAACTTCTTCCAAACTCCTGTTAATGTTGATATTTTGGTCTCTTCCCATGAATCATAAATGTTCTTAATGGCATCTAGAATGATGATTCTTTTCCATAAGGTTTTCAATTTACTTTGTCCAGATCCATCAGAGGAATTCCTATCTATGGCACTTATAGCCTTACAAAAAGTATTTCTTAAATGATAAGACTTGAGAGTCAAAATCACTCCTCGATTCATGGGCTTCAGAACGGATGTTGTTCCAGCAGGTATTAAAACAACATTAATCTCACTGTACATCTTTATCAGAGCTCTTGGTTGACTATGTATATTGTCAATGAACAGTAGTATTTTGAAAGGAATCTTTCTTCTGAGCAATAGGTCTCAACAGTGCATTTAAAATATTCAGTAAACCATGTTGTATACAGACGTGCTCTCATCCAGGCTTTATTTTTCCATTTATAGAACATAACCAGAGTAGATTTAGTGTAATTCTTAAGGGCCCTAAGATTTTTCAGAATGGTAAAGGAGCATTGGATGCAACTTCAAGTTACCAGCTGCTTTAGCCCCTAACAAGAGAGTCAGCCTGTCCTTTGAAGCTTTAAAGCCAGGCACTGACTTCTCTCTAGCTATGAAAGTCTGACATGGCATCTTCTAATATAAGGCTGCTTTGCCTACACTAAAAATCTGTTGTTTAGTTAGCAACCTTCATTAATGGCCTTAGTTAAATCTTCTAAATAACTTGTTGCAGCTTCTACACCAGAACTTGTTTCACCTTGCACTTTTCCATTATGGGGATGGCTTTTTTCCTTCAATCTCATGAACCAACCTCTGCTAGTTTCAAACTTTTCTTCTGTAGCTTCCTCACCTCTCTCAGTATTCGCAGAATTAAATAATTTGATTTGTCTTGCTTTGGATTGGGCTTTGGCTCCAGAGAAAGTTGTAATTAGTTTGATCTTCTATTAAGACCACTAAAACTTTCTCCATATCAACAATAGGCTGTTTCACTTTCTTATCATTTGTGTGTTTATTGGTGTAGCACTATTCATTTCCTTCAAGAAATTTTTCTTTGCATACACAACTTGGCTAACTCTTGGCACAAGAGGCCTAGCTTTCAGCCTATCTTGGCTTTTGACATGACTTCCTCATTAAGCCTAATCATAACTAACTTTTCAGTTGAACACTTACATGTCATTATAAAGTTACTAACTGACCTAATTTCAATAGCATTTTGTCTTAGGGAATAGGAATGCCTGAGGAGAGGGAGAGAGATGGAGAAATGGCCATTGGTAGAGCAGTCAGGCCACACACACTTATCAATTAAGTTTGCTATCTCATATGGGTACAATTCATGGCACCCCAAAACAATTACAACAGTAACATCAAAGATCACTCGCTGTTCACAGATCATGATAACAAATATAATAATAATGAAAAAGTTTAAAATATTGTGAGAATTACCAAAATGTTACACAGAGACATGAAGTAAGCAAATGCTGTTGGAAATATGGGACCAAAGACTTTCTCTACGCAGAGGTGCCACAAACCTTCAATTTGTAAAAATAAAATCAGTATCTTTGAAGCACAATAAAGTGAAGCACAATAAAATGAGGCATGCCTGTACTTATATGAGTCAAAATAGATGTTAAAAAAAAGACTGCAATAACAAAGGTCATTACCTAATGATAAAGGGGTCAATCCAACAAGAGGATATAACATTTGTAAATATTTATGTACCAATTACAGAAGCATCTAAATATGTAAAAGCAAATATTAATGAAACTAAAGAAAGAAATAACAATATGATAATTGTTGTGGACTTTGATACCCTACTTTCACCAATGGATAGATCACTCAGACAGAAAATCAGTAAGGAAACATTAACCTTAGATGATATGTTAAACCAGATGGACTTAACAGACATATACAGAATATTCCATCCAAAAGTAACAAAATACATAATCTTCTCAAGATCACATGAGACATTCACCAGAAAAGAACAGATGTTAGACCACAAAACAAGTCTTAATGAGTTTAAGAGGATTAGAATCATATCAAGAATTTTTTCTGACCACAGTGGTATGAAACTAGAAGTCAAATACAAGAAGAAAACTGGAAATTTCACAAATATGTGGAGATTAAACAATCTGCTGCTGAGCAATCAATGGGTCAAAGAATAAATTAAAAGAGAAATCAAATGCCTTGAGACAAATGAAAATGGAAATACAACATACCAAAACTTCTGGTATGAAACAAAAACATTTCTAAGAGGGAAGTTTATAACAGTAAGTGTCTACATCAAGAAGCAAAAAAGATATCAAACAATCTAACTTTACACTCCAAGGAACAAGAAAAAGAACAAACAAAGTCCAAAGTTAATAGATAGAAGTAAATAACAAAGATCAGAGTGGAAATAAATGAAATAGAGATTAAAAACACAATAAAAAGATGAATTAAGCTATGAGCTGTTTTTCTGAAAGGGTAAACAAAATTGAAAGAACTTTAGCTAGACTCATTAATTTAAAAAAACACAGTACTCAAATAAATAAAATCATAAAGAGATGTTACATCTGATACCACAGAAGGATCATAAGAGATTAATATGAACAATTGTACCCTAACAAATTGGACAACACAGAAGAAATTGATATATTCCTAGAAGCTTACAACCTTCCAAGACTAAATCATGAAGAAATAGAAAATCTGAATACACTAATTACTAGTAAGGAGATTGAATCAATGATCAAAAACTTCCCAACTTCCCAGGTTTAGAAGCTTTCACTGGCAAACTCTACCAAGTACTGAAAGAATTAATACCAATCCTCAACCTCTTCCATAAATGCAAGAGGAGAGAACACTTCCAAACTCATTTCACGAGGCCAGATTATCCTAATAACAAAACCAGACAAGGAAACCACAGGAAAAGAAAATTACAGGCCTATATCCCTGATGATCATAGATGCAAAAATGCTCAACAAAATATTAGCAAGCCAAATTCAACAGTACATTAAAACAGTCACACACCATGATCTACTGGGATTTATTTCAGGGAGGCAAGGATGATTCAACAACTACGAATCAATCAATGTGCTATACCACACACATTGTGCTAAACTGAATCATAAAAATCATATAATTTTATTAATAGATGCAGGAAAAGCATCTGACAAAATTCCATATCCATTTATGATAAAAACTCTCAACAAAGTAGGTAGAAAAAGAATGTACCTCAACATAATAAAGGCCATATATGACAAGCCCACAGCTCACATTATATTTAATGGTAAAAAGCTGAAAGTTTTTCTTCTAACATCATAAACAAGATAATAATGCCCACTTTTACCACTTTTTTCAACATAGTTACTGCAAATCCTAGGCAGAGCAATTAGGCAAGGAAAGGAAATAAAAAGTTTTTAAATGAAAAAGGAAGAAGTAAACATGTCACAATGTGCAGATGGCATGATATTATATGTAGGAAAACCTAAAGCCTCCACAAAAAATATTGTTAGAATAAACTAATTCAGTAAAGTTGCAGACACAAAGATCAATATACAAAAATCTGTTGCATTTCTATACACTAAAAATGAACTATCAGAAGAGAAATTAAGAAAATAATCTGATTTTAAATTGTATCAAAAAATAAAATACCAGGAATAAATTTACCCAAGAAGCTGAAAGATCTTTACACTGAAAACTATAAGACACCGATAATAGAAATTGAAAAAAACACAAAAAAATGGAAAGATAATCCATTTTTAGAATGGACTGGAAGAATTAATATGTGAAAACATCCATACTACCCAAAGCAATCTATGGATTTAATGCAAATTCTATCAAAAGTCCAATAGCATTTTTTCACAGAAATAGAACAATTCTAAAATTAGTATGGAACAAAAAGAGACCCTGAATAGCCAAAACAATCTTGAGACAAATTGCTCACACTTCCTGATTTCAAAGCTATAGTAATCAAGAGTATGGTGTAGGTATAAAATCAGACACATAGATCAATGGAACAGAACAGAGCCCATGAATAAACCATTTCATATATGGTCAATTTACAACAAAGGATCCAAGAATATACAGTGGGGAAAGGACAGTCTCTTCTATAAATGATGTTGGGAAAACTAGACAGTCACACGAAAAAGAATGAAACTGAACCAATATCTTAGATCATACACGAAAATAAACTCAAAATGAATTAAAGATTTGAAACATAAGACCTGAAAGCATAAAACTCCTAGAACAAAACATAGTAACTATTTCACATCAGTCTTGGTGATTTCTTGGATTTGACACCAAAAGCAAAGACAAAGGCAAAACTAAGCAAGTGAGACTACATCAAATAAAAAGCTTCTGCACAGCAAAATTAAAAGGCAACCAACTGAATGGAAGAAAATATTTGTAATCCTGTATCTGATAAGGAATTAATCCAAAATACATAAAAGCTAATAAAGCTCAACAGCAAAAAAAAAATTCAATTAAAAATTGGGAAGAGGATCTGAGTAGACATTTTCTCAAGGAAGACATACAGATAGCCAATAGGTACATGAAAGGCACTCAACATCACTTATCATCAGGGAAATGAAAATCAAAATCACAATGAAATATCACCTCACACCTATCAGAATTGCTATTATCAAAAAGATAAATAACAATTGTTGGCGAGGATGTGGAGAAAGGGGAGCCCTTGTGCACTCTTGGTGAGAATACAAATTGGTGCAGCCACTATGGAAAACAGGATGAAGGTTCCTCAAAAAATTAAAAATAGAACTAACATATGACCTGGCAATTCCACTTCTGGGTATTTATCTGAAGAAAATAAAAACACTAGTTCAAAAAGATATCTGTACTCCCATGTTCATTGAAGAATTATTTACAATAATCAAGACATGTAGGCAAACTAGGTGTCCATTAATAGATGAATGAATAGAGAAAAAGTGATACACACACACAGGCATATTAGCCATAAAAAATGGTCATTTGTGACAACGTGCATGGACCTAGAGAGTATTACACTAAGTGAAATAAGCAAGACAAAGACAAATACTGCATGATCTCACTTATATGTGGAATCTAAAACAAAACAAAACAAGCAAACAAGAAGCACATAAGTACAGAGAAGAGTTTGGTGTTTACCAGAGGCAGGGTGTTTGTGGTAGGAGAAATAGGTGAAAGTGGTCAAAATGTACAAATTTCTAATTATAAAATAAATGAGTCATGGGGATGTAATATAGATCATGGTTACCATATTTTTAAAAATTTTATAACTATGTTGGTGATGGATGTTTAACTAGATTTATTTTGGTGATCATTTCCCAATATATGCAAATATCGAATCATATTGTACAGTTGAAACTAATGTTATGTGTCAATTATATCTTAATTTTTTTTAATTTACAAAAAACACCTGCATGCATCCATGACAGATAAAAATATGAAATACTAATGTATCCTTGAAGTCCTAAATGTTATCTCCTTATCCCATCTCCTCCCCAGAGATAAATTCTTTCTAGAAATTTTTTATTCATGCCAAGTTTTCTGACCTCTTTTTTAAATTTTTTATTTCATATTGGAATATAATTGATTAACAATGTTGTGATAGTTTCAGGTGTACAGCAAAGTGATTCAGTTATACATATACATGTATCTATTCTTTTTCAAGTTCTTTTCCTTCCCAAACTCACTATCCCTCCCCCTGACCCTTTCCCCCTAGTAACCATAAGTTCATTCTCTAAGTCTATGAGTCTGTTTTGTAAGTAAGTTCATTTGTATCATTTCTTTTTAGATTCTGCTTATAAGTGATATTATATAATACTTCTCTTTCTCTAACTTACTTCACTCAGTATGACAATCTCTAGGTCAGTCCATGTTGCTGCAAATGGCATTATTTCATTCTTTTAAATGGCTGAGTAATATTCCATTGTATATATCACATCTTCTTTATCCATTCCTCTGTTGATGGTCATTTAGGTTGCTTCCATGTCTTGGCTATTGTAAACAGTGCTGCAATGAATATTCAGGTGCACATATCCTTTAGGACCATGTTTTTCTCCAGGTATACACTCAGGAGTGAGATTGCAGGATCATATGGTAGATCTATTTTCAGTTTTTTAAGGAACCTCCATACTGTTCTTCAGAGTGGCTATACCAATTTACATTCCCACAAACAGTGTAGGAGGGTTCCCTTCTCTTCACACCCCGTCCAGCATTTATAGTTTGTGGATTTTTTGATGATAGCCATTTTGACTGGTATGAGGTGATAGAATTTTGAATTTATCACTCCCTTGTTTATTTGTAGCTTTACCATAAATGAAGGCATCATCAACATATTACTTACTTTTGCATAGATTGAAATCTCATATAAATTGGATTATATCAAATTGTGCGTACTGTGACTTTTTTTTTCAACTTTTCATCTTAAGTGATGCCGGTAGCTATAGTTCATATACTTTAACATGTGCATAGCATTCCACTGCATGAAAAACCAGGAAATTACTTAACTGCCCACTTCTCAGAAAAAATTTAGTTGGTTTCTAGCTTTTTCTATCCCATGCAGTGCCACTAAGGTTTATTCTTAAACATCTCTTCTTGAGCCTATGTGTTAATTTTTCTAGGGTGCATTTGTATTTGTTCAACTCTATCAAAAATGATAAATTATTTTCAAAAATAGATGTACCTAACTGTACTCTTCTAGTAGTGTGTAAATTGCACTGTTGTATTACATTATTCTTAGAACTTAGAATTACCAGAATTTTTAAATAAGCTTGTAGGTTTAAAAAAACTCACTGGAAATTTAATTTCTATTTCTACATTTATTATTGAGTTTGAGTATATTTTCATACATTTATTGGTCTTATGTGTTTCTTCTTCTGTGTCAGTTCAAGTTCAGTATTTATCCATTGGGTTGGCCAAAAAGTTCATTTGGGTTTTGCCATAAGATCCAAACGAACTTTTTGGCCAACCCAATATTTGCTAAATTATCTGTGTTTGTGTTAGTTTCATCTAAGTTTTCAAATTCCCCCATTTTTGAAACCCTTTTTTGGAAACACTACCTGCAGATAACTATGTGGGTCCTGTTGCTCTATCTTAAAGTGGCTTATGCTCTCTCTCTCTAAAGTAACAGGGCTACACACACTCCCTCCCCACCCCCCACATTTTTGTTTCAGAAATTATATTGTATCTCAGTGTCATTTTGTATTTTTTCTCAAAGCACCTATCACCTAACATTACATAATACACCTATTTGCTCTTTACACATTTTTGATAGAATATAAGCTCTATCAGGGCAAGAATTTTATTTTAATTTTAGTACTGTGTCATCATTGACTAGAAAGAAAACTGGAATGTGTTATCCACTAAAGTATCATTCACTGTTGAATAAATAAGTGTATTTGACCAATCATGTTCCTTTGTAGAACCTCTTCCACATTTTTAAGCAAATAAACAGGAAATAACTTTTAAAATGTGGTATCACTCAAAATAATAGTTTAATGGTGAAAACAGCATGTTTGTGATTTATAATCATAAAATCTGAATTTGCTTCTCCATCATATAGATTACTCATCCACTTTGAAACTTGTTAGCTAATAATCGTTCTTAAAAGTTTACTATGAATCTTAACGAAGAATGTATATAGCTGAAGATCTATAAACTGGAAAATTCTTTCCTAATGATAGGTCTAATTAAACACAAATTTTGGCAAAAATATTCTGTTAGAAGATGTTGGAATTACATTAAAAGATGAATTATAATAAATATCTTTAATTTGTTTAAACTTTTAAGGAGACTCCAACACACAGATGAATAAAAGATAACACTGTGCTTTGAATTTGTCTCACAAATTACTGGTCATAACGTTAGAAAAAGGAGAAATTTGAATCACAGTTAGAAGTCTAAGGCTACACAAAAGTGAAATCAAGCTGGAATTGTGTTTAATCCTGCATCAATTTGGATAGTTGTCTTAATGGAAGATCACAGGACCATTAGATTATCTCATTATCAAGGTTTTTTTTTCTTTTAATAAATCAGAATTATTTGTCAAATCACAGCAAAGACGATTGTTATGAACTCCCTAAAGAAGTATTTACCAGGCTTTTAATGAATGCAAATGGAAGTACCTTGAAATTGAAAACGTTTTCTGTTAAAGCAATTGTTTCTGTTAGCAGGGCTGTGATGTTAGCAGTTCTGCTATAAGAAAGTGGTCTAAAGAAAAAGGATTCAAATAAATTTATGGATTTTTGATAGCCTTATAAAGATCATAAAAATAATGTTCCATTTGAGGCAGGATATAGATGGGCCCCAGGCTGAACAGCCGGAGTTTGTCCCCTGTGGACAGATACTCCAAGATGAAGAGGAGGAGGAGCTAAGCCCTGCCCAGATAAGAGACCAAATATTTCTCATTCTCGACATCAAGGAGAACTTCCTGACTACACATGCACAGAAAGTCTCCTTGGAGGTCAAAAAGGGAGGGGGTACTACCCCATAGTAAGTGATGACAATCTACCCACAGTCTTCTTCACTAGAATCCATCTTGGCTAAGAAATGTACGTGCACACATGGGACGACACTGAGATATACTAAATACAGACTGAGAACCAGGCAAAGCAAGATGACTGGTCAGAGGAAACCCGGAAGAAATTCCTCACATAAGTGATTCAAACTACCACAATGACTCGACTCTCTCTCTGAGCCTGCCCATGTGTCTTTCCACATGTACCCTTTTTCCTCCTAATAAACACTTGTTTTGCTACTTTCCATCTCTGTGTGGAAATTCATTTCTACACAGCTGATGGGCCAGGGCCTTGTCACTGGCCACTGGTCCCTTGTGGTCTATTGGTTACAATTCAGCCCTCTCGCTGCCGTGGCCTGACTTCAGTCTCTGGTTGGGAACCTGCTTCAAGCCTGCTTCAAGCCACTACAGGCCAAGGACATCCGAGATCACTTTTAACTATGACCAGTTTATGTAAATTACGATAGCTGGCAAATTCCACAGATTATGTACCAATTGCCATAATTCAGTTGCTTATTTTGAAAATTACCAAAAGCATTTCCTTAAAAGTCACTTCTAATAAGCCCAATTAATTAAATCAATTACCTTACATTTTTATTAAAAAATAAAAATTTGTAAGATACTATTTTCTTATTATAACATTGGTCATTTCTATGAGTGTTTGTTTTTCAGTACTTTTTCATCTTAATGAGGTGTAGAATTTTTTAGAGGATTTCGAGTTGTTTAATAAGCTTCATAAATCACATGTTTTTATATTTTTGTTTTTTTCCTACTTACTATTCAGCAACTGGTTTTAAAACTTTAGAAATCTGTTTTCTAGATTCTATATCAGAGTGGTAAGCAATCCATTGCTGGTTTATGATCATTAACTCATATGCTCAGTATCTTTCACCATCTCATCTCATGTTTTTTTGAGAGCTTGAAATCATCTATCAATTCTTCACAACATGAGTCTCTGGAAGAGGCAGAGCATTTACCCACCATGACAGCCCAAGAGAGAGATTTTCTTCTCCCTATACCCTGCAAGCCAAAGGAAAGGCAAATAACTTAGGGTAAGCCAATTAGTTGACCCATGGGTATCAGAAGGCAGAAGATCTTATTGGTATTCAAGGACTGGAATGTAGCAGCAGAGGGGAAACAAATAATTAATAACCTATAGTCACCTGAAAATGAATTAAACGAAATATTTAGGGAGTCTGGGAGGACCCTGCAATAAGAAAGTACGAATGGTAGGAAGGGCATGTGAATTTCATGGTCATGGAATGGAATAACTCCTTCTAATGATGGGTCATATTGACTTTCTAATAGAATTTATTCCTTCTCCACAGCAGCCAAAATGAAAATTTGATTTTTCAAGTTGTGAGATTACAACATCTATTGAATCATATCTCTATATTTCTTATGAGAAATTTAGAGCATTCTCCAGGAAGTAGAGAAAACACAAACACTGCAATGGAGATATACATGAAAATTCAGAGTCCAAGAGTAACCCAAACTCCCAATGCCCAGTGAACTCCCATGGTCAGACTAGTAATATTCCCATATCTATGAGGCATAATAAGACCAATTCTTTTTTATTTTAGGAAGTTAGTGTTCCTCATGACCTACTTTAGTCTATAGACATATATCTGGAATCACATTCCAACATACCTATATGTGGCCAACTGCAAAGTCAAAACATGGAAGACAAGTCCACATAAAAGAACTGCAGGACTTTGCTAATCTCCAGCAGCAAAAATCTGGGTCTTTTATCTGAGAATAGATTCCAAAGGTATATGGAACATAACTTTAGAATGGGACGAATTTTTAGGGGTACATTTACCAGTGACCTGCATTAGATATACTCATTTACAAATATAGGAATAATTAAAATTGTTTGCTTACTACTTTATGGAAACCTGGACTCAAGAGTAGTGTATACTAAACACAATTGAGAGTATAAGGCATAATATGAAGAATTCAAAAATTTCTGGGGCATTTTAGTTTTATAAATGTATGTGTGGAAGAAAAATGTATGTGGATATTGGATAATAGTCAAAAGGTAGACCTAGTGGACATTTGTCCTGGATCTGAACCCTTATATTTTGGAGGAATGCTCCATTTTCTAAATCTTGGTGACAGGTAGGATGTAATTTCTCACTCAGTATTGAGGATGAGGGCATAACCTATTGTTAACCATTTTCTGCTTTGTAGAAGTTTGAGTCTGAAGCGAATAATGTAAAGAAAAATGGACAAGGGAATTAGACTCAAGGCAGAGGGTTGAAGAGCAGTTGCACCCAGTGGCAGTAGCAACATCTACTGTATCCAGCATAGAGGCCTGTGTAAGGCTCCAGGGACAGGGAGAAGTGACAGCAGCATTCTGGTATGTTCTGTCTCCACTGGTTTCTTCCTTCTCCCAAACCTGATTCTTTACATATTGTTGTTGTTAGTCTGTGATATCTCTCAAATCTTTCTAATAAATTATCTTTTCTGTTTAAGTTAGTCACTCTCACTTTTGTAACATGTCACCAAAAATTGTTAGTTCAAATTTCAAGTACAAATTTTACATATTCATTGCAGTCTATTTTACGTGTTGGAAGTGTCATGCAGGAGCTCATTCTTGGAAATATAGCTGGGATATCATTTTCTAAGTGCAGAGCAGTGATGGCGGGGTGTGTTAGAGTTGGGGTCATTCCAGACATTTTTTTCAGAAAAAAGGCAGAAGAAGCCAGAAACAAGACCAGAGCCCTCAAAACAGGCTGACATTAACAAGGAAGTTGTCTTGGACAGATTTTTTTTTTTTTTCTGTTTCCTCACAGTTTACTGATTAGTTTCCTGCATAGGGATAAAGTAACCCTGACATTGAGAGTTCTAAGCCAAAGAAGTCATATAGGGGACCTGGCTGTTCCAGAATAGTGAGAAGTTGGAGAATGGCAAGAGACTGTGTGATGTGAAGGTTGATGATTTCAGACTGAGACTTAGAAAAGGTGCTCCTGAAACTTACTGGTCTCAGGAAGAAGGTTCTTGATATGCTAAGCAGTTTCACTCCTTGTTTCTAACCGAGAGATTACAAACAGAAAGTGGCTGGGTATTCAATATGAAAAGCTGGAATGGGGCCTGATATGTGGTAGGCTGAATCTGACATTAATTCTCCTATATAAGCAGTTCAGTTTCTACCCTACTCTCCAGTCAGACAAGAATTTTTATGACTCCTTGAGTATTACATATACTTTCCAGATGCTAGCACTTGTTCATTCATTCATTCATTTTTATTAACACTGTTCTTTGTTTAGAAAGCACTCCCTTTGTGGCTTTGTCTACCAAAATCCTGTATATTAATCAAAGCCAAGTTCAATAGTAAATTCTTCCACAAAGTGTTAGCTGATCTTCCCAGCTAGAATCTCTTCCACTACTAAATTCTCTCAGCATTTTGCAGTAGGAGGAATACTGTGGCACTGGTTAAGTGGCAGGTTGAAATCTATTGATGAGTAGCAGAAATCAATCAAGGCAGGGAAACATTCTGGCATGTGGATTAACATAAGGACTTGTCTCACCCTGGTAGTAAAAATTCAGAACTAGAAACCTCAGCTCTGGGCCTGTTAGCTGGGTCACTGCACATAGTCTAGGGAAAGCAGTCTAAATCCAGGTATGGATGAGGCACCCAGGGGCATCCCAAACCATGAGCACAGCTTATTTATTTCTTTGTCTCACTAGTAAATGGAAATTCTTCCCATTCTCCTAAGCCAGCTTCTCTAGAAGAAAAGTAGGACAGAACTACACACACACACTTATTATTACTTGCATGTGCGTGGAGTAGGGCAGGCAGGGATTGAGTGTATAGCTCACTTATGATGCATATTTTATCACTACTATTGTGTAAGTTATAAAGGCAAATAAAATTTCTCTTTCTTTTGGGTTTCCCACAAAGCATAATGCTATATATGTAGGATAAGCTCAGTAAAACTTTTTAAATAAATAAATGGACAATTACCACTATAAAATATCTATCTATTTACCTAGTATGTGTAACAATGTCTATTCAATTCCTCCATAACTCCTCTTTAACCTCTAATATTGTCATCTATAGAAATTATTTATCATGTCTATTTAGATTTAATACTCAGAAAAATATCATTCCATTTTACCCACATTATTTCTATTTCTTGGTCAGTATTTTGATGCACTTCTGTGATTAAATTTTAGTAGCAGAGTTAAACTTTTCTTAAGTATACACTCTTTATCACATCAACCCCAAAATCTATGGTATTTGAGTGATTTCCACTATATTTCTGTAAATACTAGGGATTGGTAATTATATTTCACACTTTAATGTAACAGAATTCCAAATAATAAAATCAGATACTATGGAAAATGTACCTAAGTCTTCACAAAAAGAAATTTTAATGTCTTAAAAATGCATCTTCATTTTTTTTATTGCTTGCGTTTGGAGAAAATAAATGGACCAATGAATTATGTATTCCTGAAGTGCATACCTTTAAAGTACAATGCATAATCATCTGATTGATTTTGCTCCAGGCAATTAGGTTGAAATGGTCATCATGATATAAAGAGTGATTAGTTTTCTTTTTTTAATCAAGTCTATATCAGGCATATCAAAAAACTGAGAGAAAAGATGCAACTGAACTATACTATAAATCCATGAAAATTAAACATTAAAAAGAGAATTTTCATTTGACATTATGACTATTTATAGCCCAAATACTAATTTAACTTTAATTTTATAGAAAGTATTCTAAAATGACAAGTTTTCAAAAAATGATTAATAATATACCTAGATGGTGACATATACCAGAATTATTCCATTTCTATTTTGGCAGAAATGGAATAATTAAACTCAAACTTAAATAAATTTGAGTTGTACTTCAGATTCTATTTCAATCTAATTTAAAATACTGAAAATCATATCCAAATGCAATTTTCTTATTTACATACTTATTCAACTGTACTTGGATGTATTTAATTGCATTTCAAAAGACTTAAAAGGACATTCTCAGTGTGTCAGGCAGTGTGCTAGGTAATTGAAAAGATCGATGTTCTTTCATTTAATCCTTGCAGTAAGCTTGTATGAAAAACCTCAATTTCAAAGCAGTTGAATAATTTGCCCAAAGTCAAACAACTTGTGACATAACTTGAAATTATGTTCTCTGGCTAAAATCATGCAATTTTTGAAGACACTTTGTTATATTTTATTCATGAATTTTTTTTTTGATGCTTCAACATGATCATGAGATTTTATAGGGAACAGTAATGTTGTCATGCATTAAGTGATATTGATGGTCTATTTATCCTCACTTTAATGGAACCTGGACTATTACGTTTGTTTTTGACATTTTTTAATACTTTATTGATGGCTCATTGGCTGTTTATTTTGGTTGTGAGTGTGCCTGTTTGCTGAGATGCTTCATTTTTGTACGTCCAACTGGTTACTTGGAATTTGCATATGCAGAAACATGATTTCAGCTAGCACTTTAAACTGCATCTGAAGTATAAATTAATTAGCCCTGTGTGAGGGCCTAAACATCTCTTAAATGAAACTTCCTCAGTTCAAGGTATGCTTTTCAGTGCAAGACCACTTTCATAGTCCACTTATTTACACCTTCAATCATTCATTCACAGATATTTAATGAGCAATTATGATGTGCCAGAAACAGTCCCAGGGGCTGGGAAATCAGCAGTGAACAGGAAAAGGTTTAGAGCTTTAAAATCTCATATTCTATTGGGAGAAACAGGCAATGAAAAATATTAAAAAATAAAACGCATAACGTTTAACGATGCTAAATAGTATGGAGAAAAATTGCCTAAGAAAGAAGGATAGGGAATGTTTGGCAGGGAGGGGATGCAATTTTAGATGGAAAGTTCAAAGAAGGCCATACTGAAGAGGGTTATCTGAGAAAATAACTAAATAAAGGTAGGCAAAAAGAGTTGGTCCTCAGATCCACTGCTCAGTCTTCCCCTAGTCTGCTTGGTATTTCAGGGATTCTGACCTAGGCTAGTAGTAACTAGCTGCTTCTGGCTAATGGGCAGAAATCAAGAGTAGATGGAAGGAAGAAGACCATGTTTCCCATTTCCCCACGCTCTGCTTTGGGCAGTGCCTCCAGCAGCTGCCTTGCTTCTGTGGCTCTAACTCCCACTGGGTAGGCTAACTGTAGTTCAGGATTCTTCTGGTTGACTCCAGGACATAAGTTCTGATAACACTGCCTCTTTCCTCGCTCTCTCTTGCCCAGGGCTAGATGGCTTCTTCCTGCTGCTAACCCATGTGTTCTTAGCACTCCCATCACTTGTAAAACCAATTCCATGGGTTAAATCTTCTTCTTAAATACTTTTTAAGAGCTTACAAATAGAGCTTCCCTATTTTTGATGCAGTGGTTAAGAATCCGCCTGCCGATGCAGGGGACACGGGTTTGAGCCCTGGTCTGGGAAGATTCCACATGCTGCAGAGCAACTAAGCCAGTACACCACAACTACTGAGCCTGCACTCTAGAGCCACGAGCCACAACTGCTGAAGCCCGTGCACCTAGAGCCCAGGCTGTGCA
The DNA here is from genome assembly GCF_000442215.2 of Lipotes vexillifer. Taxonomy (NCBI): domain Eukaryota; kingdom Metazoa; phylum Chordata; class Mammalia; order Artiodactyla; family Lipotidae; genus Lipotes; species Lipotes vexillifer. The sequence goes on along the minus strand of NW_006794958.1, from coordinate 1,541,563 downwards.
ACAAGCCACCACAATGAGAAGCCCATGCACCGCAATGAAGAGTAGCCCCTGCTCACAAGAGAAAGCCCCTGAGCAGCAACAAAGACCCAACACAGCCAAAAATAAATCAATAAAATAAATTTATAAAATAAACAAAACAGTTTACAAATAATATTTAGACACTGATACTACAGAGGCGAGAAAGCAAGATTCATGGCCATATAGGTAAAAATCATCCTGGACCATGGGAACAGCAAGTCCAGCTATCTGGGAGAGAGCTGTCAGCAGTGCTCATGACACAGCAAAGAGTACAGGGTGGCTGCCACTGACAGGGAGGAGGTGAGTTCGGAGGAGGTGAGTTCAGAGATGGTAAAAAATGGGTCAGAGAAAAGAAGGGATTGAGGATGAAGCACATCTTCCAGGATCCAGTAGGTCATCGCTCTGATTTTTGGCTTTTACTCTAAAAGAGATGGAAAGTTATCAAAGGCTTTTTAACTGCAGAGTGAGATGATTTAATTCTTGTCTTAACATATCATTCTTTCTTGAAAGGGACAACAGCAGAAGTAGGAAGACAGATTTAGAAGGTAGTGAAACATTTTGGCAAAACAAATGGTTGTGGCAGGAAAATAGCAGTGGTGGTGATGAGGGGTGGTCAGGTCATGGGCAGGTTACGATGGTAAAGCTAACAGGATTTGAGGATGAATCACACGTGTTAAACGAGAAAAGAATACACTGAGTTTCAAAATTTATTAAGGTATTTAAGTGGAGATATTGGGTATATGAGCATGAGCTATATAAGTATGAATTCAAGTGGAAAGGTCTGACCTATAGACATAAATTTGGGAATCACAATATATACATAGTTTTCTATTTCTTGCTTATTTGTAGTGTTTTGGGATAGCTGAACTTCTCAAAAAATGATTACATAATCTATAGATTAATAATATAGAAAATATAAATTGTTTTTAAGCAAAACTATAGAACCTTTTAATTGTTCTTGCTAAAGTATTCACAATGCAGAGCCATACATTTAGTCCAAGTATTTTTGAACTTGTCTTTTAAACAGTTGTATTATTTAAGTTACAAATCCAGCTCATGCTAAGAAGGGACTTGATAAGATACTTGTGGTGTCTAAAAGAATCTTATGACAGCATTCTCAGGGCTTGAGCACTGAAGGCTCATTTGTGTTTCCTGCCTTAGAGTCTGCATATATGTCCTCTACATTTTCCCCTTTCACTGCAAGCCACCTTTATCCACATGGCAGAAAGTATATTCACCAACAATTCTACATCTTTACACCTAATGGCTTCTATGATTCAGAGAAAAAACAGTTCTTAGAATAACAAGGAAGAGGGAAAGCACCAGAAAAGCTATATGTTCAGTATAGTTTTCAAAGCCAATTTAACAGTCTCTTAAGAAAATGTATTTTTCATTATTTTCATTCATTTCCTATATATATATATATATATATATAGAGAGAGAGAGAGAGAGAGAGAGAGAACATGAAGTTATTATTCTCCTTCAAAAACATGAAAGGGTAAAAATAATAGCAGCATTAGAAACCATTTTCATTTAATACTTTTTTATAATTCTATGTACTTTATCCCAGATCTCATAAAGAAAGTTAAAATTGATGTAACAATTTATCTGCAATGTGTTTGATCAGTATACAACAATAAAGGTTAGTATGGGTAATATTTAAAAGATGATATTCAGTAGAGAATTACATAAGAAAAGATTATGTAGTTTTAAGCCCAACACTCCATGTCACATTTTAGGATTACTTAGATAACTACAGTAAAAAAAAAATTTTTTAAAGACTTTGAAACTATGAAGCATGCTAAACTTACCAGAGTATGATGTGATAATAAATTATTCAACACTGCATGTGAAAATAGATCTATGAAATAGAAAAGAGTTACATTTCTGTCATTTATTTATTCAACAGACATTTATTCAGTTGCCTCTGCTTTTCAAAGGATAGCAGCATCTGGTTCTACAGAAAAAATAAATAAATAAACTGAAAATATAGGAGATTCATTTAACTGCAATTATTTCAGAAATAAGCACTTTAAGTTCATTAATTAGGAGCCCAATCAGCCTATCAGTCAATATATTCAGATTTGCTTCCACCACTGGTACCACATATTTTAACCCCTATCATCTTTTCCAATGACCAATGCAGAAAGTAGAAAAAGCCTTGATCCTACTCTTGCTATACTGACTATCCTCCACACAGAACTCAGAGCCATCCTTATAAAACAGAAATCAGGTTGAGCCACTCTCTTCGTGTCAACCCTCTGACTGCTTTTCTACATCTTTAGAATAAAATACCAAGTTCCTCCTGTGGCATACACCATCTGGTCCCTAGCTCACTCTTACAATCATCCTCAGTTATCCTACTTCTCTTCCTCTTACTTGCTGTGATCCATGCTTTGGTCATTTTGCTATTCCTTGACCATGTCACCCATATGCCTACCTAAAGCATGTAGACTCGCTCGTCTTACTGCTGGAACTCCCTTGATCCACGTATCTACTCTGGTCATTCCACACAGCATTCAGGTCTCTATTTAAATGTCACCTCCTCACAGAGCTCATTTTAGACCATGAATTCTCCATCCTTTGGGTTACTTTAATTTTCTTCACATTTACCTCTAACTGGCAATAATGTGTATATTTATTTGTCTAATATTTCCATCCCCAAATAAAATGTAAATCTCAGGAGAGCAGAGATTTTGCTTCTTTGGTGTATCTCAGGACTTAGAAGTGCATGGCACACAGGTGATGTACAATAAATTCCTGTTTAACTCATTAATTTGTTGATTGTATTGTACCTATACATAATGTCATGTAAATGGATATGAATCCCAGCTGACTACTTTTTAGCTCTGAAAGCTTGGGCAGGTAAGCAAACTATTTAGCAAAATGGTTGTAATGACACATTTCATGTGCAAAGTGCTTATAATATTGCCTGGCCCATTTAAATGCTCACTGAATGTTACTTACATTTTAATTTTATTATGTTATTGTCTACATTTTAAAAACTGTGTTTCTGGGCTTCCCTGGTGGCGCAGTGGTTGAGAGTCCGCCTGCCGATGCAGGGGATGCGGGTTCGTGTCCCGGTCCGGGAGAATCCCACATGCTGTGGAGCAGCTGGGCCCGTGGGTCGTGGCCGCTGGGCCTGCGCGTCCGGAGCCTGCGCTCCGCAACGAGAGAGGCCACGGCAGTGAGAGGCCCACGTACCGCAAAAAAAAAAAAAAAAAAAAAACTGTGTTTCTGAATTCATGTAAGAGAAATGCATGTATGTAAAATGTGTATAAATATAGGGTCCTCATTATCCTATCAGTATTAGACTCCTGGCTGTAATGAGGTTTCTTGGGGAGGCAAAAGTCCTTATTACACAAAAATATTTTCTTATGAAATGACCAAAACTTCCAAAAAAGTATCTGATATATTCTTTAAGTTATAGTTCATATTCCCATCTAAATTTTATAACAGTTCAAAAAATATTTCCATAATATTGAGTTTTAATGTTCATTTTTCTCTTCAAGTTGACTTTTTCCAGTAACAATTATTCTCCAGTTACACAAATCTTCTTTGATCTTTTGCTCGTTTTCAAGGATCAGAGAAATAAATGTATATGGATAATGTTTAAGATGAAATAAAGTTAAATGTGTCAATGATCTTTCATTATTTTATTATCAATGGCAGAATAAACCTTAATGAATAGAATTTACTTTTTTGTGTACTTTGCTTTTGAGTGGAAAAGATAAAAGACATGAGAGTATAACATCAGTGTATGTCTTAAGATCAGTGCATATTCAATCTAATCTCCCACACCTTTTCACATACAGTCCTCTGCAATGATAACATTGTCTAGTGATGGCTCTTAGCACTGTTAGAAGTTCCTTTGATATGCTACCGTATTATTCCATATGGATCCAACCACAACAAAACCTTATCACTTGAAACTAAGTTTTTGTTCTGCTACAAAAATAATTGAGTTTGAACATTTAATCACATGGTTTATGCTGACCTAGCAATAATATTCAAAGGATAGATTCATTTTGCTGAGACCAATTTTCCTGGCACTCAACCAAATATTAAAATGGAGCTCCATAAATAACATCAGTGTACTGTGAAAAGGCAGTAAAAAATAGCATCCATATCATTAGTCTAATGTCAATCAACTTAATTACTGCTATTGCTAATGGGAAGGTATCTTCAAGTACTTAAATTTTTCCAAGTTTGTTAACAAGCATAGCTCAAGTCCCTGTATTTCCAGTATACAGATTACCAGACAGTTTTATTGGCATTGGATATGGATTTATTTCAGATGAGTTTAAGCAAGGTGTGGACAAGAATCTTAAAGTTGGGGGTTTCCCTGGTGGCGCAGGGGTTGAGAGTCTGCCTGCCAATGCAGGGGACATGGGTTCGTGCCCTGGTTCGGGAAGATCCCACATGTCGCGGAGCGGCTAGGCCCATGAGCCATGGCCGCTGAGCCTGCGTGTCCGGAGCCTGTGCTCCGCAACGGGAGAGACCACAACAGTGAGAGGCCCGCGTACCGTAATAAATAAATAAATAAATAAAATAAGAATCTTAAAGTTGACACCATCAGAGTAATGATTAATTTTATAGGATGAGAGAAGATATTTACTATTCACTAAAATATATGCTGGAGATCTACCAAGAGGATTCAGGATGTCTTTACTCAGTATGTCATTGCCTGTTTAAACAGAAAATACTACGACTAATAAAAACAATTACCTCTATATTTGTTATTTTGCTATGAACCAAGTAAATAATATTTTTTAGTTTGCTGTATAAATTATCTTATTCATCATAACAACGTTTAACACCTCTGTTTACAATTGTGGAAACTGAGGTTCATGGAGCTTATTTACTTTGTTCACATGGTTAGTAGGATTTATAGTCAGATGTATCTGGCTCCAAGGCTCATTATTTTTATGATTTAAACATATTGTCTATTGAAATAGCCTAGAATTTATATCAATTTCCTTTTTTCTCTTAATGAGAAATATTTTAAATAAAAAATTTCTTCTAAGCATACTTTATCTACCACTGGGGCATAATTTACATCAAAAAGAGTTGATATTTGGAAGAATATAACCAAACTAAGGAATGTTTCTTTCCTGTAATTAAAGAATTAGAGTCTATTTCATAAGAAGTTCAAGTAGATTTGGACAGAGTGACATGAATAGATTGACAACTGTGAAGATGTTATAAATTCAGGTGGATTTGATAGAAGAAGAAACATTAAATTCCTCAGAGTAGAACTGTCTATTGTTAATAATTAAACTATATAATTGAATAATCAACAGAGGAGTGTGATAAACCATACAAGTAATCAGAAAGTATAAAAACTTAATTAGCCATTATGACAAAACTCAACAGCATAAGCCGAGCAGTTATGCTTGTTGTTATTGGAGTACATAACAACAAGTTATACCCTGGGAGAAAAATGTACTGAACTTGAAGTTGGATATAAAAATAACCTCTTCCAAAGACTGTTCAAATTAAAACTGTTATACAGTACACATGAGCTTGATGCCATCTCTAGCACAGAGGTTCAAGGGTTATTTTAAAGAAGTAAGGAGGTAGTGGGAACATAAATATTACTGGATGATAAATTCCCCCTATTTTTAACAAAGTTGTCACTGGTTATTATTTTACACAATAAAGAGTACCTTCTTTTGCTTCTCAAATATCTTCTTTAAATAGCTATGAGTCACTGTAGCAAAATATCATAAAAATTATAAAAAATGATGCTAAAAATCTTGTAATGCATTTCCTATATCCCATACATTCCATATAAATGATGCTGTTTTAAGTAAAATATTTTAAAACAAATTCTTTATGTATAATAAAGATGGTTTCATCAAAAACCAACCACACATTATTTCAAGTAAAAACCAAATAATTTAAAATGAAACAGGAACTACACAGGGATGTTACTATCACTATTACTATGTAATATTTCTTGGAGTATCTAGAAAATGCAAAAAGAACAGATAATGAAAATCTGGCAGAAAAAAAATTTAAAAGAAGAACTAAAATTATCTCCTTTTGCTGGTGATAGGACTGCATATACAGAGACCTAAAAAGGGTCTAATAACATCATTTTTTAATTACTAAGGGAATTGTTAAAGTGGCCAGTTATAAGTTTTACCTATTCAAGAAAAAAAAATGTAGACTAGGAATTAGAAAAAAATATTGCATTGAAAAAATTATGACAAAACAATTCTCATAAATATACATATATCTTAATGCACAATGTACTCATGTATAATTCTGCTAGTTTTGACAAATGCATGTAATCAACATAGAGAATAGAATCTTCACCCTCCAAAATTTCTCCTGTGCCCCTTTCAGTCAACAACTCCATTACCCTAATCTTTTATAGACACTGTTCTGATTCTTGTCCCTGTCATTTTGCCTTTTCCAAAACATCATATACATTAATATAATGCGTAGCCTTTTGAGTCTGACTTCTTTCACTGAGCATAACGCATTTGAGATTCATCGACATTATTGTAGGTATCAGTAGTCCATGTATTTATAGCTGAGAGGTATTCCTTTACATCTATATAGTATTCCCTAGTTAAAGAATTTTAAAAATGTGACACAATGGATGAAGGTGATTAAAATGTACAAACTTCCAATTAGAAGACAATAAGTACTAGGAATGTAATGTACAACATGATTAATATAATTAACACTACTGTGTATTATACCTGAAAGTTGTTAAGAGAGTAATCCTAAGAGTTCTTGTCACAAAGAAAAAATTTTTTTAATTTTTTTTATTCTTTTATCTATATGAGGTGATGGATGCTCACTAAATTTATTGTGGTAATCATCATGATGTAGGTCAAATCATTATGCTATATAACAAATTTATACAGTGCTGTAAATCAATTATATTTCAATAAAACTATAAGGAAAAAAGTCTAAGATAATAGTAAAAAAAGACAAATTTTCTAAAGAAATAAATTAATTATAACTATAATAAATTATATAAAATGAAGCTATAGGAACCATCAGCCATATAATCTAATCTGGCATTTAATCTAAGACAGGAAGAATAAGTAGGAATTAGCTGAACATTTAGGAAGGTCAAAAGACATAAAAGGTCCATAAACTTAGGCAGATCCAATAGAAGAAATGAAACTTTAACCAAAAAATTACATCAAGAAATACAGCCACATAAATAGTCCAATTAATCTTTGACAAGAAAACAAAGGCCATACAACAGAGAAAAGACAGACTTTTCAATAAATGGTGCTGGGACAACTGGACATCTTCATTCAAAATAAAATGAATCTAGACAGAGACCTATGTCCTTCATAAAAATTAACTCAAAATGGATTATAGACCTAAACATAATGTGCAAAACTATGAAACTCCTAGAAGATAACAGAGAAAACCTACATGACCTTGAGTATTGTGATGACTTTTTAGATAGAACACCAAGGGTACATTCTGTGAAATAAATAACTTATAAGCTAGACTGCATTAAAATTTTTTTTTATTTTGTTCTAGGAAAGACACTGTCAAGATAATGAGAAAACAAACCACAGACCAGGAGGAAATATCTGCAAAACACATATATGATAAAGGACTATTACCCAATATGTACAAAGAACTTTTTTTTTTTTTTTTTTTTTTTTTTTTTTGTGGGCTCTGGGCCTCATCTCTCCTTGCATGACAAACCACCCTGCTGTTAGGACCTTGTCTACAATCCAAACAATAAATATATTTTCCTGACTTTCTGCTGCTCCGGATTGGGAATGCTAGGAATATTTTGACAGAGTTCACGCATCAAGAAAAGGCAGCAACTTCTCATCACAGCCCACGAGCACAAATGCAGTTACAGCCAATATAAATCAGCTCCAGGGAGGGAGGGGAAGTTTGGTGCTGAATAAATGAGTGAATGAATGAATGAATGAGGGAAAAAGTGAAGTGAATACAAAGAACTCTTGAAAATCAAAAATGCAAAGAACTTGATTAATAAATGGCCTAAACACCTGAACAGATACCTCACTAAAGAGAAACAATGGCAAATGAGAACAGGAAAAGATGCTCCACATCATATATCAACAGGGAAATGCAAACTAAAACAATGAGATACTGAAAAATAAATTTATTAGAATGTCCAAAATTCATAACACTAGTCCCACCTAATGCTGGCGAGGATGTGGAGCAAAAGGAACTCTCATTTATTGCTGCTGAGAGTGTAAAGTGGTACAGCCACTTTGAAAGATAGTTTGGCAATTTATTAAACTAAATGTACTCAATATTTGATCTAGAAATCATGCCTTTGTATTTACACAAATAATTTGTAAACTTTGTCCACTCAAAAATCTGCACATGGATGTTTCATAGCAGCTTTATACATAGTTGCAAACAACCAAGATGAACTTGGTTGAAAGGATTAAGAAACTATGGTAAATACAGACAGTGGAATATTATTCAGCATTAAAAAGAGATTAACCATCAAACCATGGAAAAACTTGGAGAAACTTTAAATGCACATTACTAAATGAAAAAGGCCATTCTGAAAAGACTACTTACTATATGATTCCAACTAATGACATTCTGGAAAAAGCAAAATTATGGAAAGTATAAAAAAAAGATCAGTGGTTGCCAGTGGGTGGGGGGAGGGTGGGATGAATGGGTGAAAAACAGAGGATTTTTAGAATAAAATTATTCTACATGATATCATAATGGTGGATACTTGTCACTATACATTTGTCAAAACCTATAAAATGTAAAAACACCAAGAGTGAAATGTAATATAAACTATGGACTCAGAGATAATGATGTAAGTTTATCAACTGCAATAAATTTTTTTCATAAAAACCATTTATTTTAATAATAAAGATGGGAAGGAATTACACTGAAGTATTTATTTCCATATTGTATAATTATAGGCAGTTTTTCTGCTTCTTTACTAATTTTCCAAATAACATGTAAAAGTATAAGCTTTTACTGTTTTTATAATCTGATAATTGTTTTCAGAAAAAAATCATTGAAAAATTGAAAAGGAATAAAAAAGACAATAAAAAGATGAACAAATTATGTTAATAGGCAATTCATCTCACTATAACTCAGAAAAATATAAATAAAAATAAGAATGAAATACCCATTTATACCCATCAGATTGGGAAACACAAAACGAGTTAGTAACATCCAACAGAGGCAAACATAGAGGAAATGAGTAGTGTCATCAGTTGCTGGTGGGAATATAAATAGCTTCACCTCTAGGGAAAATAATCTGGAAGGCGCTACCAAAATTATAAATGTACACAACCTTTAACCAGAAATAGCACCCATCTATTTTCTGTGTTCCTCTCTACTACGTATTTTTCTGCCATGTGGAACTCATAATTTTATTTAGTTTTTCTGGATCTATTCTTCCAGCATTGCAGACAAGAGGGGAGCAAGTTAACTAAGGAAATGTACTCAATACTGAATTGTATTTAGTGCCCCTAGGATATAGATGGTTTATATTTCATGAATGATGTCACCAGCATGCTCAGCTGGGTGGTTTTCAACAGCCTGGTTTAGTTGCTTAATTATAGACATAGAGAGAAAACAGTTTGCTTAAACATTGTGTTTGTTTGGTTTGATTTTCCAAGAAAAATGACAAAAGGAGAAATAGGCAAATGCTAATAGTAATGACAAAAATGTAATTAAAAGACAAGTCATAGCATGTTAGGTAGAAACAGAGGAAACTAAGGAAAAAAATCATGAATAGGGAAAG
>NW_006794958.1:1460626-1531790 GCF_000442215.2 Lipotes vexillifer | reverse complement strand
AAAATCATGAATAGGGAAAGAATAATTGGGTCTGTGGGCTAAAAGTCTTCTTGAGGTCAAAGGACCTCAGTCAGAGTGGGAATTATTGGACTAATAAAATGTATAAGATCAGAGGAAGACATTTCTGTATTAATTATTCTATAACTTCACATTTTTGATGACAAAACTGTCTGATTCTATCAAGGACCAGCTCTAACCTGTGACATGCTGGCTTTTCTATCTCACCAGAAAGGGGTTAGGAGCACAAAGTAATTTTTTTCACATGTACAGTTTTACAATGCAGTTTATATGAAGGAGAAAAAGGAAAAATAAATAAATAAAAGGTCCTGGAGCATGACTGTGGGAGTGGGTGGTTGAGGTAGGCTAGGCAAAATGGTGGTTAGAGAAGAAGAGGTCAAGGAACCAAAATGCCAGATTGTTGGAAGGATTATCAATAAAGACATCAACATCCCTCAGTATGATTGTAGAAATTAGAGTGGGCTATAAGATTGAGAAGCCAAGACCAAAATCATCAAGAAATGCAGGAGACTGTCCAAAAGGTCATTAGGTATCGGTAATCAATAATAGATGTAAACCCATATATCATAAGCCCTAAAAAAATGGGTGTATTTTACAAAGAGATGGAGGAATCTATTATACATTTGATAACACCTCAGCATATCAGAGAAAATGAGGTCACAGGTTTTTAAATCATATTAGAAAAGAAACTGAATGAGCATGGAGATTAAAATGTAATTAGCCTACAAAATTAGATGATGACCTGGTCAGTGCTGGAGTCTCAAATGACTTTCACTCTGGCCAGATAGTCTCACTGAAATGAAAAATTGCTGTCAAAAGAATTAAAAACCAATGGAAAACTGAAGGTCTTTTTGCTTTCTTTAGAGAAAGTGTAATATTTCTTACAGGATTAGTTCAATTAAAATCTCCAGATTTTAATTCAGGTATGACCAATGCAGAGTTTCCAGAGAAGCTACGTAGTGGTTGCAGAGGGAAGTAGTCACAATAAGGCTCCTTTGGACAAGATGATTATACTCTTTATTTTAAGTACTGCAGTGGTAACACACACAAAAAACATAGCTATCTAATAATGTAATCTCACTGTAAAATAAAACAAATCCATCAAGCTTTAATAAAACAAAATTTTAAAATAAACTTTGATTCTAGGAAAACTCACGATACAGATATTTTCGCTGACATACTTATAATTTTCATGAGACCAGCAACAGAATTTTCCTTGTTCACCACTATATTCCTGTACTTATCAAAGTGAATGGCACAATGGTAAATGGGAGTGTTTCCTTAATTTCTCTTTCTGAGCTTTTGTTGTTAGTGTAGAGGAATGCAAGAGATTTCTGTGTATTAATTTTGTACCCTGCAACTCTGCAAAAGTAATTGATTAGCTCAAGTAATTTTCTGGTAGCATCTTTAGGATTTTCTATGTATAGTATCATGTCATCTGCAAACAGTAACAGTTTTACTTCTTTTCCAATTTGGATTCCTTTTACTTCTTTTTCTTCTCTGATTGCTGTGGCTAGGACTTCCAAAACTAGGTTGAATAATAGTGGTGAGAGTGGACATCCTTGTCTTGTTCCTGATCTTAGTGGAAATGCTTTCAGTTTTTCACCACTGAGAATAATGTTTGCTGTGGGTTTGTCATATGTGGCCTTTATGATGTTGAGATAGGTTCCCTCTATGCTCACCTTCTGTAGAGTGTTTATCATAAATCAATGTTGAATTTTGTTGCAAGATTTTTCTGCATGTATTGAGATGATCATATGGTTTTTATTCTTCAATTTGTTAAAATGGTATACCACATTGACTGTTTTGCATACATTGAAGAATCCTTGCATCCCTGGAATAAATCCCACTTGATCATGGTGTATGATCATTTTAATGTGTTGTTGGATTCTGTTTGCTAGTATTTTGTTGAGGATTTTTGCATCTATGTTCTTCAGTGATATTGGCCTGTAATTTTCTTTTTTTGTGATATCTTTGTCTGGTTTGGGTATCAGGGTGATGGTGGCTTCATAGAATGAGTTTGGGAGTACTCCACCCTTTGCAGTTTTTTGGAAGAGTCTGAGAATGATAGGTGTTAGTTCTTCTCTAAATGTTTGATAGAATTAACCTGTGAAGCCATCTGGTCCTGGACTTGTTTGTTGGAAGATTTTTAATCACAATTTCAATTTTATTATTTGTGTTTGGTCTGCTCATATTTTCTCTTTCTTCCTGGTTCAGTCTTGGAAGGTTGTACTTTTCCGAGAATTTGTCCATTTGTTTCATGTTGTCCATTTTATCGGCATATAGTTGCTTGTACTACTCTCTTATGATCCTTTGTATTTCTGTGGTGTCAGTTTTAATTTCTCCTTTTTCATTTCTGATTTAATTGATTTGAGTCCTCTCCCTTTTTTTACATGATGAGTCTGGCTAAAGGTTCATCAATTTTGTTTATCTTCTCAAATAACCAGCTTTTAGTTTTATTGATTTCTTTCCTCATTTCTATTTCATTTATTTCTGCTCTGCTCTGCTCTTTATGATTTCTTTCCTTCTACTAACTTTGTTTCGTTTGTTCTTATTTAGTTGCTTTAGGTGTAAGTTTAGGTAGTTTATTTGGGATTTTTCTTGTTTCTTGAAATATGATTGTAAAGAATAAAATATCTAGGAATAAACCTATCTAAGGAGGCAAAAAACCTGTACACAGAAAACTATAAGATACTGATGAGAGAAATCAAAGGCGACACAAGCAGATGGAGAGATATACTGTGTTCTTGGATTGGAAGAATCAACACTGTAAAAAAGACTATATTACCCAAAGCAATCTACAGATTCAATGCAATACCTAGCAAACTACCAATGGCATTTTTCACAGAACTAGAACAAAAAAATTCACAATATGTATGGAAACACAAAAGACCCTGAATAGCCAAAGCAATTTTGAGAAAGAAAAACGGAGCTGGAGGAATCAGGCTCCTTGACTTCAGACTATACTACAAAGCTACAATAATCAAGACAGTAAAGTACTGGCACAAAAATAGAAATATAGATCAAAGGAATGGGACAGAAAGCCAAGAGGATAGAAACCCACAAACCTATGGTCACCTAATCTATGACAAAGGAGGCAAAAAAGTACAAAGGAGAAAAGACAGCCTCTTCAATAAGTGGTGTTGGGAAAACTGGACAGCTACATGTAAAAGAATGAAATTAGAACCCTCCCTAACACCATACACAAAAATAAACTCAAAATGGATTAAAGACCTAAATGTAAGGCCAGACACTATAAAACTCTTAGAGGAAAACATAGGAAGAACACTCTTTGACATAAATCACAGCAAGATCCTTTTTGACCCACCTCCTAGTGTAATGAAAATAAAAACAAAAATAAACAAATGGGACCTAATGAAACTTAAAAGCTTTTACACAGCAAAGGAAACCATAAACAAGAAAAAGAGGCAACCCTCAGAATGGGAGAAAATATTTGCAAACGAAGCAACTGACAAAGGATTAAACTCCAAAATACACAAGCTGCTCATGAAGCTCAATATCCAAAAAAAAACCAAACAATCCAATCAAAAAATGGGTGGAAGACCTAAATAGACATTTCTCCAAAGAAGACATACAGATGGCCAACAAACACATGAAAAAATGCTCAACATCATTAATTAGTAGAGAAATGCAAATCAAAACTAGAATGTGGTATCTCCTCACACCAGTCAGAATGGCCATCAACAAAAAATTCACAAACAATAAATGCTGGAGAGGGTGTGAAGAAAAGAGAATCCTCTTACACTGTTGGTGGGAATGTAAACTGATACTGCCACTATGGAGAACAGTATGGAGGTTTCTTAAAAAACTAAAAATAGAATTACGATATGAATCAGCAATCCCACTACAGAGAAAACCGTAATTCAAAAAGACACATTAACCCCAGTGATCATTGCAGCACTATTTACAATAACCAGGACATGGAAGCAATGTAAATGTCCATTGACAGAGGAATGGATAAAGAAGATGTGGTACATATATACAGTGGAATATTACTCAGCCATGAAAAGGAACAAAATTGGGTCATTTCTAGCGATGTGGATGAACCTAGAGAGTGTCATACAGAGTGAAGTAAGTCAGGAAGAGAAAAAAAAATATCATACATTAATGCATATATGTGGAATCTAGAAAAATGGTATAGATGACCTTATCTGCAAAGCAGAAATAGAGACACAGATGTACAGAACAAATGTATGGATTCTAAGGGGGAAAGAGGTGGGGTGGGAGGAATTGGGAGATTGGGATTGACACATATACACTATTCATACTATGTATAAAATAGACAACTGATGAGATTATACTGTATAGCACAAGGAACTCTACTTAATGCACTGTGGTGACCTAAATGGGAAGGAAATCCAAAAGGGAGGAGAGATATGTATATGTATGGCCCGTTCATTTTGCTGTGCAGTAGAAGCTAACACAACATTGTAAAGCAACTATACTCCAATAAAAATTAATTAATTTTAAAAAAGTGAATGCACATTGTAGGCACTTAGTACATAGTAGTTGAATGAATAGATTTCTAAAGATTCTACCTGCTTCACTCAAGTTGGATGCACAATTAACTACTCTCATTCTCTACTATTTTGAAAGCATATTTAGACATACTCCTCTTTAACTCCTGACAGTTTTCTGGACACAATGGAGAATATATTCATTTATACTTGCAGAGAATCCTCAGGTAGGTAAATATTGCTTTCTACCCTGACTGCTCAGTCCTGCTGATGGAGAAAGGTAGGTAACATTGCAAATGGGGAGCCAGCCACTTCCATTATCATTTGTATGAAGACTAAATATACTGTCCCCCTCCAGCTTCAAAATATTGCCACAATTTTATGTTGTAATATAAATTTTCATTAACAGTTTAATCACTTAGTGAATGACAATTATAATGTCAATTCCTAAACTTTTTATCTCACAGTTTTTTCATGTTTGAGATGTTAATAATGCTGTATCCTTTCTTATTTCTTTTACTTTACCTAAAATAAGCAAATTTATATTCTGTGAACATTTATTTCAGACCTGTTCCCATCTGTGTTTTAACACTTAATGTTGGAAGCTAAAGGTCGGCTGTTCCCAAATACATAATCCCCTAGGGATCTTTTCTTCTTGACTTTGAAAAAGTACCACTATGCTATTCAATCTAATTTCTTTTCTCCAAAATTTTTCTAAGTGGCTATAATTTAAAGTTTCTTCAATAGATTTTGTCCTAAGTAAATCACTGAAAACTGCATAAGTTTTTACTACCAACTGACCTCTTCCTAAGAAAAAGAAAGCAGGACTCCATTCTCCATTTCTATTGCAACAGGCTGAGAAAGATTCATGTTTAAAATTCAAAGACTGTGATTGAATTAGAAATACATATGTTTTTAAAAACCCAGCAGTTGGTTCATTGGTTCACTTTTATTTGTGCCTTTTTTGTATTTTTTTCACCATATACTCCTTGGAAAATGTCATGAAAAATTAATCTCTAAAAAAACATTTTTTATCAAGGCTTTTTACTTCATTTCTTGAAATGTTGAAAGCTCCAAGCAACATCAATAAATGACTACATAAAATTGGACTAACTTATTTTGCATATGTCTATAATTTTAATAACAAGTTGGGGAAAAGATAGGGTGGGGAACTGAGATAGTTAGAACTTGGTGATTTAAATGAAAGATTAATGGACAGCAATGGTAATAAAGGACTGCATATCAAATTAAATGAATGAATAAATGAACATGAGACATTTAAGACTATTACTCTTCTTGACCAGTCATTTCTTTATATTCTTCACAAACATTTTTAATAATACAATTCACCATTCAATGAAATACAGTAGAAATGAAATATGAATAAAAACCTATTTGTGTGTGAGTTTCGGTTTCATTCTGTCTATAATGTTTATGCCACTGAAAGCAAAACATATGTGTTTCCTTATTAATAGCAATATCCTCTTTAACCTATCCACCTAAACATTCTTCCTCTCTTTTCTCCTATAATGCTTCATTTTCAAAGCTGGGGAAAACATACTCAAAACACCAAGTATGGAAAGGCAGGACTGACTGCTTTAAAAAGGCAGAAATTAAAACGCAGGCAATCAAAAGTTTAACTTCCTCCTTTTATCTCTTCTATGAGTAATATTGTGCTAATAGAATGTAGGAATAAAAGAACTCTCTTGATGTCTTAATTAATTGAATATTGTCTAGCAGTTCTCTTCATAAGGCTTGTTAAAAATGTTCCTTCTGGTAACTTTAAATCCATTTTTATAATTAGCATTTAGTTGTATCCTTGAAATGAAACCAGCTTCCTTTTGTCTGCCAACACCAATTTTCAGCTCAGCAGCTAAAAATTAAGTCCTGTGCATTAAAACCTGCAGGTTTGATGTAAAGTTGTAATAACTTATGGAAATTCTTTCATCATTTTACCCATGGAAAATTAAATTTCTTCTAAATCTGAAATTTATTTTCACATTCAAATTCTGTTTGTATACACTTCTGACAAAAATACAGGTCTTATGCTTATATGCTGAATATTATTAATTGGAAACAATTATTTGAAATACATAGGCAATCCTTTCTAAATATTTTTTCTAGTACACTGAATATCTATGTATAAATTTCCTTCAAAAAATAGGATATTAATTGAATTTTATGTTCTGTTCATTGACAAAATCTTCATTTTAAAAGGTTCAAATGCATTTATTTCATCTTGTTTTATTGCTATACTATATTAACTGTGATGATCACAATAAGATTTTTAAAAACCCTTCATTTAATTATTCATCCTTTATAACTTGAATCAAAGTCAGAAAACCTGCTAAATTAAGAATAATTATCTTTAAAAATTTTGAGATGTTCATCCAGTCATCCAAACATAAAATTTTACACTCAGGAGTAAAAAAGAAACTAAAAATTTTCCAGATAAATTTCTCTAGCTTTTGGAGCATTCAAAATGCCTAAGCAATCAAATTACAAGTGTTTTGTTTTTGTATTCACCCCTTTGACAGGTGATAGTGTTTTTAAAAGTAACATGACATGAAAATTGCCCTCAGAGTTTAAAATTTGAAGAAATGAGAAAAATAAAATAAAATATGAATAAATGTCTATATTAATTACAGCCAAAATGGAGTTTAGAAAAAGATATCAAAGTTACAGAATTGTCACATATAATTGATTGTTGGGCTAGTATCTGTCTTAGTCTGCTTGGGCTGCCATAACAAAATACCATAGACTCGGTGACTTAACCTACAGAAATTTATTTTCTTACAGTTCTAGAGACTGGGAAGTGCAAGATCAGGTGCTGGAAAAGCAGGTTTTATTCTGAGGCTTCTTCTTTTGGCTTGTAGGTAGCCATCATCTAACTGTGTGCTCACATGGACTCTTCTTTGTGTGCACACAGGTGGGGGGTGGGGTGAAGAGCAAAGAGAGAGAGAGAGAGAGAGAGAGAGGGAGAGGAAGAGGGAGAGGGTGCAAGTAAGCTCACTGGTGTCTGTTCCTCTTCCTCTAAGGACACCAGTTCCATAAGACTAGAGTCCTATTCTTATGACCTCATTTAACCTTAGTTACCTCTTTAAAGACCCTAAAGACCCTAATGCTAAATACAGACCCTAATGCTAAATACCCTAATGCTAAATATTGAAGATTAGGACTTTAATATATGAATCTGGGGAGAACACAATTCAATCTATAACAGTATCTGAAACTTGCTTAATGGGTAAAATCTAAATAAGCAAAATAAAGAAAAGAGGCATCAATATTAAGAATTAAAAGTCATGAAAAAGGGGTCATAAGTTAATAAACCATATATTTTCTAGAATTAGATACATAGTCATATCTAAAGCAGAGGATTGGCAATAAAAGCAGAAAAATATTGTTTCCAAGAAGAGAAGACCAATTAAAATGTTGTTTTAAAAATCCAAACCATATTTCATTCCATCTTGCTCTTGTTCTCTCTTTCCCTCTCTCTCTCTCCCTCTGTCACACACACACATACACACACACACGCACACACACACACACAAGTTTCTTTAAGGTGTATATGTGTTACTATTCACAGAGGTTTTATGATAATATTTTGAGAATATTTAAGTCACATATTGAAATCAGCTACATAAACAAGTTAAACTATTTTAAATACATAAATAACAGTGCTAACTATTCATTAGTTAAACGTAATTTTTTTTTTTCCGGTACGTGGGCCTCTCACTGTTGTGGCCTCTCCCGTTGCGGAGCACAGGCTCCAGATGCACAGGCTCCGGATGCACAGGCTCAGCAGCCATGGCTCATGGGCCCAGCCGCTCCGCGGCATGTGGGATCTTCCCGGACCGGGGCACGAACCCGTGTCCCCTGCATCAGCAGGCGGACTCTCAACAACTGCGCCACCAGGGAAGCCCCTAAACGTAATTTAAAATGATAGAAAGGTAGAACTCTTGCTTCTACACAGGCTACTTTAACATGCCATCTCATTATTTGCTGCTATATTACACCAGACATTCATATAGAATGCAGTTGTATATGAGAAGCTTAAGTCATACATAAAAGAATGTGTTCAGAAATGGGATCATTTAGACATTATCAGACATTAAAAGTCAGCATATAACCATGTATCTATGTTCATCCTATCTTCCCTTTAAGGCCAAACATCAACTTTTTGATTATTATTTCACGTCTAAAAGAAAGAAAGAAAATATGACAACTATGATTTAGACAAGTATAGAGAACTTAACACTTCTTGTTAATTTGTCAATTATGGTTCTTTTACATAATCTAATTATTAGTCTGTGGGGGGTACCATAAAAAAACACCACAGACTGGTTGGCTTAAGAAACAGAAATTTATTTTCTCACAGTTCTTGACACTGGGAAATGGAAGATCAAAGTGCTGTCAAGTTTAGTTTTGGGGGAGGCCTCTTTTCCTGACTTGAAGATAGCCACCTTCTCACTGCATCCTTGCATGGCCTTTCTGGGAGGGCTAGGAAGAGGTCTGGTTTCTGTTCCTCTTTTTATAAGGATATCATTTCTATCTTATCACCTCGTTTAACCTCAATTACCTCCCTAAAAGCCCTTTCTCCAAATACAGTCACTTTGGGGGTTAGAGTTCAACATATGAAGATATCAAATTTGGGGACATAATTCAGTCCATAACAATCTGTATCTGATTTCAAAGAGAAGGCACTTGATTTCTTCATACTTAGAACTATGCCCCAAAACAAGGCAGAGAAATTAACATGGAAACATAGATCCCACCCCTAATGGACATAGGAAATATCTATAACTCCTACACAAAAAAATAAAGAAGAGCTGCCAAACGCGATGAAGATTAATGGACCAGTGGGATCCTGTCAAGAATGGACACCTTCATTTGCAGGTCCCAGACACAGCCTGTGGATTATGAAGCTATTCCCAAAGTAGAGCTTGTACAGAGAGGTGGACAGGGTGCTCTGGCTGCTGTGGGCCATGTACCTTATTTTAAAAAACAAATCAAGGAGAAATTTGTCAAAGACAACCTACCTCTCCCTCCAAAAATAATTTCTGCTAGGCACAAAAACATTCACAGGGTAATGTTAAAAAATTCCTTTAAGGGCTTCCCTGGTGGCGCAGTGGTTGAGAGTCTGCCTGCCGATGCAGGGGACATGGGTTCGTGCCCCAGTCCGTGAAGATCCCACATGCCTCTGAGCCATGGCCGCTGAGCCTGTGCATCCGGAGCCTGTGCATCCGGAGCCTGTGCTCCACAACGGGAGAGGCCACAACAGTGAGAGGCCCGTGTACCGCAAAAAAAAAAAAAAGTTCCTTTAAGAAGCTGACACATTTAATGCTGTTTCAAAGCACTGGGAAAGAAAAAAGGGAAACTTTCATTAATAATGTTAATACAGGCTTACCTCAGAGACCTTGTGGGTTTAATTTTGGACCACCACAATAAAGTGAATATCACAGTAAACTCACACAATTTTTTGGTTTCCCAGTACATATAAAATTATATTTATACTATATTGTAGTTTTTTGTGTGCAATACATCATGTCTAAAAAAACAATGTACATAAATTTAAGCTTACTTTATTGCTAAAAATGCTAACCATTATCTGAGCCTTAAGTGAGTTGCAATGGTAACAGACATCACTAATCACAAATCACATCACAAATATAATAATAAAGAAAAGTTTTAAAATATTGGAAGAATTAATAAAATGTGATACAGAGACACAAAGTGAGCAAATGCTGTTATAAAATGGCACTGATAGACTTGCTGGACACAGAATTGCCACAAACCTTCAATTTGTCAAAATTGCAATATCTGTGAAGCACAGTAAAACGAGATATGCCTGAATATACTACCCAAAAGATAGCCATGGGGAGAAAAAACACAGAAAAATAACATTCATGAATACAGATATGAAAACTCTACCAATATTAGTCTATAGAATACAGCAACCAAATAATAAATACAACCAAAATTAGATTTTTCAGAAGTCTCAGGATGGTTCACTATTTGAAATATTTCATTATATTCCTAAGACAAGGAATATATATTTCTATATATATATATAATTTTAAAAAACCTTTATTATATGTATATGTATAACTGATTCACTCTGTTATAAAGCAGAAACTAACACACCATTGTAAAGCAATTACACCCCAATAAAGATGTTAAAAAAAAAAGCAACCTTTATTATAAAATTGTAACAGTTGAAAAATGGGAAAGCAGTAAATGTCTATCAGAATGCAGAATTTCTATCAGAAATGCATTAATGTCCACCAGTGGAGCTCTTGTAACTAAATTATGGCACATTCATACAATGCAGTATTGATTAGTTAATACAATTAAAATGCATTCCTTTATGTACTGCTGTAAGGCATTATATTGAGTGAAAAAAACACAAAACAGTGTGTGTGTATATATATGCTCAAATACATATTATATTCATTTATATTAAAAATGAGTAAATATACTTGAAATGTATAGACTATTTGTGAAATAATATACAGAAAACTCACAATAATCATTGAGAAACAAATTTTGAGAAAAAATGTAGTTTCTATTGTATATTCTTTCCTAGTTTTTAATTTTTATAGTGACTGCATGCATTACCTAGTCAAAAATAAATGAATTGATTTTTTAAAAATATACAAGCTTTTGTACAGTGGCAAGAAAAAAAGGATTAGGCAAGTTGATTCACAGGCAAAACGAGTAATAAAAAGAAAAAATACAAAGAGGGACCAGTAACCATAGGTATACTGAGATCACCTTATCTTTAAGATGCAGCCCAAATATGACTGCTTCCAAGAACCCTGACTTGGGAACCCCAACGTAGGATAATTTATACTTCTACAAACCATAGCACTTTCTTTACTTGTCCTATACTTTGTACCTTGTTTTATAGTAATTAATTTGCATACTTTAATTCTCATACATTAGTGCCTTTCCCATGTTATTTACATTTTGTTAACCTTCCTTGAGCAGATAAGACAATATTCAACCTTCAGAAAGTATTAGCTCAGCACATTATTCTCTTTAAAAAGCCTAGTTAGCCTAAGTTTTTAGTTTTCCAAGAACTCCTTGATTCTTTTATGAATCCCTTTATCCTACCACATGTTATACCCCAAATTACTTTTTGCAAGGTCTTTTTCCCTTCCAGGCCATTAACTTCCAAGTCATATGCTACAAGCTTCAGTTCATTCACCCTTGACTGCAACCCTCTGAGGAAGGGACTTTACCAATATTTTGCCAGTAAGATACCTAAGGCCTCCGGTGATTAATTTGTCCAAGTGAAAAGTAATCAAGAATGAAAAAAAAAAAAAAGCAAAAGTAATCAAGACTGGATTTGACTCAAAGCCATCTGATTGTTTGGTTACACATCTATGCCAACGCCCAGAACTTAATATTGATATTAACTTCTAGAGTTGTGGGGCTAAGAAACCACACATTCTGCTATAAGTAGAAAATCCTTGGACTTATTTGTGGAAGGAATAAAAATATTATTATTTATCTAAGTTTAATCTCTCATATCAGTTTACCTTTGAAAGGATGATTAGTATTTTTAATCTTAGTCTAAATTGTGAGCACATAAAAAGTTGCTTTGAACTAGTATACGTAGTTTCAAATTACAACATAGAGTAACCAGGAAAAAAGCGATATAATGAAAGAGTATATCCTAAATATTCTGCTATAATTTCCTAAAAGGACAGGATTATGATGATACAATAAAGTGTGATGACTCAGTGTCTCCTTGATTATGTCAATTAAACCTGATAGTCTGGGAGGCAGGATCAAGAAGGTGGACTAGGAAGACCCAGAGCTCACCTCCTCCCACAAACACACCAAAACTACAACCACATATAGAACAACCCTCTCTGAGAATGACTGGAAGATGAGAAGAATGGCTCTTCTAAAAACAATAATATAAAGGAAAACACACACACACACACACACACACACACACACAGACAGACACACACACACACACACACAAAGCTTGAAAAGAGAGGAAGAGAAGCTGTCTAGTTTGGACTCGTACCACCAGCAGGTGAAATACAAGAGGGGGACATCACAAACTAGGGAATTCTCCCTAAATGGTGAGGGTCTGAGGCCCATATTGGCCACCCCAATAGTGACGTCTGGCACTGGGAGGATGACTCTCTCAGCTGTTTTGAAAAAATGTAGGGCTTACGAGAGCTGTAGGAAAGCAAGACTCTACTCTTAAAGGGTACATGCAAAGATGTGCTAATTTATAGCACCATCACAGAAGCAGCAGATTGAAAAGTGCTTGGTGATCTGGCTGGCCTGCCAAGACTGCCCCAACACTCCCCCTAGCATGCACCAGGCTCTGGCTCCAGCCCCTCTAGCTACAGCCCTACCAAGGTGGTCACTGTCACCACACCTTAGGAGAAACTGTAGTTCACACCAGACTCTGGCTCTAGCCTCTCTGGCTCCAGTCCACCCCACCAATGTGGTGGTCCCCAGCACACCCCAGGAGAAACCCTGGTCTGTCCCAGAGTTGGACTCTAGTGACCTCCAACTTTAGGATAACCCCACCAAGGCAATGACTATGGCATGTTTGGGAACCATAATTGCTTCAGATCCATTTCTCCCATGAAAGCCAGTGGGTACACACAGACTACACAGAGATGCTCCCATATAAGGACACGCCTTCAAGACAGGGGTAAGTAATTGTTTTGCCTAATTTCATAAAGACAAAGAGAGAAAGTGAAACAACAACAAAAAAAAATAGGAATATATTCCAAATGATAAAACAAGGTAAAATCCCAGGGCAAAAGACACTAATGAAATGGAAGTATGTAATTTACTTGATAAAGAGTTCAATGAAATATATGTAAAAATATTCATGCTTACTGAACTTGGGAGAACAGAGGATCACAATGAGAAGTTCAACAAATAATTAGAAAATATATAAATAATCCAATTATTGCTGATGAATGTAGAAATTGAAATGAAAAATACACTAGAAGGAATTAATGGAAGACGCGGAGATCACCTTCCTCCCCCACAGATACACCAGAAATACATCTACACGTGGAACAACTCCTACAGAACACCTACTGAACTCTGGCAGAAGACATCAGACTTCCCAAAAGGCAAGAAACCCCCCACGTACCTGGGTAGGGTAAAAGAAAAAAGAATAAACAGAGACAAAAGGATAGGACGGGTCCTGCACCAGTGGGAGGGAGGTGTGAAGGAAGAAAAGTGTCCCCACACTAAGAAGCCCCTTCGCGGGCAGAGACTGCAGGTGGCGGAGGGGGAGCTTTGGTGCCGCGGAGGAAAGCACAGCAACAGGGGTGCGGAGGGCAAAGCGGAGACATTCCAGCACAGAGGGTCAGGGCCGAGCGGCACTTATCAGCCCGAGAGTCTTGTCTGCTCCCCCGCCGGAGTGGGCGGGGCTTCGGTCGGAGCACAGGGAGAGGACTGGGGTTGGCGGCATGAACACAGCCTACAGGGGGTTAGCGCGCCACGGCTGGCCGGGAGGGAGTCCAGGGAAAAGTCTGGACCTGCCGAAGAGGCAAGAGACTTTTTCTTCCCTCTTTATTTCCTGGTGCACGAGGAGAGGGAATTAAGAACGCTGCTTAAAGGAGCTCCAGAGACAGGCGCGAGCCGCGGCTAAAAGCACGTACCCCAGAGACGGGCATGAGACGCTATGGCTGCTGCTGCCGCCACCAAGAAGCCTGTGTGCGAACACAGGTCACTATCCACACCCCGCTTCCGGGGAGCCTGTGCAGCCCGCCACTGCCAGGGTCCCGGGATCCAGGGACAACTCCCCCGGGAGAACGCACAGCGCGCCTCAGGCTGGTGCAACGTCACGCCGGCCTCTGCCGCCGCAGGCTCACCCTGCACTCCGTGACCCTCCTTCCCCCCAGCCTGAGTGAGCCAGAGCCTCAGAATCAGCAGCTCCTTTAACCCCGTCCTGTCTGAGCAAAGAACAGACGCCCTCCAGCGACCTACACGCACAGGTGGGGCCAAATCCAAAGCTGAGCCCCAGGGAGCTGTGAGAACAAATAAGAGAAAGAGAAATCTCTCCCAGCAGCCGCAGAAGCAGCGGATTAAAGCTCCACAATCAACTTGATGTACCCTGCATCTGTGGAATACATGAGTAGACAACAAATCATCCCAAATTAAGGAGGTGGACTTTGACAGCAAGATTATTCTTTCCCCTTTTCCTTTTTTTATGTGTATGTGTATGCTTCTGTGTGAGATTTTGTCTGTATAGCTTTGCTTCCACCATTTGTGCGACGGTTCTATCTGTCCATCTTTTTTTTTTAATAATTTTTTTCTTAACAATTACTCTTTATTTTAATAACCTTATTTTACTTTATCTTCATTCTTTCTTTCCTTCCTTCCCTCCTTCAGACAACGAATCACCCCAAATTGAGGAGGTGGACTTTGAGAGCAAGATTTATGATTTTTTCCCCTTTCCTCTTTTTGTGAGTGTGTATGTGTATGCTTCTGTGTGAGATTTTGTCTGTATAGCTTTGCTTCCACCATTTGTTCCAGGGTTCTATCCATCCTTTTTTTGTTTTTTGGGTTTTTCTTCCTTTTAATAATTTTTTTAATAACTTTATTATATTTTATCTTTATTTTATTTTACTTTATCTTCTTTCTTTCTTTTTTTTGGTCCTTCCCTCCTTCCTTCCTTGCTCCCTCCCTCCCTCCCTCCTTTCTTTCTTTCTTTCTACTTCTACTAATTCTTTCTTTCTACTTTTTCTCCCTTTTCTTCTGAGCCGTGTGGATGAAAGGCTCTTGGTGCTGCAGCCAGGAGTTAGTGCTGTGCCTCTGAGGTGGGAGAGCCAACTTCAAGACACTGGTCCACAAGAGACCTCCCAGCTGCACATAATATCAAACGGCAAATATCTCCCAGAGATCTCCATCTCAACACCAGCACCCAGCTTCACTCAACAACGAGAAAGCTACAGTGCTGGACATCCTATGCCAAACAATGAGCAAGACAGGAACACAACCCCACGCATTAGCAGAGAGGCTGCCCAAAATCATAAGTCGACAGACACCCCAAAACACACCACCAGACGTGGACCTGCCCACCAGAAAGACAAGATCCAACCTCATCCACCAGAACACAGGCACTTGTCCCCTCCACCAGGAAGCCTACACAACCCAGTGAACCAACCTTAGCCACTGGGGACAGACACCAAAAACAACAGGAACTACGAACCTGCAGCCTGCAAAAAAGAGACTGCAAACACAGTAAGATAAGCAAAATGAAAAGACAGAAAAACACACAGCAGATGAAGGAGCAAGATAAAAACCCACCAAACCTAACAAATGAAGAGGAAATAGGCAGTCTACCTGAAAAAGAATTCAGAATAATTATAGTAAAGATGATCCAAAATCTTGGAAACAGAATGGACAAAATGCAAGAAACATTTAACAAGGACCTAGAATAAATAAAGATGAAATGAACAATGATGAACAACACAATAAATGAAATGAAAAATACTCTAGATGGGATCAATAGCAGAATAACTGAGGCAGAAGAACGGATAAGTGACCTGGAAGATAAAATAGTGGAAATAACTACTGCAGAGCAGAATAAAGAAAAAAGAATGAAAAGAACTGAGGACAGTCTCAGAGACCTCTGGGACAACATTAAACGCACCAACATTCAAATTATAGGGGTTCCAGAAGAAGAAGAGAAAAAGAAAGGGACTGAGAAAATAATTGAAGAGATTATAGTTGAAAACTTCCCTAATATGGGAAAGGAAATAGTTAATGAAGTCCAGGAAGCACAGAGAGTCCCATACAGGAAAAATCCAACGAGAAATACGCCAAGACACATATTAATCAAACTGTCAAAAATTAAATACAAAGAAAACATATTAAAAGCAGCAAGGGAAAAACAACAAATAACACAAAAGGGAATCCCCATAAGGTTAACAGCTGACCTTTCAGCAGAAACTCTGCAAGCCAGAAGGGACTGCCAGGACATATTTAAAGTGATGAGGGAGAAAAACCTGCAACCAAGATTACTCTACCCAGCAAGAATTTCATTGAGATTTGATGGAGAAATTAAAACCTTTAAGACAAGCAAAAGCTGAGAGATTTCAGCACCACCAAACCATCTTTACAACAACTGCTAAAGGAACTTCTCTAGGCAAGAAACACAAGAGAAGGAAAAGACCTACAATAACAAACCCAAAACAATTAAGAAAATGGGAACAGGAACATACATATTGATAATTACCTTAAATGTAAATGGACTAAATGCTCCTACCAAAAGACACAGATTAGCTGAATGGATACAAAAACAAGACCCATATATTTGCTGTGTACAAGAGACCCACTTCAGACCTAGAGACACATACAGACTGAAAGTAAGGGGATAGAAAAAGGTATTTCATGAAAATGGAAACCAAAAGAAAGCTGGAGTAGCACCTCTCATATCAGACAAAATAGACTTTAAAATAAAGACTATTAGAAGAGACAAAGAAGGACACTACATAATGATCAAGGGATCGATCCAAGAAGAAGATATAACAATTGTAAATATTTATGCACCCAATACAGGAGCACCTCAATACATAAGGCAAATACTAACAGCCATAAAAGGGGAAATCGACAGTAACACATTCATAGTAGGGGACTTCAACACCCCACTTTCACCAATGGACAGATCATCCAAAATGAAGATAAGTAAGGAAACCCAAGCTTTAAATGATACATTAAACAAGATGGACTTAATTGATATTTATAGGATATTCCATGCAAAAACAGCAGAATACACATTTCCTCTAGTGCTCATGGAACATTCTCTAAGATAGATCATATCTTGGGTCACAAAACAAGCCTTGGTAAATTTAAGAAAATTGACATTGTATCAAGTATCTTTTCCGACCACAGTGCTATGAGACTAGATATCCATTACAGGAAAAGATCTGTAAAAAATACAAACACATGGAGGCTAAACAATACACTACTTAATAACGAAGTGATCACTGAAGAAATCAAAAAGGAAATCAAAAAATACCTAGAAACAAATGACAATGGAGAAACGATGACTCAAAAATCCATGGGATGCAGCAAAAGCAGTTCTAAGAGGGAAGTTTATAGCAATACAATCCTACCTTAAGAAACAGGAAACATCTCCAATAAACAACCTAACCTTGCACCTAAAGCAATTAGAGAAAGAAGAACAAAAAAACCCCAAAGTTAGCAGAAGGAAAGAAATCATAAAAATCAGATCAGAAATAAATGAAAAAGAAATGAAGGAAACAATAGCAAAGATCAATAAAACTAAAAGCTGGTTCTTTGAGAAGATAAACAAAATTGATAAACCATTAGCCAGACTCATCAAGGAAAATAGGGAGAAGACTCATATCAATAGAATTAGAAATGAAAAAAGAGAAGTAACAACTGACACTGCAGAAACACAAAAGATCATGAGAGATTACTACAAGCAACTCTATGCCAATAAAATGGACAACCTGGAAGAAATGGACAAATTCTTAGAAATACACAACCTGCCAAGACTGAATCAGGAAGAAATAGAAAATATGAACAGACCAATCACAAGCACTGAAATTGAAACTGTGATTAAAAATCTTCCAACAAACAAAAGCCCAGGACCAGATGGCTTCACAGGCGAATTCTATCAAACATTTAGAGAAGAGCTAACACCTATCCTTCTCAAACTCTTCCAAAATATAGCAGAGGAAGGAACACTCCCAAACTCATTCTACAAGGCCACCATCACCCTGATTCCAAAAACAGACAAGGATGTCACAAAGAAAGAAAACTACAGGCCAATATCACTGATGAACATAGATGCAAAAATCCACAACAAAATACTAGCAAACAGAATCCAACAGCACATTAAGCGGATCATACACCATGATCAAGTGGGGTTTATTCCAGGAATGCAAGGATTCTTCAATATACGCAAATCAATCAACGTGATACACCATAATAACAAATTGAAGGAGAAAAACCATATGATCATCTCAATAGATGCAGAGAAAGCTTTGGAAAAAATTCAACACCCATTTATGATAAAAACCCTGCAGAAAGTAGGCATAGAGGGAACTTTTCTCAACATAATAAAGGCCATATATGACAAACCCACAGCCAACATTGTCCTCAATGGTGAAAAACTGAAAGCATTTCCACTAAGATCAGGAACAAGACAAGGTTGCCCACTCTCACCACTCTTATTCAACATAGTTTTGGAAGTTTTAGCCACAGCAATCAGAGAAGAAAAGGAAATAAAAGGAATCCAAATCGGAAAAGAAGAAGTAAAGCTGTCACTATTTGCAGATGACATGATACTATACATAGAGTATCTTAAAGATGCTACCAGAAAACTACTAGAGCTAATCAATGAATTTGGTAAAGTAGCAGGATACAAAATTAATGCACAGAAATCTCTGGCATTCCTATATACTAAGGATGAAAAATCTGAAAGTGAAATCAAGAAAACACTCCCATTTACCATTGCAACAAAAAGAATAAAATATCTAGGAATAAACCTACCTAAGGAGACAAAAGACCTGTATGCAGAAAATTATAAGACACTGATGAAAGAAATTAAAGATGATACAAATAGATGGAGAGATATACCATGTTCTTGGATTGGAAGAATCAACATTGTGAAAATGACTCTACTACCCAAAGCAATCTACAGATTCAATGCAATCCCTATCAAACTACCACTGGCATTTTTCACAGAACTAGAACAAAAAATTTCACAATTTGTATGGAAACACAAAAGACCCCGAATAGCCAAAGCAATCTTGAGAACAAAAAATGGAGCTGGAGGAATCAGGCTGCCTGACTTCAGACTATACTACAAAGCTACAGTAATCAAGACAGTATGGTACTGGCACAAAAACAGAAAGATAGATCAATGGAATAGGATAGAAAGCCCAGAGATAAACCCATGCACATATGGTCACCTTATCTTTGATAAAGGTGGCAGGAATATACAGTGGAGAAAGGACAGCCTCTTCAATAAGTGGTGCTGGGAAAATTGGACAGGTACATGTAAAAGTATGAGATTAGATCACTCCCTAACACCATACACAAAAATAAGCTCAAAATGGATTAAAGACCTAAATGTAAGGCCAGAAACTATCAAACTCTTAGAGGAAAACATAGGCAGAACACTCTATGACATAAATCACAGCAAGATCCTTCTTGACCCATCTCCTAGAGTAATGGAGATAAAAACAAAAATAAACAAATGGGACCTAATGAAACTTCAAAGCTTTTGCACAGCAAAGGAAACCATAAACAAGACCAAAAGACAACCCTCAGAATGGGAGAAAATATTTGCAAATGAAGCAACTGACAAAGGATTAATCTCCAAAATTTATAAGCAGCTCATGCAGCTTACTAACAAAAAAACAAACAGCCCAATCCAAAAATGGGTGGAAGACCTAAATAGACATTTCTCCAAAGAAGATATACAGACTGCCAAAAAACACATGAAAGAATGCTCAACATCACTATCATTAGAGAGTTGGTGGGAATGTAAATTGATACAGCCACTGTGGAGAACAGTATGGAGGTTCCTTAAAAAACTACAAATAGAACTACCATATGACCCAGCAATCCCACTACTAGGCATATACCCTGAGAAAACCATAATTCAAAAAGAATCATGTACCAAAATGTTCATTGCAGCTCTATTTACAATAGCCCAGAGATGGAAACAACCTAAGTGTCCATCATCGGATGAATGGATAAAGAAGATGTGGCACATATATACAATGGAATATTACTCAGCAATACAAAGAAAGGAGATTGAACTATTTGTAATGAGGTAGATAGATCTACAGTCTGTCATACAGAGTGAAGTAAGTCAGAAAGAGAGAGACAAATACTGTATGCTAACACACATATGGAATTTAAGAAAAAATAATGTCATGAAGAACCTAGGGGTGAAACAGGAATAAAGACACAGACTTACTAGAGAATGGTCTTGAGGATATGGGGAGGGGGAACGGTAAACTGTGACAAAGCGCGAGAGAGGCATGGACATATATACATTACCAAACGTAAGGTATATAGCTAGTGAGAAGCAGCCACATAGCACAGGGAGATCAGCTCGGTGCTTTGTGACCGCCTAGAGGGTTGGGATAGGGAGTGTGGGAGGGAGGGAGACATAAGCGGGAAGAGATATGGGAACATATGTATATATATAACTGATTCATTTTGTTGTGAAGCTGAAACTAACATACCATTGTAAAGCAATTATACTCCAATAAAGATGTTAAAAAAAAAAAAAAGAATTAACGGAAGATTAGGTGATACAGAAGAACACGTATGCAACCTGGAAGACCAAATAGCAGAAATCACATGATTAGAACAACAACAAAAAACAATTTAATGAAGATAGTTTGAAGGCCATCTGAGATAATATCAAGCATACTAACATTTGCATTATAGGGGTCCTAGAAGGAGACGAGAGAAAGGGGCAGAAGGTGTATTAGATAAAATCATGACTGAAAACTTCCCTAACCTAAGGAAGGAAACAAGTATCCAGATCCAGAAATCACAGAGAGTCCCAAATATGATGAACACAAAGAGACACACAGCAAGACACATAATTACAATGGGAAAAGTTAAAGAGAATTTTAAAGGCAGCAAGAGAATAAACAAAGAGTCACACACAGGGAAATTCTCATAAGGATATTAGCTAATTTTTTCAGCAGAAACTTTGCAGGCCCAAAGGGAATGCCATGTTATTTTAAAAGTGCCGAAATGAATAAAAACATACAACTAAAGATACTCTCCCCAACAAGGTAGAATTCAATTCAGAATTGAGAGACTGAAACAGTTTCCCAGACTAGCAAAAATTAAAAGAATTCATCACCACTGAATCAGTCTTACAATAAATATTAAAGGATCTTCTTTAAGCAAAAAGAAAGAGCCATAAATGAAAAAAAGAAAGAAAATATATGAAGGAAAAAAAGTATATAGTAAAGGCAACAGATCAAACACTTAAGAAAGCCAGTACAAAGGATAAAAGACAAAAGTCATAAAATCATCTACAATAAACAGTTAAAATGTAGACATAAAGATGTAAAATATGACACTAAAAACAAAACTTTGGAGGGGAGCATAAAATGTAGAGCTTTAGAATGTGTTTGAACTTAAACAGCTATCAATTTAAAACAACTGTATAGATATAGATGTATAGGTCGATGTATATGAACCTCATGGTTACCACAAACCAAAATCCTACAATAGACACCCCCCAAAATAAAGAGAAAGAACCCAAAAATAACACAAAAGAAAATCAAACTGCCAAGTAAGAGACTAAAAGAGCAGAATAGAACTACAAAACAACCAGAAAACAAGGAACAAAATGACAGTAAGTACATATTTATCAATAATCAATTTAAATGTAAATGGACTATGGGCTCTAATCAAAAGACACAGGGTGGCTGAATGGAGTTCATAACAAGACCTATCTATATGCTGTCTACAAGAGACTCACTTCAGAGCTAAAACAACACACAGACTGAAAGTGAGGGGATGAACAAAGATATTGCATGCAAGTTGAAATGAAAATAAAGCTGGGGTAACAATACTCATATCAGACAAAACAGACTTTAAAACAAAGTCTACAACAAAAGGCAAAGAAGAGCATTATATAACGATAAAGGCATCAATCCAAGGAAAGGATGTAACATTTGTAAACATATATGGACCTAACATACGAGTTCCTAAATATATAAGCAAATATTAATAGACATAATGGGAGAAACAAACATTAATACAATAAGAGCAAGGGACTTTAATACCCCACTTACATCAATGTATAAATCATCCAGACAGAAAATCAATAAGGAACCGGTGGCTTAAATGACACATTAGATCAGATGAATATATTTATATTCATATATATATATATATATATATATATATATATATATAGAGAGAGAGAGAGAGAGAGAGAGAGAGAGAGAACATTCTATACAAAAGCAGCAGAATATACATTCATTTAAAGTACACATAGAACATTCTCTATGATAGGTCATATGCTAGCCACAAAACAAGTCTCAATAAATTTAAGAAGACTGAACTCATATCAAGCATCTTTTCTGACCACAATGGTATAAAACTAGAAATCATTTATAGGAAGAAAACTATAAGACACAAAAACACATAGTGAATAAACAACATGCTAACAAAAAAAAAAAAAAAAAAAAAAAAGAGAGAGAGAGAGTCAACAAAGAAATCAAGGAGGAAATCAAAAAATACCTGGAGATAAATGAAAATAGAAACACAACTTTCCAAAATCTATGGACACAGTAAAAACTGTTCTAAAGAACGAAGTTATAGCGATACAGGCCTACCTCAAAAAAAAGAAAATTCTCAACCTAAATTTCTTCCTAAAAGAATGAGAAAAAGAACAAAGTCCAAAGTTAATAGAAGAAAGAAAATGATAAAGATCAAAGCAGAAATAAATAAAATATAGATCAAAGTAATAAAAAATATCAATGAAACTAAGAGCTGCTTTAAAAAAATAAAAAAGATTTTAGGGCTTCCCTGGTGGTGCAGTGGTTGAGAGCCTGCCTGCCGATTCAGGGGACACGGGTTCATGCCCCGGTCTGGGAAGATCCCACATGCCGCAGAGCGGCTGGGCCCGTGAGCCATGGCCGCTGAGCCTGTGCGTCCGGAGCCTGTGCTCCGCAACAGGAGAGGCCACAACAGTGAGAAGCCCATGTACCACAAAAAAAAAAAAAAAAAAAAAAAAAGATTTTAAAAATTGATAAACCTTAGCCAGACTCAAAGAAGAAAAAAAGAGTCCAAATAAATAAAAATAGAAATGAAAGAAGAGACATTACAACCAATTTCACAGTAGTACAAATAATCAAAAAAGAATACTATGAACAGTTATACACTAACAAATTGGACAACCTAGAATAAGTAAATTCCTAGCAACATACAATTTTCCAAGACTAATTCAGGAAGAAAAAGAATATCTGAACAGACTGGTAACTGGTAATGAAATTGAATCAGTAGTCAAGAAAACTCCCCAAAATAAAAGCACAGGACCAGATGGCTTCACAGGGCAATTCTACCAAATATTTAGAAGAGTTAATACCTATCCCTCTCAACTTATTTCAAAAAATTGAAGGAGAGGGAACACTTACAACTTATTCTACAAGGCCATCATTGTTCTGATACCAAAATCAGACAAAGACACTAAAAAAAGAAGAAAATTACAAGCCAATATCCCTAATGAGCATAGATGCAAAAATCCTCAACAAAATATTAGTAAATCAAGTTCAACAATATGTTAAAAGGATCATACGTTATGGTCAAGTGGGATTTATTCTAGGGATACAAAGATGGTTCAACATCCGCAAATCAAGCAACATTATACACCACATGAACAAAAATCACATAATCATCTCAATAAATGCAGAAAAAGCATTGACAAAATTGAACATCCATTCATGATTAAAAATTATCAAGAAATTTTGTATAGAGGGAAGCACACCTCAATATAATAAAGGCCTTTATGACAAGCCCAAGGCTAATATTATACTCAGTGGTGAAAAGCTGAAAGCTTTCCCTCCAAGGTCAGGAACAAGACAAGGATGTCTACTTTCATCACTTCTATTTAACATAGTATTGAATGTCCTAGCCATAGCAATCAGACAATAAAAATAAATAAAAGGAATCTAAATTTGAAGGAAGAAGTAAAACTGCCCCTCTGTATAGATGCCATAGTACTATATACAGAAGACACTAGAGACTCTACAAAAGAAACTGTTAGAACTAAGAAATGAATTCAGTAAACTTGCAGGATACAAAATTAATATACAGAAGTTGTTTCATTTCTATATACTAATAATGAACTATGCATTTACAATTGCATCAAAAAGAATAGAATACCTAGGAATAAATGTAAACAAGGAGGCAAAGACCTGTACTCTGAAAACTATAAGATATTGATGAAGGAAATTAAAAGTGATTCGGATAAATGGAAAGATAACCCATGTTTATGGATTCAAATATTAATATTATTAAAATGTCCATACTATATAAATCAACCTACAGATTTCATGCAATTCCTATCAAAATACCCGTGACATTTTTCACAGAACAAGAACAAATAATCCTAAAATCTGCATGGAATGACAAAATACCCTGAATAGCCAAAGCAATACTGAAAAAGAATAAAGGTGGAGGTATCATGCTCCCTGACTTCAGACTATACTACGAACTATAGTAATCAAAACAATATGATATTGGCACAAAAACAGACACATAGATCAGTGGAACAGAGAGCCCAGAAGTAAATCCATGCACATATGTTCAATTAATCTATAACAAAGGAGGCAAGAATATAGAATAGGAAAAAGACAATCTCTTCAAAAAAAATGGTGCTGTAAAAGAATGAAACTAGAACATTTTCTCACACCGTATATAAAAATAATCTTAAAACGTATTAAAGACAAATGTTTTTAAGGTATCTAAAACCATAAAACCCCTAGAAGAAAACATAGGCAGTACACTCTTTGACAGCAATCTTAGCAATAATTTTTTGGAGTCGTCTCCTCAGGCAAGGGCAACAAAAGCAAAAGACAAACAAATAGGATCTAATCAAACTATAAAGCTTTTGCACAGCATAGAAGACCATCATCAAAAGAAAAAGGTAACCTACTGAATGGGAGAAAATACTTGCAAATGATATGTTTGATAATGGTTTATTACCCCAAATTTATAAAGAACTCATACAACTCAATATCAAAAAACAATCCAATTAAAAAGTGGGCAGAGGATCTAAATATCCATTTTTCCTAAGAAGACATACGGACAGCCAGAGGTATATGAAAATGTGTTCCACATCACTAATTATCATGGAAGTGTACATCAAAACTACAATGAGCTATTACCTCCAACCCTTAGATATACATGCATTCAAAAGTCCACAAAAATATAAATTGCCTTACAGTTATCTATGACAGGGAACTTGTGTTAGCTAATACATAAATATTTGTGATTTTTCAAAAAATTTTACAATGTGCTTGTATTATTTTCATATAGATATTATTTTTACATTTAAAAATGAATTCATTCAAAATTGAGTGCAGGAAAGGATTAATTTCACTCAGGATATGGACCAGCGTCAGTAGAAAAAGTAGAAGAAGACTTTGTGATTGACAGGGACAATGACAAAACAATGAAGCAGATACTAAACAGATTCATATTAACAAGTGCACATGATCATTTTAGAAAATTTTCCCAGGAAGTATACAATGTGTTACTATTTATCCATTTGGAATCTGGAAATGAAAATTTGTAATCCTAAATAGGATACAATAGATTTGGTGCTGAGATATATAAATAGATATTTTAAATATTTATAAATAGATATTTTAAAATAGATTTTTAAATTTTAATTAAATTAAATGTTTTTAATCTAGGAGAGGGTATGATTTAAAGAAATCTTGAGATAAGTTTTGAGTTTTCTTAATGTAAATATATCTGGTATTTGGAATATGTTATTTCAATGGCTTAAGGCCAGAATTTCCTAAACTGTGCTCTGAATAAATTTAATGTGTTCCATGAAAATAATTAATGCTTATGCTATTTTTTCTACCAAAATTTATACTAGAAAAACACATATAAAAAATCAATTAAATTATGTAATAATCTGCCTTTTAGAATCAACTGAAACAATCCCTGGGAGACATTTGCTCTGTGATTTGAGGCAGGGGCAACATTTACCAGCTGACTTCTAATCTCATGGTGGCAGACCTTGAAATCGCCTACACAGCATTTGTTCTCCCTGCCTTCCTTACCAGTAGGAACCTGGTTTTGTTCAGGGTGCCCAAAGCCCAGCTACAAGATTTGATTTTTCTCAGCTCCTTCGCAGCTAGCAATGGATAAGTAACAGAGTTTGAATCAGTGAGATGTAAGGGTATGTCTACTAAATGAGCTTCCAAAAAGATGTTTTCCTGGTAAAAAGGAAAGACTCAGCTACTTTGCCGTTTTTGCCTTTGTCCTCCTTTTCTCCTGCCTGAGACACAGATATGACATCTGTAGCAGCCAACTTGTGACCATGAGAGAAAAGTCACATGCTAAGGATGGTGACCCATGAAGCCAGACGAAGCTAGGGTCCTTGATGATTTCATAACATCACTGCCCCAGCTCTGGTCTACTCATCTTCAAATTTCTTGTTATAAGAAAAAGAACTACTGAACTATTGTCAGATTTCTGTTACATGCAGCCTATTGCAATCCATCATCTTTTGATTGGTTAACATAAATGCCACATACCTTGCTACATAATTTGAGCACATGTCTATTATATTAAGCAATGTGTATTCAATATTAAACAATTTTACAACACTAAATAAAATATATAGCCATGTCTTGGTCTTATCTGTTTTAATGTGAATGTTAAGTTTAAAGTTAACTCAAAAGAGATCACACAGTCTTCACTTTTATATGTCACTCATTACTCTAAGTGTAATCAGAAGTTATTTTTAAATATTCCAAAATTATTCTTGCTGCTTTTATTTATAATCTTAATAACACATTGTTGAGAACAACCGTTCTGCTTGTCCAAGAGAGTGAAAAAGTGTAATTTGGTTCTGTTTACCTCTAAAGGAAAAAACAGATTTTAAACAGAGAGATAATAAATGAACATAGCTTGTTAAATTATTTCCTCTCTAAGTTCAAGAACTGGATTTAGGAACTATAATCCAAGAACCTAGCTTAGATACTTGTCATCATGTGGTAAAAGAAAAAATATACATCTCCTGGAATTGAGATGTCATTTCTCCTAAAGGAAGGGTTTTTATTCTTGTTCACTACTTCAGGATTCAACATTTAGTCTTTTAAGAAAATTCCCAGAGGATTTTACCTCTAGATTTGATCTCAGAAAGTGATGGTAATGGAGAGTTTCTGAATAATGACATAAGCATTTTTGTCTACCTTGTTTTGATTAAATCAGGAGTAAAAAGGTAAGTGACTTATCAAGATTCATTAATTTTTGTGTCATTTTTACCAAGATAATATATAAGCCACCAAATTCCAGTGTGGCCATTTTTATTTAAATCTATACTTATATTAAGGATATATTCTGTTCAAAAATTTTAATGTGTCACACATCAACAGGATGTAATTGATGTGCCGTGAGGGCAATACTACAAACAAAGATTTTCAATCTGCTCTCATGGCACTTAACACGTGCAGGTAACAAATCTCAAGGCAATAATGTTGTATTAATGCATATTTCTAAAAGAACAGCTTGTGTAGAGCCTTAAAACGCAGCTCAGAGTCAAAGGAATAAGATTAAACTGAGCCTCAGTGGGATTGCTAGCTTCTGTTGATTACCAGCTGCCATGGGACCAAACTTCAGGATTGTATACTGCTTCCTGTCTTTAAAAAGACAAAGAGAGAGAAAAAAAAAATGTTTTTGTTTTATTTTTATTTTTGTACAAAAAACTTACTCTAACTGGATTCTCCATTCACTACTCTAGTCCTCAGGGAAATAAAATCTTGAAGTAGAATAGAAGGATTCTGTCATGACTACTTCAGTGAACCCTCACCTCGGGTTGTTTGGGTGATCTATGGGCTATCCCATAGCCCATATGGGATTTAAGGGCTATCCTCCCTTAAATTCAACTCAGACCTTCATATTATCTTAAATTCCTTATAATCTTAGGAGTCTAAAACCATGTACTAGGAAAATCAAAGAAGAAGTGTGTCCTCCAAATAATTTGTTTGCTTCAAAGCTAGAACATCAACATATTTAAGAACCAACTATTAAGCATATAATATTTTAACATGGTTAGTGTAGAATGTGAATAAATGATGAACACAACTGTTGCATTCTAGTTTATGTAGAAGTACACTGGGTCTTCTTGATGATTCTAATAGCTCAATCCTTATTACCATCACAAATGAATACTCATCAACATGTAAAACAAAATGCCATCTATGGTTATGCACTGTGTATTGCTGTATATAAAAGGGCTTATCAATGATATCTTAAAATGTATCATTCCAAAGTAAAATATCTCCTACCTCATGTGATAATCTTGCCTCAGAGAAATTTTTAAAATGCCTAGTTATAATCTACTTATATGTATCTAATTATTAGTGTAGTAGAAACAACACGGTTGCCTCTTTTATAGGATGCATTTAAATTAACTTTACATTTCTGAGACTTTAGTATTACAACAGAATGCTTGATATCAGATGGAAAGAACTAATATCATGATATTTGTTGCGGGAATCAATGATGACATTAGCCCCACAGCATGTCTGAAGCTACCTCCTTCCCCTCCACTTTTCTTTGTCAATATGCCAGTTGCCTTCTCCTTGGTTAACATCTATGTTAAGATGCTCTCTTACAGTTACCAAATGACCATCTTTCACAGTCAGTAAATTCCCCTCAGCTTGTCTTATTACACACAGAGAATGGAGCTCAAGTTTGTAATATTTCAGATCAATATTTTTGTTTTATATTTGCTATGTTATTCACACATTTCTATAAAAGCTCTTGCAAAAGTACCTGGGATTCCAGGTACCTGCTTTACCAAGGAAGTCTGATAGATTTTGTTTAATGTTGTGTATCTCTTCTTTTACTCCATAAAGGAAAACACAGTAAAATTGGAGGAAGCCACAAGTGGTAGTAAGATTAGATTGCAAAATTATGTATTATTTTTACATTTATATAAAATACATAATACTTTTATAGAGTATGTGATTTATAAATTACATATGTATTATTTCCATTGGAAACATTAAATGGATGTAAAATTTCTCATCTTTGTTTATTAAAAAATCTTAATTTGTAAGAGCAGTTTTCCATTGGTATTCATATTACTAAAAACTGAAGTATGAAAATATCTTTCTAAAAACTGAAGTATGAAGTATCAATAATGCTCCAGCAGACTGTCTTTCATTCATTAGCTTTAAGAAAAATTCTTTTAATAAAAAAGATATGTTGCAAATGAAAAAACTAGAGAAGATATCTTGATCCTTGATCTTACAACTGTTACTGATAGGCTAGAATATAACTCAGATAATAAGTTTACAGCTATTATAAAATTCAATAAACTATGCAACTAAAATAAACCAACTCTATGAATTTAGGCTACGTAAGGGGTAGAGGAAAAGGTTTACCTCCTTGAAAACTAATGAAAAGCTTAAAAAATTAATTATATGTCCTAATTCTAAATTTTATTGCTATAATTTGAATGGAACATACATGAACACTAATTAATGTTATATTTATAAGACACTTTAGAGTTTTTAATTGAATATACTGCAGTCATCTTTATACATTAATCTCGAAGAAGTTTTGATTTTTCCCTTTGTAAAACCACCATGTACGAATTCCACAGCTCATGCTCTTATAGACCACTGTACTCAAACTGTAACCAGTTCTATAATCAACATTTTGTGAATAAATCACATCTACCGAACCAGGATGATAAATTTTATATATACAATAAATATATATAAAGAGAATAAATATTTATATATATATAAATAAATATATAGACAAAGAGAATAAATTATTCTTCCCACCACTATAGGCAGTTTAAACTCTAGGGCCCAATAAAGGATTTTGTTTAGACCTTATTTTAATGGATTAGTTCTCAACTTTCCCTTGCTGCATACTCTAAACACCCCGTTCATGTTAATTATTAACCATTTTTTAAAATGCCTTAGAATGAGTCTCTAGGCCATGTTCAAAAGGATACATAAATAAAATTTATTTTCCTAGTTTAAATGGTGCGAATTAAGAAAATTCCTCTTTAAAAATATTTTGTTTAAACCTAACTGTTCCCTGAATTCAAATCCATGTATTTTACTAAATTTCTCTTCCAATAAGCCCAGTTGAGCACAGTTAGAAAATCAGCCTAAAATGTATTTATATATACATATATATAACTTTAATAATTCCTATATACAGTTAAACCCATGCAATCAGCTGATTTCTATAGAGTGATAAATCAACAATCCTAGTAATAGAAATCAAGTCAGATAGCCCCTTTGCATATAATTTTGTCATAGATATTGACTTTTGAAATTGAATTTCCAAGTTGGATATAATTACCAGCATTATATATAATAATAACAGGAATGTTTAATAATTTCTTATTCATGCTTAATAGTATACTAAGCACCAACAATAAGGCCCCAAATAATTTCAAGCCCATGCAGTTTAGCTTTAATAAAGGAAAAAGAATGAAATAGGATTCCAGAATTCAGGTTGTGTTTTAACTTTGTCACTAAGTAGCCTTGTGCTATATAACTTAACTCTGATTCCATATTAGTTAAGTTCATTATAATACCTGCCTTGGAATTTTAAAGGTTATCTTAGAATTTCCAAAAAGATGAATTCTGAAATAGGCTTTTTGTACCCAACTCTCATTAATATAAAGACCATTTACCTTCTTTAACTTTCTTAAAAGGAAAGGATTGCCCCTACTGAACTTCTGCAGAATCTACTGAGCATGGTACTAAGCTTGTACTTATTATATGGAGCCTTGTATTGCTTTTTAACCTTCTTATGTTTATTTCTCATTTCACCAATTAAATTTCAATAATGGGAGGGTCAATGTTTATGAAATCTGTTACTCTGCCAATCAACCATTCCTCTTCTTTGCTAAACATCTCTCATAGTATTTCCAATAAAGGTTATTTCTGCATGGGCCTGCTTTCTATAGACTGAGTTTATGGAGGATTGTAATGACTTTCAACCAAATATCCCAACATGTAGACAATCAGAAGTGCTAGTTAGCACTCAACAAATAATAGACATAAATGTTCAATAATATTTTTAATATTGTTGAATATTTTATATAATTTATAATTTTATAAAATTATAACTATATATTTTATAATTTTATAAAATTATAATTATAATTTTATAAAATTATAACTATATATTTTATAATTTTATAAAATTATAATCATATATTTTATAATTTTATAAAATTAATTTTATAATTGAATTAGCTATATTTTATATATTATTATATATCATATATATTTAATACTAATAGAAAATTTATATTATATATGTTATATAATATTTATATATTATATTTATATTTTATAATTGAATTAGCTAAGCATTTCCTTGATTTTTTAAAATAGAACACAATTTTTCCAACAAATAAGTTAAAATAAGATTAAAATTAGGGATATAAGAGATGAAAAATATGTTTGTTTTCATTAATTTTGGAAGATTCTGTTGAACTTTTGTTGTGAGAGAAGGATGAATCAGTAAGCATAACTTATTTAGAGAAAAAAGTTTAAAATACACACTTAAATAAAAATGTTGCATTGAGGATATTTGTAGATAACTGATATATTTAAAGAATTTGTTCAAAATGTGTTTTAGACTTGGAGAATAATGATTTTGTGATCAATTATGACCACTCTTTAAGATCATATAGTATTTTTCTCATTTCATACCTGAAGGAGAATAAAAACCTAATTTAAGGAGAAATGACTATGTGATTTTTATTATCCTCCCCCCAGATAGCATAGTACCATAGGAAGTTCTCAAATAGTTAGAAATGGAGGGAAGAAGGTGGGGGGAGGTAAGACTGGAAAGCAGGGTTTAGGGGTAAGGAACCAGAAGGAAGCCTATCAAAGATTTTATTTGGGCAAAACAGACAGAGGATTAGTTTGGGTTTCCTTGTCCTTCATCTTCAGACACAGATAGAGCAAGAACATTTTCTAAAAAAAAAAAAAGAAAAAGAAAAAGAAAAAATATGACCCCATTATTTGGATTTAGCAGTATATAGCTGTATTTAACAGTCATATTGTTCAATAAAGATATTTTCATTAATCTTACAAAAAAAGAAATTACTGTGACTATGTGTCTAAATTTTTCATTTTAAAAGCCCTAAAACATTTGCAAATCTTCTATTTAGTTATTGTGACCCTTAAATTCACTTTGTCTCTTTAGTAGCCTTTAGCCCAAACATGGATGAAAATGTTGACAACAGTATGATCTCTACAGCTAACAGATGGAAGTCTACTTGAATTTTTCTAAGGTGGTCATAAAAGTGAGACTTTTTCCATTTGAAAAAATCAGAATAGGTTTTACTTAATGCTTATTTTAAAATAGATACGCGTATTACCTATTATTTATATTTAAAAATAGATGTACTAAAGGGCAGCAATCCTGCCTATTC
The DNA here is from genome assembly GCF_000442215.2 of Lipotes vexillifer. NCBI lineage: Eukaryota > Metazoa > Chordata > Mammalia > Artiodactyla > Lipotidae > Lipotes > Lipotes vexillifer. The sequence goes on along the minus strand of NW_006794958.1, from coordinate 1,499,105 downwards.
ATGAAGAAGCCCCATATGAAAGATAACTAGACACATAAAATATTCATTTATTAAGGGTATTTTAAATTCAACTTTTGACATTAGAATGATAAAAATGATGGACTTCCCTGGTGGTCCAATGGTTAAGATGCTGTGCTTTCAATGCAGGGGGCATGGGTTCAAGCCCTGATTGGGGAACTAAGATGATGCCACATGCTGCTCGGTGTGGTCAAAAAAAAAAAAAGAATGATAAAAATGAAGTGATTCATCAAAATTATCTAAGATTCTAATGGGAAAAATTGTTCTTACATGAACATGCCTAGCTATATAAAAAATGAAGACCAATGAAAACTTCTGCTTGATTTATGTCAAGAAAGCTATATGGATGCCTGGAGGTGGTAAGAAGTGCTGGTGGGTAAAATGTAGGGTATAAGAGATTGACAGGAGTCATGGATAACTATCTTGCTTAATAATTTTTGCTTACTTCTTCACTGTATGTACAGAAAATCTACAGCAAACATTTTAATTGGAGACATAAAATGTATTCCCTTGAGTTTGGGTAAAAAAGAAAAGTACCTGCTATGTCCAATTTTGTTGACCATTGAACTGGAGGTTTTGGCTAAGGCAGTAAGACAAGATAGAGTGAAAAAGTTTTAAGAATTGAAAAAAGAAATTAAAATGTTATTATATTATTGTGATTGGCTATACCTAGAATGCAAAAGGATCAAGAGATGAATTATTACTTAGGAATATAGCTCCCAAGAGATATGCAAGACTCTACAAAGAAAGCTATAATTTTTTTTTTTTTCCCCCAGTATGCCGGCCTCTCACTGTTGTGACCTCTCCCGTTGCGGAGCACAGGATCCGGACGCACAGGCTCAGTGGCCATGGCTCACAGGCCTAGCTGCTCCGTGGCATGTGGGATCTTCCCAGACCGGGGCACGAACCTGTGTCCCCTGCATCCGCAGGCAGACTCTTAACCACTGCGCCACCAGGGAAGCCCTATAAAATTTTAATGAAAGAAACATCTAAAGAAATGCAGGGGTAGGGAGAGACATAAATCATGTTCACGAGTTGGAAAGCTCAATATTATATAAGTTGTCAATTCTTCCCAATTTATAGATATAATGCAGTCCCACACAAAATCTGAATACTTAAAAAAATTGTTTTGGTGGAACTTGATAAGCTGATTCTAAAAATTTATATAAAAATACAACGGTCAGAAAATAGCAAAGAAATTTTACAAGTCAAGGTGAGAGAACCTACTCCACTGAAAGTCAAGATTTAGCCTAAAACTATGGAAATGAAAGTGTGGGTCTGTCTCAGACAGAAAAAACAAGTGCCCCAGAATAAAAACAGACCTAGGTATTTATGAACACCTGATTTATGACAGAGGCAACACTGCAGAGCAGGGAGAGTAAGGTGGTCTTTTCAAGAAACGATGCTAGAACATCCATACTGGGGGAAAAATTTAAAAAGAGAGACATACCTCTACCTCACTTCACGTACAAAAAAAGAAAATCAATTCATACTGATAGTAGTATCATGTAGAATATCTTTATGTTCTCTAGGTAGAAAACATTTTTTAAAACAAGACTCAGAAAGCATTTATCAGTATTACAAAAATGGATAAGTTTTGAGTGCACTAATTTTTTGAAATCATTGAAAGACAGACTAAAGAGAGGGAAAAGGAAAGCCACTTTGTGAAAATATTGTCAAAAATACATTTTTGACTCATCATCAAAAGCTTGTACCCCCAAATGTGCACATGCTTTCAAAACCAACAAGAAAAAGAATCTAATAAAAAAATGGCACAAGATGTGAGCAGGTACTTCACAAAAGAGACTGTCAACAGAGCCAATAGATCCATAAAAATGTTCCTAACCTCATTAATTATAGGGAAATACAGATTAAAACCACAGTGATATCAGTATGAGTCCACAAGATTAAAATGTTTGATAATAGAAAATGTTGGTGGGAAGTGAATTCTTATACACAACAGATGGAAATAGAGGTTTGTAAACTATTCTGAACAAAATTTGGCAGTGTTGACTAAAGCTGAAGATACACATATACCCTTTTCTATTCCTGAATCTATAGCCTCATAAATGTATGCTTATAATGCTCCAGGTACATGCAAAAGAATATAGAAAGTGAAGTGTTCAAAATAGGTCCAAACAGGAAACAATCAAATGTCCATCAATAATAGAATAAACACAGTGTGGTATATTCAAATTATGAGACATTATACAGCATTGGAAATGAACTACAGAGACACACAACCACATGTATGAATCTTAAAGACATAATGTTGAGTAAAAGAAGCCAGGCACAGTGAAATAAATAGTGCATTGTATCACATGTATAAACTTCAAAAAGAGGGTAAAAGTAAACTATATTAGAGATACTTAGGGAAAAAAAAAGAAAGCTATATGGCAAATAATAATAATACTAGCAGCTCACATTTAATGAGCATTTACTAAGTTATTCAAGGATTTTAAAACCTCTGCTTTAATGCCTTTAAAAAGTGTGATAGTTTGATACTGTCATTAAAATAGTGACCTTATGCTTTTTGGCAATGACCTTTTCCCTTGTCCTTTTCCAAATTCACTCTGATCCACCTCCATTTACTGTTTAATGTCATTTCCCTTGGCCATTTCATGCTATTTTATGGGATAACCTGCATATTTACATGGCTTCAAAGTATGCATTTGCATTTTCTTCAGCATTGCTCTTTGTTCATGTCTATTTTTCATCTATATCTTAGAGTAGTAGCTCTTAGTTTATAATAATAGAGGGTGGGATAGAGTGAAAAGAAAGGGAGGGGAGGGAACAGCTAAATTGAGCTTGAATCAAAAGAGCTGCCAAACTGACACTTCCATTACTGCACAAATTGCACATATTCATCTTTTGTTGGATTCAAGCTCTTCACAGTGGAGTGAAACTTCCAGTCCAGGCACTTACAGTTCTGTGAAGCCAGCATGGCAAGAGTAACCAAAATGATCAGGGATTTGGGTGTTGATATATTCATATCCATCTATAAAATGAATATTAAATTCCTCAACTATTTTATTTATGTTTCCTTCCTACTTTCTTGAGTAATGACTAGTGATACAACCACCACATACTAACACAGAACTTCTCCCTACCTTGTATGATCCCAACATACTCATGTATCTAGCTGTCTTGTATGTATAAAAACACAATCAAGAACTACATGTTCAAGTCTGTTTTAATATTATATTAAATCACTTCCCTCAGGATAATTACAGTCATCAGTTACTGGTCCACACTCAGGAGGGTTCATAGATTTTTTGCCTTCGAGGTTTACTAGCTCACTTTTGTAATTTTTACTAAACTCTAACTTTATACACAGAGGACATTAACAATATCCTTCCTTCAAGCTCTCTATGACAAAGGCACCTGTGGAATAAAATGTAAGCAAGCTCTTTGCACACTATTAACAATACTACTTATGTCTAACAGAATCTGCTGGGTTTTTTTTACATGTGGACTTTTGTAAAGTTATAGAGATTTGACACTTTAATATTATATTAACTTTTTCCTCATGAGTTTGCCATTTCCTGTAGATATTTTATAATTTTTTCTTTTGGCATACAACACATAAATCCCATTTCTCTCTTATTATGGAAGAACCAGTTGCCTGTATTTTCCAGTTATGATAGTGAAAGGAATAAATACTATTAACAGTAAATATTATTTAGAAATACTAATTTATTTCTTAAATATGGCATTTCCCTCATGATTCTGGTAGATAAGAAGTTAATTTAAAAAGCTTTAAAAAGATAACGTTCACTGTTGAGTTTTCAGAACTAATGTATTCTAATAACAAGAAACAAGCCAAAGCAGATAAACATATCAACATTCGCTTTGAGGTCAGGCACAGCACAATTATAGGAACAATGATTTCATATACACGCATATACATATCATTATTTGGGTTGCAGCCCAGAGAACTGACCACATAGAAATGCAGCTAATACAAAAGAACAGTGTTTAGATATCTGATATCTAAAACAGACCATTTACCTTATTAAGATGTAGGTTTAGAGCACAGATGTCCTTGTGCTGAAATTAAAGCAGCACAGCCTTCCTCTACACCTCCAGGAAATGGTGTTAGCCCTTCAGCCAGAGGCGATAATATGTATACATGCTATTTCTGTTGCTAATGGAATGAAGACAGACATACCAACTGGCAATCATTTTTCTATTTTCTCTCATCATTCTAGTTTGCTTCCCTCTCGTCATCTCTTGCCATTTACATTCTCTTCTCTCTCTCTCCTTCCCAACATCCTTCCTCCCCAAATGCCTCACATATTGCAGAGCTTTATATGCTTCATTTTTCTAGAAAAGTTGCTATAGTTTACTGTATTTGGGCAAGAAACACTCCAGGAATAGAGTGGTCTCTTACATAATGTGGTTTTCTGTTCCTGCTGGACATGTGATATGAAAGAACAAAATTTAAAAAAAAAACACTAAGAGATTTGGATAAATTCCTCAAGGATGTAGTGAAAAATAGCAAAGTTGAAAAATAACTGCTATCAGCAAAACATATATAGTAGTATACTGTTTTAGGATAGTGTGGTCTTGATTCAGCAGAAATAATATGCAACCTAAAGGGCAAAATGACCATGCTAAAAATAACAACAGAATGTCCAGAGAAAGTAAACCAATGTCAAGAAACCCAAGGTTTGCAAAAATCATCTACTGTTTGTCTGTCCTTAACTACACTGGAGTATAGCATTGAATAATGTCATGATTCCTACTTCTCTCTTTTAACTTTTACACATACTAAGCTATCCCTCCAAAGTCATTATTAATTCTTGAAATCACCTGTGTGTCAAAATATAGGCTCATTGACAAAAAACGGAAAAATAGAAAAAAGTATTTAAAAAAATGTTCCACAACATAACTAAAACAACAAAATATACTGTTAATACTTTGTCATATTTTACATTTTTTTTAATTTTACTGGTTTTTAAAGAAGCTATATTCCTACTGCATTTAAAACATATTTTATCAATGAATAATTTATTTTTATATTCACCTCTTTTGGGAAAGTTTTAGTTTATTACTGTACCATTCAAACCTTCATTAAATAAGCATCACCTTTTAACATTTGTTGGTTTGATAAACAGTCGATACCTTTTAATGATAATTAGAAAAGTATATTAAAGTCCTGAACATCACCAGGATATATTGGGTTATTGGAGAGTGGTAAATGCTAGGCTGTGCTGCCTATCATCTTTAATGATACAGATTAAAGCACTCATTCCCTCAGTTACTAGGAGTGTCACCTGCTGTCAGTTCACAACTGAATCCCTTCCCTAGAACTGCCATCAGCCTAAGGGAGCTGCTTCAGCCTACCTTGAAACCCCTCCCTGGTTCCTGATGTACACACGTATACAAAACCCCAGCCCTCTTGCTTTCATTCACAATTCTGAGGGCCACATAGCTGCACAACTCCACACGGCACTGCAATTCCTGTACCAGATCCTGCTTCCTTCATTTCCCCCCTCACAGGTTGTTCAGTCTGGCTGCTATAACAAAATAACAAACTATGTGGCTAATGAACAACAGAAATTTATTTTTCATAGTTCTAGAAGCTGGGAATTCCAAGGTCAAGGGGCTGGTAGATCTGGTGTCAGGTGAGGGCCCACTTCCTAGTTCACAGGGGGCCCTCTTCTGGCTGTAATCTCACATGACAGAGAGGGGTGAGGGAGCTCTCTGGGGTCTCTCTTATAAGGACACTAATCCCAATCATTACAGCTCTACCCTTACGCCACAATCAACTCCAAAATCCCTCCCTCCTAATACCACCACCTTGGGGGTTAGGATTTCAGCATATGAATTTGGGGGGGGGGCACAAACTTTCAACCTATATCACAGGTTTTAATACTGAGAGGACCACCCAGTAAACTCCCTGCAAGCAAATCTCCATTTCAGAGTCTATACTTAGAGAACTAAAGAAAGTTTATTGTAATTTTTGCAAAGACCAAACAATCTGTAGGAAACAGAATCTATATTATTATTCAGTTGGAATTTATAATTAATTAATGACCTGTGATTCAATTAATGATTATCTTATATTCAAATTTTCTTGGATTGAGACACACATTTCTTATTAGTTTACAATAATGTACAGTATGTATTTCTCCATTCATGATAGCATTGTATCACATGATCTTGATGTTTACTTATTAAATGTTCTTTACTGGTTGATATCTGACACACATTACTGTTTTCTGCATGTGTTATACAGTCATTTCATAATCACTGTGAAAAGCACTATATATCTGTCATTTTTTAAAATTTTCTTAATTGCATCTTAACTTATATTTAAATTATTCAAAAGTGGACAAAGGAAAATCCTCTTTTAAAACAAGTTTACAGGAAAATAAAAAGAAATTCCTTAAAAATGTTGTGATGCAGAAGATCTTGTCTTTCTGTTTGAGAGAATGTGTCTAAAGAAATTAGCAGAACAAGCAGGATGTACATAGCAACATCAGTAACCTAATCACATGGATAATCAAAACCTGATGTAAGCAGGGGGATGACACCAGAAATACAATACTGTGTATCATCATTACAATTTTGACACAGGAGGTGAAATGAAGGAAATAATTTAAAAGAAACCCAGGTGTCTGAGAAGTTTTTGTTCTGACCATGAAGGAAATATAATCCGCAGAGGAAATTTATATTGAATTAACACCATTAATAAGTCAAATCTGATATCTTATACATATGAACAAAGGGTAAAAAATGGTCGTTAGAAAAGCTTTGGAACACAGTATTTTATATCCTCTGATGCTTGTGATCCTAAAAAGTCATGATTATGTAAAATGTACTTGATAACAAATACTCATAATTACAGTTGTAGAATTAGGAGTTCCTAGAGTTCAAATTTCATTATCCCAATGATCACCAGATTTTCATGTAATTTCTTGCTTAGAAGAGTGTCAAAAATGTCTGAGAGGCCACACTTTAGGTTCAATATCTAAAATAAATGTTTCTAACTGCACTCAATTCTTGCCATCACCTAAGAATTATATTATATTTACAGCTCACATGGACGGCTGGCCAAGTGAGAAAAAATAGCTTAAAGTCTTCTTAGCAGTCTTAAATGAACCACTCAAAAATCCGCATCTTACAGAATCCATGCCATGAATTATGTTCATAGACAAAGCTTAGCCCAGTATATCAGCCCCCAAATTTAACAAAATTTTGCTATTCCAAATCAATAGCATTGGAAATCAAAGGAAGTTAGAATTGGAAGACAAGAGAGCAGAGGTAAATGCTGCACTGGGTCTCTAAAATACAGGGTTTTGATTGTTATTCAATTGATACTTTGAACTGACAAAAACTGTCAAATCAAATCAGTTTTTATCTGAATTGATTTTTCTCATCATATAATGGTTTTCAAAACATTTAGAAATGCAAAAACTATTTTTCTTCTCTTTAAAATAAATCCTTTTTCTTTATTCTGTTGTGGAAATATGCAAAAACACTGGTAGAAAAATTTTGATGTATACACGCAATTTTGATAACCTAGATAAAATGGATGAATTCCTTGAAAGGCACAATCTGCCAAAACTCAAACAAGAAGAAATAGACAATCTGAATAGGTCTATATATATTAAACACATTGAATAAACAATTAGTAATCTTCTGAAGCAGAAATCACCAGGACCAGATGAGTTCACTGGTAATTAGCTCACTACCAAACATTTAAGAAATTATACCAATCGTCTATAATCTCTTCCAGAATATAGAAGCAAAAGGAATACTTCCTAACTCATTCTATGAGGCCATCATTACTCTAATACCAAAACCAAACAAATATATCATAAGAAAACTACCGATCATTAACTCTTATGAACATAGATGCAAATTTCTCAACAAAATTGTTAGCAAATCAATTCCAAAAACATATAAAAAGAATTGTATGTCATGGCCAGTTGGGATCTAAATGAATCTAGACACAGGCCTTATACTCTTCACAAAAATTAATTCAAAATTAATTACAGACCTAAATGTAACATGCAAAACTGTTAGAAGATAACATGGGAGAAAACCTAGATGACCTTGGATATGATATGCCTTTTCAGATACAACATCAAAGGTATGATTCATGAAAGAAATAATTGATAAGCTGTGCTTTATTAAAATTAAAAACTTCTGTTCTGCAAAAGACAGTATCAAGTGAATGAAATAACAGCCACAGATTAGGAGAAAATATTTGAAAAATACACACTGAATAAAGGACTGTTATCCAAAACATACAAAGAACTCTTAAAAGTCAACAATAAGACAAACAGCTGAATCATATTTATTTCAGCATTATTCACAATAGCCAAGAAATGAACAATCTAAGTGTCTGTTGATGGACGAATGAATAAAGATGTGATTACACACACGCACAGACACAAATTATTTAGCCTTAAAAAAGGAGATCTTGCCATTTACAACAACATGAAAGATATTATGCTGAGTGAAATAAGCCAGACACATTAAGAAAAATACTGCATGAGCTCACCTATATGTGGAATCTAATGAAGTTGAATTCATAGAAAAGTGGAATAGAACAGTAGTTACTAGGGATCGGGAGGTGGGGGAAATTGGGAGATGTTGGCCAAAGTGTACAAAGTTGCCATTATGTAAGATGAATAAGTTCTAGAGATCATGCACAGCATGGTGACTATAGTTAATACTGTACTGTATATTGGAAATTTGCTACAAGAGTAGATTTTGGATACTCTCACCATACACACACACGGTAACTATGTGAAGAGATGGATATATTAATTAGCTTGACTGTAGAAATCATTTCACTATGTATATGAACTATATCAAAACGTTACATTGCACACCTGAAATATATATAATTTTTATCAAAAAAACAAACCCCACTAAAAAATGGGCCAAAGACCTTAATAGAACAGACACCTCATCAAAGAAGATATATAGATGGCAAATATGTACATGAAAAGGTGCTGTACATCATGTCATCTAGGTAATGCAAACTGAAACAATAATAAGATACCACTACACACCTTTTAGAATGGCCAAAACCTAGAACACTGACAACACCAAATGCCGGCAAGGATGTGGGACAATAGGAACTCTCATACATTGCTGGTGGAAATGCAAAATGAAGTCATGTTGGAAGACACTCTGGCTGTTTCTTACAAAATTAAACATATTCTTACCATACGATCCTGCAATCATGTTCCTTGTATTTACCAAAAAGAGTTGAAAACTTATGTCCGTACAAAAACCAGCACATAGATGTTTAGAGCAGCCTTATTCATAATTGCCAAAATGTGGATGCAACCAAAATGCCCTTCAGTAAGTGTAAGGACAAACTTTGGTAGATTTAGATAATGAAATATTATTCATCACTAAAAAAGAAATGAGTTATCAAGCTCATTTGAAAGCTCATTGAAAGACATGGAGGAAATTTAAAGGCATGTTACTAATTGAAAGAAGCCAATCAGAAAAAAACTATGTACTGTATGATTCCAACTACATGACATTCTGGAAAAGGCAAAACTATAGAGACAGTAAAAAGATCAGTGGTTGCCAGATGCTAGGAGGGAGGGAAGGATAAATCAGTCAAGCACGGAGTATTTTTAGACAGTGAAACTACTCTGTATGATACTATAATTGTGAATACATGTCATTATATATTTGTCCAAACCCATGCACTGTACAACACCAAGAGTGAATCCTAATGTAAACTACAGACTGTGTGATAATAATGTAGTTTCACTGATTTTTAACAAACATATTACTCTGATGTGGAATGTTAAAAAATGGAGTAGTCTATGCATAATCAGGGGTAGGGATTAATGAGAAATCTCTGTACCTTCCACTCAATTTTGCTTTGAACCTAAAACTTCTCTAAAACGTTGTCTATTAAAAATGAACTGTAATATCCTTATCCATTCTAATATTATATAACCTTTGGGAGAGTGCAATTGCTCTTTACTTTTTGGATTGAAGAACAAAATACTTGAATGATGTTTTCTAGCAACACCATGTGGCTGTCAGTTTGCAAGTGATAGGCAGAGGGAGGACATAATGGCAGTGGCAACAGGTTCGGAAATTGAGAACAAAATTAAAACAAATTTGTTTTCTGTCAGTCAAAAACAACAACAAAAAATGATTTGCAAGATTTTTTTTCTTCTTTGGTTTTTAGATTTGTTTATATAACCTCATATCAATTAGGAAAATCTTTCTTGATCTCAAAGGATAGCCCTTTGAGATCTGGATTATGAGTTTTTCTGCTTCTTTTATCTTGACCATTGCTGAGACTGAAGAGCTATAAAGGCATTTACCTTTTATTGAGTGTGAAATATTTTCCTATGTCTGCAAGATATTAATAAATAAGATTATAAAATCTCAAACATAAACAGCTGTGTTCTGATTGGTTTGAAGAGATTAACACATGTTTACATAAGCATTACATCCTCCCCAGTTGTCCGGAATAAGTTTTTTTAAATGAAACTTTTAGTACTGTAAATATAGTAGCTTTTTAAAAAATCCCTCTTATAGAAACTGCTACTTCAGCAGAATTGTAATATAAGAATTCAAATTCAATCAAGATGAATCCTTAGACCAACCAGAGGGTTTGAAAATATGATTCAAAAAAAGAACTAAATACACTTTCTCTGATTTTATCATCTTGGAATATGTAATACAAGTACTCAGTTTTTTTCATAGAGAACTAGGTATTCTGAGCTTCCTAAACTGCTTATGCTGGCTATCAGATGAGCTAACATTACTCTTACATCATGTCTAGGATTTAAAAAAAAGAAAAAAAAGAAAACTGTAGTTATACTTTCTACTAAATTAAACCATTTTCAGAAAACATTTTAATGATAATTTTGCTCAGTAGTATGTCAGCTTAAACATCCTTTAAGATACTTAATTTTAAAAAATCTTAGATAATATTAAATATAAATCTTTGCATATCTAATATTGCCTAAGTAAGATAGACTACTGAAACATTGGTCACAAAGTATAGTTTAGAAGCAAGAAAGTTCTGTTTCTTAGTTTGTCATGTTACAGAGTGCTTATACCTTTGGTGAGAAAATAATGTGGGTGTTTGTAGGTGGTCATTAGGTATGTTTGTGAGCTTTGCTGCTTTGCTGAAATGCCTGTGTATAACAGACAATTTTCAATTACCTAATTCCCAGTTTTCTCTGTGAAACAGTAGTTAATTTGGCTAAAAGTTATAATTAAGATGGGTGATGTGGTTAGTTTAAATTTGGGTAAATGATTTAAATGATTGAGTATATACTGGAAATAATAATGGCAAAGAAATACAACTGTGTATGCAAAGTAACAGTGTATCTTTTTGTTTTTCAAGGAAAAGAATAATTTTGTTCTACTGAAAAGTGGCTTTGGCAACAATTACTTTTATTCAGTCTCCTTATTTTCCATAATATTGTTACTCATATAAGTACAATAAGACGTAATCTTCCTCTATATTAGCATATAATTGAACAAACTAAGTACGCAATAATCAACATCATACCTGGAGTGTCATGTTTGGTAGTAAATCAATTTAATAATAACAAGCCCACCATTAATGACAAAGAACTGCACTTTATATGTGGAGCCAACACCTTCCAATCTTTCTAAGGAAACAGGCTTGGCACCCAGATTCCAGGGCCCCAGCCTCCCAGCTGGTGAGGTCGTAACTCCATGACAGGCCCAGAACTTTAGAAAATCTGGTGGACCTCAAGGTGAGAGGATGTCACCCCAATCTACAGATAATGCAGGTAGAGAGAACTTCTTTCACTTGATTTTCTATCAGTACAGAACAGTAAACTGTTGCGGCTTTTAAAAGCACATGAGATTTTAAATAAAAATTTCTTGAAAAGAACTTAATTATCTAGACTCATAAGTGACTTGACATTGTGTGCATAAAGAGGCTTATATAGGCAACTCTTGCTAAACCTATATAAAATAAGCAGACCTTGCCTACACATAAAAAGAACAACCTTTTCATCATCAAGACTATTGTTTAGAAATTATTTCTCAAAATAGGGTACTGTTAATAAGTTATTTATTTAAATATCATTTAATTGTCTAAGGCAGAGGTAGGCAAACTTTTTCTTAAAGTATTTTAGGTTTTTCAAGTCATACACTCTATGTAACAGCTACTCAGATTAGCCACTAACAATGCATAAATTAACGGGTCTGGCCGTGTTACATTAAAACTTTACAAAAAAAACAAGAGATTGGTCAGCAGGCTTAGTTTGTTAGCCTCTGATCTAGAGAAATGTGCTTATGTTTATCTTTGCTATTTCTTATTAAGTAAGGGCATTGATTCTGTGAATGTTAATTTGCACATTTCTGCTTAGCATAAAAGATAAAACACAAAGGTTATGGTTACACTGCCTTGTAGGACAGTCACCATATGTGTATCTAAACCAGAAATCTCAATTTTTCAATGTCCTTTTTGAAAGACTGTATAATCCTTATTCCTCTAATTCTCATTTGAACCAGAGTTACCACTTTACTGGTTCCTTCAATAATGAGGTGAGTAATTTTGAAACAAGTTTCTTTATCTTTAAGAAAATCATGTTTTAAATTTTTAAAAATTATACATGGACAATAAAAAAATTAATATATGGATGCCTTTTGAATCATAATTCTATTATTGGAGATATTTTAGTTTCTAAAATGTCAATTTTTCTCCTAGATTTTGGTCATTGTTAGTAGTAGAATCTGAGGATTTCTAAATACGACAGCCTTTCATCTATGGTGGAGATGAAAATTTGATTATTTAAATGTACCAAGATCAAAATGTTTGAGGCACAAAGACTAAGGGACCAATTATTATTTCACAGTATCTTTATCCCCTATTAAATATAATGGGATAGTTTTGACAAGTATATTTTACCTGTTTTTTGTGTTCCAATAAAAATTATTTTACCTGCTTTTAGTCTTCTGCCTTAAGATGAGATTTTTTAACTATATAAATAACTCTAAATCCTACATTGCTGTTGTTTTTCAGGCCACTTAGGGCAGTAAACAGAGATCTAAGTCTGTGCTTAGAGAAGAGCCTTTGTAGACCTAGAAGACCATGGTTATAAAGAGTGATAATCTAACTTCTTTAATTACTTTCCCTCATGACAGAATATGAACCTGTGATGTATCCAGTAAAAACTCTTAAGACATTAAGGACACGGTGAGGTAAGGTTCACTCAGAGTTAAATTGCATATAACTCCAAGCACAAGCATAGCTCTTGGTCTTTACTAGGCAAAGTTCTTTATGGTTCAGAAACTTAGGGTTAGCCAATAAATTTTAAACCAACTCAACATATGCAATATATATTAGGAAATCAAAACTTCATAGACTAATAACCAAAACCAGAGAGTTGGTCCAGTCACAAATCTAGACCATTGAGTGGGAATTCCTTCCCTTTTACAAGAGACTTTGGTGCTCTGCCATTCTCCCAGTACTGGGTATAATGGATTCCATCTCAACCACTATTCTGCAGCAATGGAACCAGTAGAGTCCTTTCTTCAAGGTTGTTTCCCAGTGGACTATACTCTGCAGTGGGAATAATTTTTACACTTGTCAATCAGAAATTGAAAAATTTAGCTACATGGGGAGAACAGTGGTTTCTCCAGGGTTTTTATAGTATTATCTTCATTTTGCTTCTTACCTCCTTAGCTGTTTTTTCTACCATGAACTCTAGCTTAGGGCAGGGTATTAAGATTTACAGTCCTGTCAAACTGAGGATTATCAGATTCTCAGCCACCTCATGTCACTGGCTGCAGGCACATAGCGCATCTCTTCACTAGTTTGTATTTATTTCTTCTGTTTTCAAATAGGCTATTTAGAAGAAACTCATCTCTCTCTCTCAGAACTTATTGAAAGCCACAAAAAATTGTCAACACATTCCAAAATACTGCCATTTCTCTACAGAATTTCCAAAAGCCCTAGCCTCAGAGAACTGAAAATCTGAGAGCCAAGTGAATTCTGCATGAACTTGGCAGGAAGTATAAGCAATTTTCTCCATTGTATAACTGGTATCAATATCTTCTCAACCAAGGTTAGGGGGAATCCTCATCTTGTATTCTTCAGCAAATAAACGTAATCCACAGTTTAAGTTTTTCAGTTCTAATACTCCACTTCCAGGGAGTAATTTCAGAACTAGAACTCTTTTTAGTTTCAACTAACTCAGAGTGGCATAAGTAATGAATAGCGTTTTTGCTTAACTGAAAATTCCAAATAATCAAACCGTGTGCTAGAATTCTGTCTCCATCTCTCAGCTTAGAAGTTCTGTGTCTTGGCTATATTCTCAGTAAAGTTTCCCCTCATGATATAAAATTGCCACCAAAAATTACAAACTCACATTCCTCCAGTTGGTAGTGCCAGAGGAAGTGCTTTCCTTTTTCTATATGGTTGCAGCTATACCAACACCATGAACACAGATTACAGTGGGAATAGTTCCACAAAAGAAAACCAGGGTTGGACTTCCCTGATGGCCCAGTGGTTAAGACTCCACACTTCCACTGCAGGGGGCATGGCTTCCATCTCTGATCAGGGAACTAAGATCCCACATGCCATGCGGTGCAGCCAAAAAAGTGAAAAATTTTTTAAAAAATAAATAAAACCAGTGTTCTTTTACAAGAATAGAAATGGAAACAAACAATGTAGAAAGAATAGCTATAACCTGTTGAAGCCTGTTGAAAAATATAATAAACTTGATTTCTGGTGAACTTTTGTTGGTAGACCTATGGTGACTTTAAGCAAGCATCATTTCCTTTTGCAAACGTTTATAAACCATCTATTTAATAATTGCTCAGTTTTATTAGGTTTACCATTTATACCTTATAGAATATTTCTGAAATAAGATTTAAAAAACCTGATTTCTTCCTCTGTAGTTTTTAACAATGAGTTGCTGTCAAGCATATCTTTAAGTCCTTCAATAACTGGAAAAAATACTGAACTCATTTAAATCAGCTGTGTGGTTCTCATATCCTGGGTGCCATTCCTTCTTAAGTCTACTTCTTTTGCAAATATTTTTAGACTAGAGGTTAAGTTTCTGTTTAATGGTATTATTTTATTATTTTGTTAATATTAAATCTTCTTCAAGTGATAGCATTCACTGCCTGTCTTCTTGCTCTTAACATAGTTAAAAGACATACATGATCCTTTATAAAAATCATTTGCACAGGCTTTTAGCACAGTCTGTCATTTAGTATTCCTGACAGTGTAAATGACACTTTTACATCTATATTCTAACTAAGCCATTTTGTCCAACATTCATACAATCCTTTCAGATCTGTGCTCATTTACTATCTCCATATATTGGATTTCTTCAGTTGATCAGGAGATACTTCTTTATTTGGATAATTTGTAATAAAAAACAAGTATTTCCAATTTTTAGAAATCTTCATTCTCAAAAATAAATGTGTTTTCAGAAGTCTAAAACTATGCCATCTTAAATGATGTTTCTTAGTCCTAAATTTTGGAGTTTATGTCTGCCTATGTCTAACAGCCCCTTGTAAACTTAAGGATTACATGAACCCATATTCTCATGGTGCTTGTCAGCTCTCAACAGTACTCTGCGGAGGCATTATAACACAACATAAACACTACAGGTTTAAGGCCTTTCTGCTCTTCTTACAGAAATGGTTAATAACTTGAATATTAACTTCTTTAAGCCTTAATGTTTTTATCTTATTACTATACACATCTTGGAGGTGTTGTAAAGATTAAATGTAATAAACTGAACAGAATACTAGTATAATACCTGATATATGGCAGTGCCTAATAGGTGGTTGTCTTACCGTTATTGTTACCGTTATAATTTGTTAATTTTTTCCTTTAATGCCTCCATCACGGATAGTTTTGACAGTTAAGGACCATTTTTCCAATATCAGTCCATTCCTGAGTTTATTTCACCCTATGGATATCTTCCCATGCAGATATGGGATTAAAAGAAACATCTCACTCAAAGTGGCTTTTTATTAAAAGGGCTTTTACCTAAATATTCCTTAGGGAAAAAAATCTGCTAGTAGGCATAAAAAGAGTAAGAAAATGGCCCAGAAGAAAAACAGACCAATATTAAAAATAAGGATAGTTTTTTGGAGACCTATGCCAGATAAAGTGATATTTATTCTTTAGTGAAAACTTGTATTTCTTTAAAACTTAGAACAATTTTGTTGTGTAAATTAAAATGCTCTAACAACATACTATAAATTGAGTGCCTTAAACAACAGAAATTTATTTTCTCAAGTTTTGGAGGTTAGAAGTCCAAAATCAAAATGTCAACAGGGTTTGTTCCTTCTGAAGCCTGTGAGAAAAGAATCTCTTCCTGGTCTCTCTCTTGACTTGTAGACGGCTGTCTTTTCCTTGCCTATTTATGTCTTCTCTGTATGCATGTCTACCTCTGTGTCCAGATCTCCCTTTTTTTAGTAAGAACAACATTCATATTGGATGAGGGGCCCTCCTTACTCCAGTATGAGCTATACTGAACTATTTACATCTGCAAGGACCCTATTTCCAAATAAGGTCAAGTTCTGAGAAACTGGGGCTTAAGACTTCAACACCTGAATTTTGGTGGGACACAATTCAGCCCATAACATCTCACTTCTTAATTTCGCCACAAACTTTTTATTTCTTCAGCAAATGCCTTTCTCAATGTGGCTATGTAGGCCCTTCACACCTAAGAGATTCAAATATATTCTTTAAGTTTCCATTTTCAAGAACATGAATGACTTAGAATAAAGGTAAAGAAACTTGCCACCCTGTGGGCTATCTCTAAATAACATAACTAAAATGGCAAGAGCTTGCCTTTATATTTTGGACATCATATTTCTTCAATGCTTTTCCAATGCAAATTGCAAAGAGAAACCCGCAAATCACCATTAACCGGCCCCTTAACAAATAATTTCTTTGATCATGGTCTCACCAACAAAAGTCATGCAAATCCATATTTTACTTCCTACCCATATCAAACCAACCTTTAGATATTTTAGCTTCACTTTTAAGCCCTTAGTCATGTTAATACTCCTAGTTTGTCTCTTTTCAAATATTTTCAAATCCTGTCCTTTGAGGGAACACAAACTGCCAACTTATTCTTTTGCAGCTCTTTTCTATCTTATCTCTATTCTCTTTTGGAAATTTTTCATGATGTCAGTTTTTTCTTTAATTCAGTAGTCTCTAAGGTGCTCCAAAAGTGTCATAGTTTTTCACATCTAAAATAAGGTGATATTGCATAGGCAGAGCCACTGAAGGAAAATTAGGGCCTTTATATGGCTTCCACTGGTAATTCAAGTAGTACTCTCTAGAAAGTACAGAAAAAGATGTTGTATATGTAATTTATAGAAATCAGCCATTTGACTATCTCTCAAAGAATGAACAATGAATCTTTCTCTTTTCTCCTATGACACACAGTTCATGGGTATGACACACATTCACTACTTAGCTCCTGATCATTGATCTTTAATTAGAACTCTTTCCTAGTTATTTTTCAACTGGATGACCCAAAGAACAAGGACAATAGTACTCATCTGGCCTTCCAACCCTAATCCAGTCTCTAGACTATTATTGAGTTACTCTTTACAAAGTTCTGATCAAGAAAACCTACATTCATTCATTCATTCAACAACTGTTTACAGAAAAATCACTCTATGCCAGGCACTATTCCAGGTGCAGAAAATATAGTAGTGAAATAAAATCTCTGTGCTCATGACATTTAGGATCTTATGAGGGAAACATGATACATATAATAAGTAAATTAACTGTATATTAATTATACACTAGAAAGTGATAACTACTATGGAGAAAAACAAGAGATGGAGTGGTACAAGTCATCTGAACAATAATGCAGTTACCAAAAGCCATTTAAAAAAAAGTTTAAGAAATTCAACTAAAGGGAAATGACAACTTCTAAACGAGGGGAAAACCGCTACAAACCATGTCAGAACACAACAAACTAGGTGAAAAATATTTGCAGTATATAAAAATATATGATCTCATGTATACAAAGTAAAATTTCAATCAAAGCTACATCAAAAAGCCTTTTATTAAACCTAACAGATTGGAAAATTCTGTTAAAAATTGAATTTCAATAAGTTGAAAAGGTCTACAACAAACTCATTTGTCAGGGATGTATAGAAAGTGTGGCCTCATGGATTACTGGTGGGATTATAAAATGATACATGCTCCTTTAGTATACCTGGCAGTTACATTACCAGAAATTTATCTTTATGTATATATCCATAGGTGTATCACTTATGTAAGGTGACATTTATACAAGGTTGTTTCTTGCATAATTGTTTGCCTCAGAAAAATATAGAAAACCATAAAAAATTTTCTATAAGGAATTTATTAATGATACATGTGCATCTCCAAGAAGAAAAAAATGGCGTATAAACAGTGAAAAATAAGAATCTATACATGTATTTCCATAGAAATGCAAGAAGATACTAGTAATAGTAATAATGGTAATAAGTAAAAGTAAATAATAAATCACTATGGTATAGACAATTATATCCTAGTTGGACATAGGAGAAGGTACAAGGGAGAATTTACTTTTTACTTCATAATGCACCTTTATTTGTGAAATATGTGAATATAAGAACTATTCAAAAATACTTTCCTTGGAAATAAATAGCATAATTTAATTTGATGGATGACTTTTCACAAAATAATATAGCACAGGGGAAAATATTTCCTTCTCAAAAATAGTTATGTCCCTTATAAATCAACCTTGTACTCTTAAAATGTATTTCTCAAAATCTTATATTACATCCTAGAGTAATACGGAATATCCCTAAGTATACCCCATAAGAGTAAAGAAAAATTTGAGAAGGAGTGAATAAATTGTAATGAGAAGATTTATTGAATAAGGTAATTGGTTACCACCCTGATTTTCATGTGCTAGCTTCAGTAACTGGTCAGTTGATTTTATTCCATAAGACAATAATATCATGGAAATATTAATCAGTCCAAGTCATACAGTGTGATTGAAATTAGCCCTGGTGCAAAGGATTTCTATACTATTCTCTTCACTCCAATTTTCCTTCTTTTCCCATGTATGATTAAACTACCCTAAACTCCAATTCCACTACTGAGGGATATGCTTGATCTTTTTCCTTAAGTAGAAATGGGCATACTGGGAAACGCTAACATAATAAATAGTTGGTATCTCTTGTTCTAGCTTTATTTGGGAATAATTGGCTATACCCCTAAGAACTTTTTCTTTCTAAAAGTGTTAGGCAAATGTCATAGAAGTATGAGATTTAAGGATGAATATCTGAAAAGAATAAACGCAAAAATACAGGTAATGCAATAAACTTTCCTTCTTTTTTTAACTTTCCTAAATTATGTTTGATGTTCAAAGAAAAAAATGTAACATTGTCTGATGTGGACTTTAATATGTGTGTGTACATAGAATATGTATGTAGTGGAAATATTTGACAATTATAATACTAAAAGAAGTGGATAACAGGATTAAAGTAAGGTCTCTACACTTAGCTGAAAAACATAGACACCAGTTGATCTCTGCTGTGATAGAATAGTTCTGTATAGTGATGGCGGTGGTAGTAACAGGAATCTATATATGTGATAAAATGGCATAGAATTATACACACGCATTGCACTAGTGTCCGTTTCCTAGTTTTGATATTGTACTATAGTTACACAAGATATAACCATTGTGGAAACTGGGTGAAGAAAACATGGCACCTTTCAACTTTGTAATTTCCTGTAAATCATTAATTGAAAATAAATTTCAATTATAATACAAGTTTGCTTAAGAAGCTGACCCTGTTTTCGTTCTAACACCCACAAAATTTGCACAGCATTTGATATGTTTTTCTTCAAATTGTGTATTTAGTGTACTGTGGCCAAATAGCAATCCACCTCCTTTTTTGTACTATGTAGAATTGAAATAGGTGATCTTAGATTGAAAATGGTAGATCAGTATGTGATTAATTATAAAAATTTGGCTTTCAATCCTTGTCAATACTTAACTGTCATTTTTCTATTTAAAATATTAATATTTAATACTTTATTCAAGAGAATATCATATCTGATTTACTATCTACTTAGAAAAAGGACTTCTGAAGGAACTTCTGTATTAAGCTAAAATACATAGAAAATACATGCTAGCTTGTGTTAGAAATTTGGCAGTTTCTTACCTTCAGAGATTTCTATGCCAAAACTCCCATTTCCAAGTCAACCAATATTTTTGCATGATTTTTCAAATCACAATCATGTGAAATCACTGAGACCAAAATAATACATGTTAATACAATTACAGTGTTAATTGTGAAGAAATTTATTTTGGCCAAAAACTCATCATTTTATTGCCTTTCTATCTCTTTATGTGTCAGTTGATTTACATGGAACATTAGTTGATAAAGAGCACTGCAGCTAAGATACCCCATAAAATTGTTATCTGATTGCCTCATTGAGTTGCAATTTTTCCTTCTACTTAGTCATGAGAAATACCTTTGGTCTAATTATCATATTTGTTTCAATAATAGTCATAGTACTTCTCTTAATTTACTTTATTTCTATATTAAGCATACAAACAATCAAATATAGAACTAGAGAGAAATATATAAAGTCTATATACTTTTTCATTTTATTAATTGATTTTCCATTGATATTAGGCTGCCAAATTGAAATCGCTTAATATTTTTAAATTTCCAAGATGAAACACACACACACAGTAGTGAAAAAATTAGAAAGGTTTTGTGAAGTTCATCTCAGTGTATTCAGCTGTTATAGCAATTCCTGATCAAGTAACTACAATCTTGTGTCATCTTTATTGCAAATATCTAAGAAAATAAGTGAATTAATACAAGAATGTCAATGATGTTTCATACACAAATTATGAAAGTAATAAAATTTTAATTACTTTAATGATATGAAGTTAGTAAGTTATTTAGTTTTAGATCTTAATGCTAAGCATGGAACAAAGAGAGCTGTTTCAGTCTCCCTGTGATATATCCATATGCAGTAGGGGGCAAGCCTCTATCAAAAGGAAATTGCCTATTATGCTAGAAAGTTCCTCATTCAATTGCATTCTTCGATGCATCCTGTTGAGCTTATTAATATTTCAGGGAAACACAGAATCGAGTACAAGAAGGAAATGAAATCTGTCAATTAGATATCAGCTATCGACTTTAAGATGATGCTAAGAAATCTCCCATCAACTACAATTTAACTATCTTTAATGAATCTTATAATTTGATCAGAGTAATCCCTTGAAAAATAATGTTACCATCCAAGAACATATATATTTCGAGAGAGAGATTTATTATGGTGCTAGAATTCAGATTTCCTGAAATAATATCAATTAACAGATATAGATATAAAAAAGTGAAAGACTAAAAAATTAACACTGGACATCTAACAATGTGTATGCATCTTGACAAAAGGAATGTAAGTGCTAAAATAAAATTTTGCTATTATTGAGTACCTAAAAAGAGATGGTCTGTAATTTGCCAAGCAAGTCATAAAACACCCACTCACATAATAGTAATTGCCAAAGTTGATAAATCCCTATTTGTAGCAGAAAGTTCTATTTCTCAACAACAAAGATACTGAATATTCTGTTACATTCATAAAAAAATAGAATTTATAATGATCAGAGAAGTTCAGGATCTTTGCATTAGATCCAAGGATCATCTATCTTGAAAGATAATTTTGCAAAATCTATGTCATGAGGGAAAAGGAAACCATTAGATTTTTGGAAATTAAGTTTCATAACTGAAGTTTCAATAATGTTACCATAGTTGAATAGGCCCCAAATGTCATATTGGAGAGTCAGCATAAATGACTAATTCATTGTGGTAAGAAAGCTGATGGGCTTCTTATACCAAGCTATCTAAAGAGAGGGGAACCAGTCAGCTATTGAGGATCGTTTGATTGTACAGCTAGAGAAGTAGAACACCTAAAGGTCTAACCACACAAACAATTTTGAAGAAATAATATTTTCAGAGAAATTCAGCAATATGAACCATTAACATCAGTGTCAACCGGACAGATTCTGTGAATGAAACATTTGCAATTAGGAAGGTCCTTGGATATAAGGGGAAATACCAATAACGTCAGATTGGGTAAGTTTAATTTAAAATCACTGTCATGTCCATTTGAATCTCTACAGTGACTTGTCTTCTCATGACATCCTCCTACCATTTTCTTGGAAATAAGCAACACAAGGAAATCTTGTGACAGGCGAAGCAAAAGAAATACAGATTTTTACTCTTGGTGACTATAGATAATCCCTGGTTGACTCATGCTGTTTTTACTTTTATAGATAGTCATGATGAAACAGATATAGCAACTTCTATATTTAGAAATAAAACTAGCACCACCACCATCAACAATACAGGAAAAGCACCTCTTTGGGTGGGGAGTCTCTTTCTACAGCTTTCATTAGAAAAGGGTGTTGAGGAAACCTAGCACACGTAAGAGAAGAAACCTAAAGTTGTACCTTGATGAAAGACAAATGTTTGATACTTGTTCCAGGGCAGGTGAAAGGGCTTCCAATGTGATGTTTATTGATTTTCCATTTTACTTCTTTTGCAGAAAACCTGAGTGGCAAGTAAAGAACTGTTTGATTAACTGCTGAGTTAAACCTGAGGGAGCATACTCTGGCATCCCTCTCTGGCAGGCTCTTCTAACCTGTCTTTCTCCTATTATGCTTGCACACATTGACTAATGTCAATTAATCACATAAATTAGAGACAATGTATTTTGGATCATTTCCCCCCTTTCTCATAAAGAGAATAAATTGTTCCAGACAGAGGGAGAAAACATGCACAAATAATTCAGCTGAATTGTAACCTAGGGTGGACTTACTGCTGTCAAGGGGAAAGTTTGGGTTGTTGGTTCTTCTGAGCTGCCCAGCTCAGTGGTTTTTCTGTTCACAATGTCAGCCTTTTCTTGCAGGCTTAGTGTTGTAATAGAGACTTCGGCTATAGAAGGAATATGGGGGTCTATTTCATAGACTCTCTTTTGGGAAAAAATGTTCAATCTCCCTAACTTTCAGCATTAACTTTCCGCATAATTCTTCTCTTATGCCAGAATTTCTAGTTTGCCATTTGTAAAACTGAAATTAAATGAGGGTGTATAATATTAGCAAAATAATCAGTTAAAATATTCAAAGAAAAGTATATGAACCTGCTTTTAAAACCCACTAGGTACTTATAGAAGAAAATGTCTAATGATCAACTACCAACGAAAAGCAATCAGGGCCTTGGAGGTCAGCTGGTTGCAAATGGCCACAAGGAAGTATTTGTGATAAAATAAATATGGATATAAAGCCAAAGGCAGACAACCCTGGGCTTCTAGGAAACATAATCCTCCGGTCAGTTAATAACAATACAGGAAGAACATGGTCTAGTCAGATTTATCCATAACAACTTCAAAGCATACAAAGTCAACAGCCTTAGCAAACAGTACCCACTCCATTTCAGGAAGTGATTCAAAACCAGCTCTTTAAATGTAAGAACTAAACTACTTCTAAATTTATTGCCAGATTTTTTTAATTGGACATTTTCAACAAAAGAGCAATTTAGTTGTTTTTATTTCAAATAGGTATTGGGCTTCCCTGGTGGTGCAGTGGTTGAGAGTCAGCTTGCCAATGCAGGGGACGCGGGTTCATGCCCTGGTCCGGGAAGATCCCACATGCCGCGGAGCGGCTGGGCCCGTGAGCCATGGCCACTGAGCCTGCGCGTCCAGAGCCTATGCTCCACAATGGGAGAGGCCACGACAGTGAGAGGCCCATGTACCGCAAAAAAACAACAACAACATCAAATAGGTATTTTTTTATTGAAGTACAGTCGATTTACAATATTATTAGTTTCAGTTGTACAACACCATTCAATATTTGTATAGATTATACTCCATTTAAAGTTACTCCAAGATAATGGCTATATTCCCTGTGCTGTACAATATATCTTTGTAACTTATTTTATATATAGTAGTTTGTACCTCTTAATCCCCAACCCCTATATCTTGCCTCTCCTCACTTCCCTCTCCCCACTGATAACCACTAGTGTGTTCTCTATATCTGTGAGTCTGTTTTTTTATATTCATTTGTTTTATTTTTTTAATTTCATGTATGAATGATAACATACAGCATTTGTCTTGGTGTCTGACATATTTTGCTAATCATGATACCCTCCATGGTGTTGCAAATGGCAAATTTTAAATATTTTTATGATTAATAGTTCATTATATATATTCCACATCTTTATCCATTTGTCTGTTGATGGACACTTAGGTTGCTTCCATATCTTTGCTATTATAAATAATACTGCAACCTCTTAATTCATTGCATAATCTCATTTTTAATATTAGAGAGTTTTTTGTTTTATGCTTTTTTTAAAATTTGGCCAATGAGTTTTTAAATTTCAATCAGAATTATTATCAAGAGACAACAATCTACATTTACATTTCTGCCCCAGAGTCATGTCAACTCTCCCACCCTCTGTCATAACGTTTGAAGAGATCTGGATGGTCCAAACATCCTGTAGAACAAATCGATATTTTGCGAATCAGGTCAGATGAACAAGAAATGGCTAGCTTGCTGAAAATCTTTGAAAGACACATAAGCCTCAGAAAGTGGAAGATAAACCCTAAAAATATTCTGAAGAATTCTATCAGTTTAGACAAATGTCTAATGACATATCCACCTATTCATCTCCAATCCCAACACCTACCCTGTGGCAACCACTGATCTTTTTATTGTCTCCACAGTTTTGCCTTTTCTGGAATGTTATATAGCTGGAATCATGCAGTGTGTAGCCTTTGCAGATTGGCTTCTTTCCTTTAGCCATATGCATTTAAGGTTCTACCATGTCTTTTCATGGCTTGAAAGCTCATTTCTTCTCAGTTGCTGAATGGTATACAACTGTATGGATGTACTAAAGTTTATCCATTCACCTACTGGAGAACATCTTCGTTGATTCTAAGTTTTGGCAATTATGAATAAAATTGCTATAAACATCTGTGTGCATAATTTTATGTGGACATATCTTTTCAACTCCTTTCAGTACCAAGGAGTATAATTGATGGATTATATGGTAAGAGTATGTTTAGTTTTGTAAGTGTGATTTTGGCAGTTTTCATCTTTCAAAGGAGTGGACCAATTTATCTAGGCTATAAAATTTGTGGGCATAGAGTTGTTCATAGTATTCCTTTATTATTTTTTTAGTGTCCATCGGATCTGTAATGATGCCCCCTCTTTTATTTCTGATATTAATATTTTTTGCCTTCTCTTCTTTCTTAGCCTGGCTAGAGGCTTTTTTTTTTTAACATCTTTATTGGGGTATAATTGTTTTACAATGGTGTGTTAGTTTCTGCTTTATAACAAAGTGAATCAGTTATACATATACACATGTTCCCATATCTCTCCTGATATTACTGATCTTTTTAAAGAACTAGCTTTTGGTTTCACTGACTTTCTCTATTGATTTCCTGTTTTCAATTTCATGGATTTCTGTTCTAATTCTTATTTTTCAGGTCTCCTATTAGTTCCTAAATATTTCCAACACCTTTACCTTTGAAGTTTTAAAAATTACATCTATAAGAAACTCACTTTAAATATAAAAATACGGATTAAAAGTAAATGGATGAAGAAAGATACACCACACTAACACTAATTAAAAGGAAGCAGGAGTAGCTATATTAATTTCCAACAGAGCATACTTCAAAGCAAGTTATCAGGGATAAAGAACGACATTACATAATAATAAAGGGGTCAATTCTTCCAGAAGACATAACAATTCCTAACATGTATGTACCTATCAACAGTACCAAACTTTGTGGAGCAAACACTGATAGAACTCCAAAGGAGAAATAGATGAATCCACTGTTATAGCTGGAGACTTTAACACTCCTCTCTCAGAAATGGACAGATTCAGCAGGCAGAAAATCAGTAAGGACACAGCTGAACTTAACACTTTCAATCAACTAGATATAATGGATTTGTAGATGACTTCAGCAGAATGCACATTTTTCTCAAGCTCACATGAAACATTCACCCAAATAAACCACATTCTGGACCACATAACACACTTTAACAAACTTAAAAGTATAGAATACTACAATGGATTTAAACTAGAAATCAATTACAGAAAGATGAAATTCCCCAAATATATGGATATTAAACAATGCACTTCTAAATAGCACATGAGTCAAGAAATCTCAAGATAAATTTAAAAATATTTTGAGGTAAATGAAAATGAAAACACAACTTATAACTTGTGGGATGCTGAGAAAGGAGTGCTTAGAGAAAAAATTATATCATTAGTATATTAGAAAAGAAGAAAGATACAAAACTCATCATGCAAATTTCCACCTTAGGAACTTAGAGAAAGATGAACAACTTAAGCCTAAAGTAGAGAGTTTTTTTCAATATTTCATTTTTGTAAAAATGTATAAGATTAGGAATTACTAAAATTTTACCTCTATTTTTTAAAGAAAAATTAGAATAAGAACATTTAAATAGTACATGTGAAAGTCTTTTTAAAAAGAAATATACCTCTAAATATTATCTTCATAACCAACTAGTTCCACGTATAAAAACCTACATCTGAAATGCTTAATATTAATGATTATTTCTGTGCAATAAAATCTGAATTGGTTTAAGTTTATGTAGGGTTTTTTTTTTTAACATCTTAATATATCATAAACAGATTATTACCCTGAAAAATACCAAAAATAAGAATTTGCTTAAGTATCTAGTTTCTGTTAACAGGGGTAAAGAACCAAAATTAGTTTGACTCATTTGAGTAACCTGATTTCAAAAGTATCAAAGAAGTGTGTGTAGTTTCCTAAATTGAGGACTTGCACATTTTTTTCCCATTCTTATTCAGTTTTGTGGCTATTTAAATTTTCAAAACACAGAGTGTTGAAAGTAAATGTCAGTTCTAAAACGTTTCATTTGGGAAAGCTGTGAAATAAACAGATGTTTTGACTGGCATGACATAAAGGATGAAATATGGCCTAGAAATTAAACCTCTCATTTGCTCTTCTATGATTCTTTCTCAAAAATTAGCAAGTACCTTTGAAAAGCCCACAATGATACCTAGTGCTTTATATTTGTTAATTTGCTGTTATGTGTTTCAGGGTCAGAAACTATAGGAGCTTCTAAAGGGAAATATTCACAACTGTCACCCCTGTTTTCACTATGTTTAATAGGCTAAAATTTATAATTTTAATATAATTAAAAATCATTCAGAATAGTGTATGTTTCACTCAATTGATCTAAATAAAATGAAACCACCCTCAAATTTATGGCTACTTTGTGCCTCAGAATGCAGTTAACATCTAAATGAGTAAATTCATGTAATTATCTTCCAAATTTCAACATTTCTCAGTTCTAAATAAGCTTGATTATTTCATTTATAGAATTAGTTCCTACTGAATATGCTACACGTTAGATGTGCCAGCCTAAAGGGTTAGAACAGTAATATTCTGAGTCTAGGGCCAAGTTTCTGCCCTGTTGCATAATCTTTCATTTGCTATGGGAGGTAGTATATTTTGCATAAAGAATATAGGCTGTTAACTCTGACAGAGCGGCTTTAAATTTCAGCTATGCCTCTTATTAACACTATGAGTTTGGGCAAATTAATACCACTGAACTTCAGTTTCATCCTTTATAAACAGGAATAATGGTAATATTTCATTTCCTGTTTGATGCAAGAGTTAAGTGATACAAAGATGTATTTTTATCACATCAATTGCAAAATGCCCTCATTCCACTATACCAGAGTACATGTGTCAACTTAAGCTATGACACAATACTTTCTGATCACTTATTCATACTTAGAGTAATTTTTAAAAGTAATTTAATATTTACTGTATATTTTTATGTATACATAGTGATAAAGAGCTAAGCAAATTGATTATTCTTAAAACATCTTCATACTCAGTGTCCAACTCCCGACTTATTTTTTTAACTTGTCATTGTCAATGTGCATTTTCCTAGACATTTTCTGTCATAAAACACACTAAGCAACATTTCTCAACCTGCTCTTCTATTGTCTCCAAGATTTCCTTCCAAGATGATGACCTCCATTTGCATAATTTCTTTATTTTAAAGCAATTTTAGACTTAGAAATGAGTTTCAAAGTAGCACTGAGCATTTCCATGTAATTTCACCCGACTCTTCCCAAAGTTATGGCATATAACCATAGTATAATTCTCAAAACTTAGAAATTAATATTGGTAGAATACTATCAACCAAACTGCAAACTTTATTGAATTTCACCAGTTTTCCAATGAATGTCTCTTTCTGTTTCAGATCAAATCAAGGGACTCCCATTGCATCGAGTTGCCACTGTCACTGTAATAATCCTCTTCAGTGTGTTATAGTTCCTCAGTCCTTCCTAGTATTTCATGCCCTTGGTACTTTGAAGAGTCAAGGTCAGATATTGCGTGCTTGTCTGATCTTTTCTCTTGATAGAGGTTATGAATAATTGGGTAGGATACCATATTCATTTTCTATTTCTACTATGAAATATTACCACAAACCAGCTGACCTAAAGCAAAAGTTTATCATCTCACTCCTCTATAGAAAATCAGCCAAGGGACTTCCTTGATGGCGCAGTGGTTGAGAGTCTGCCTGCCAATGCAGGGGACACGGGTTCAATCCCTGGTCTGGGAGGATCCCACATGCCGTGGAGCAACTGAGCCATGTGCCACAACTACTGAGCCTGTTCTCTAGAGCCCATGAGCCACAACTACTGAGCCTGTGTGCCACAACTACTGAAGCCTGTGTGCCCTAGAACCCAAATGCCACAACTACTGAAGCCCACATGTCTAGAGCCCCGTGCTCCGCAACAAGAGAAGACACGGCAATGAGAAGCCTGTGCACCTCAAAAAAGAGTAGCCCCCACTCACTGCAGATAGAGAAAAGCCCATGCGCAGCAACGAAGACCGAACACAGCCAAAAATAAATAAAATTTACAAAAAAAAAGAAAATCAGCCGAGCCAATCTTGGAGACAACAGAGGAGCAGAAATTCAAGTTGGCTTCGCTGATTTTTTTCTGCTCTAGATTTCACAGGTTGAAATCAAGATGTTGGCAGAGCTGCTCTCCTTACTGGAGGTTTTGAGAAAGTCTACTTCTAACCTTATTTAGGTGGTTTTCTGAATTCAGGTCCCATTTCCTTCCTGGCTGTCAGCCAGAGTTGATTTTGGCTTGTAGAGGCAGTTTATATTCCTTCTGTTGCCCTCTTTTTTCCACTCTTAAATCAGCAACTGGGGAATTGAGTCCTTCTCATTCTTTAAGTCTCTCTGAAGAATAGTTAATAGCTGAACTAACTTTTAGAAACAGTATTTTAGCTATAAAGCGAAAGATAAAATGAGGGTATAGCAACAATGAATATAGTTGGTAAATTTGTTTCTCGCAGGGTATGGGTTAACAATTCTTCAACCCTAGGGTTGAACAAACAATAAATATATTGTAGATAATGAGAGCCAGATACCTCACGGTTGGATAAAGATAATGGCACACAATTAGCAATAGGCAATATCTTGGACCAGACCTTAGTTTCTGAATACCATTTTCAAGTCTATATACTTTAATAATTTTTAATATCACTATAATTTATCAATGGAAGGTTTCCAGGCAACAACTGTACTCATTTACTTCTCAAATGATCTTTAAATTATTTGACATTTAAATGTCAAACTGAACATTTACAGTAGCACGATGCATATACTCAATTGTTTTGGAAACAAACATCTGTGACCAAGTCCCCACATGCACAGTAAAAGCAATTACACTGCAACTGCTTTCTGGTCAATAATTGCAAAATACTGTCAACTGTATGATGCATCCTCATCTCAGAGGTGAAAAATGTGAACTAAAAATGTGACTTCGAATGAATGAAATAATGTAAATATAAAATGCATGTGACATACTAGTCAATTAAGTCTGGATGGATCACCAACTTAAACTTGGTTCCCTCTTTTTGCTCAAAGACTAAAAAATCTTACCTAATTTCACATTGAAATTACATCCCCATTGCAACCCCTTTACCTCACATCACTGATAAAAAAACATTATAACTGTCAACGAGCATAAATGTGTACCCAAAGAAATCTGGTTTTCCCAACAATTGAAACATTGATAAACATATGAATATATTTCAATGTAGACTAAAATAGAATTGTATGAATTTGTAATTCACTATGCTGAGATTATATATGCACATATATTAACACATGCACACCCACAAATAATTTGTATCCATGACAGTTAAATCAGCTTTAATATTGGAAGACGTCTTAAGAGATACTCAAAATTTAAGCCCTTTAAAATTGAGATTCTAAATTGTGCCCATTCATTTAAAGTATGTCTCCTTAAATCACTATCATTAAATTACTTCTCTGTAAAATTGGTTTTAAAATCTAATATATTTTTATTCATGTTATAAATCTTTCATCATGGGCTCTTTTGGGGTTCAATTTGTTGATTTTAGTACATAATGTTCTCACATTGCATGAGGAGTTAATTAATAGTTTGTGCCACATTTCTGTCACAGATAAATTCTAAGAATGATGCATTTGATTGAATGGAAATTCATAACCTTGTACAAAAGCACACAATAACTTCAACTAGAATTAAGCCTCACCACATATGGTTCCTTTCCATTATCAGCAAATGACTACAGGATGAACAAATGATTACTTGGCAGTCATTCTGACTCTAGGAAAAAAGAATCATTTGAAAGCATTTTAAGAACTATAGAATTAATGCAAAATATTATGGCTTATGGTTATGTAGACACTTGATTTTTCACAATTTACTGATCTTCTTATAACACTGTTTCTCTTTCATATCTAAGTTACTCGCTCAAAATCATTTGGAATGCTATTAATTATTGCCCTAGAAGAAGGTATTTCTAAAAGTCAAATAGTCTGTCTTTGGGTAGCAAATAAGCTTTGGAACTGTTGGTACCTGATAAAATATTGCTATCATCTTTTTAATTTTATAAAATAAGTTTATTATCAGGGTAGAAAAACAAGACAATTCTAATTCATTTAGAGGCAGTAGTGCAGAAGAACAAACACATACTTTGGTATCAGAAGCCCCCAGTCATATTTCCATATGTGACTTTCTAGCCATACAGTCTTCAACATGTTATTTAACTTTTTCCTTAGTTTCCTGATCTATAAAATAGGAAAAATAGTAACACACCATAGCACTGCTGTTGTGATCATTATGGTCACTATATAAAGTTCCTGTTATAACAATGCTCAATGAGTAGTATTTCATGGATTCAAATGATTTATAATTCATACATATAAAAGGATTTCTTTTCACATTTGTCTATTAAGCATTTCAATGAAAGATTAAAACAGACTTATTTGTAAATTATTTATATGTACACTAGGCAGTTTCCATTGAATTCTATTTTATTCTAATATTTAACTTTTCGTATATAATCTACTGCTCCAATCAATGTAAGAGCACCTTAACGGCAGAGACATTCTTTAATATTCTTGCCCACCTTGGCACCAGTCTTTTTGATAGAAGTCCTGAAGAGCTTAAAAATAGACTCTAATAAAAACCAAAATCAAATCAACAAAAAAATACTTGAAGTATTACAACCAGTAGAGATTTTCAAGACTAGCATACGAAATCTTTCCATAATACAATTTACTTTTATTTTTGCAATTAGGTGGCTGTTTTTCCCTTAGACAATGAGGAAGATCTTTTCCTGCCAAACTAGATTGCAGTGGCTTCACTGCACTGCAAACATCGTGTCCTTTCACTAGAAACCTAACAGAGAGTCACAACAGATACGTGGATGTAGACAGCTCTCAGACCTCAGAAACATGTATGCAACTTGTGACAAATTACCGTGTATCTGAAGTAGGTTTTTTTTTTATAAGTCTAAACTATAGACAATTTCTGATGAAGAAGCCAGTAATTCTCTACAGTGAAAATTAAGAGCCATGGCACATAGAAGCAATTATTTTGCTGCCAAATACAGGAATAGATCAGTGAACAAAGTAGAATTTTGAAAATAAGTGAAAAAGGAAAATATACTAAAACAAGTCACTTAATTACCCCAGCAAAGAAGTTCATCCATATTTACTAAGAAAAGATGGAAAATTAAAATAGCATTTGCAGTTTCTTTTATGTACAAATAATAATTGTGCATTTCACTCCTGAGTTAAGTCATTCTCAAGTTCATCTGTTGCTTTATTTATAATGTTTTGGGTTCAATTTCATTAAATGCAATTTTTAAATCCACTTCCTAAATCCCATGCAAAGTGTACCCCATATGATAGAGTCAGGATCTAGGTTTTTTGAAATGACAGATCAGGTAAGCAGCATTCAATGTAGAATTTTCTTTCTCTTGTTTGGCTACATAATATACTACACAAATATGTGACACTGCTTATAGAAAGTGATTAAGTTTTATCAGATTTAATAGATATGCACACAAACCCAACCAGTTACATAAAAACCTTCCTTTTTCCTTTCATTTTACACCATCCTAGTCTGTTTATATTTTCTAAGTATGTGCATAGACTATTCCCCTTTTTTCTGAGAGGTCAACAGAGAATCATCTGGTCAGTGGAATTATGGACCATATTTCTACACACTTGTCTCTAAATCCTATTAAATGATATTTTGAAAATAAAACACCAGCACTGAAAAATGACATTTAGAAAAGAAAACAAATATTTTAAAGGAATTTATACCAGTATATAAATACATATATTAGTTACCATGTCTATAAGAAATTTATGTAATATGCTTCAAAATAGATGCCAAATTTAAGCCTACCTCTTCAACTGTTTTCAATTGTTGAAAAGACAAATTTCATTCAAGAAACAGATCAAGCAAAAATCTGTTTGTGTCAGGAGAAAGTCAGTTTGGTGAACTGTCAGTAAATCCCTAACAGCACAGAAGGAAAAAGCTATTTCAGTGCTGTATGTGAAAGAGCCTAAGCAGCTAAACGTCAGAGTTAGGAGCAAAGCCTACAAGGCTTGCATTTGGAAACAAAAAACAAACAAAACAAAACAAAAAACCCACGTATTTTACTATACAGCAAAATGATGCCAAAACCATTTTGCTTTGGAAACACTCCCGAGAACTAAGGAGATACACAACCAACAAATCCTCCCATTTTAGTCTGAGATTTCATTTGATACTTTAAATCAGTAAATGTTAGAGCTGGAACAAACTTAGAGAGTATGTTATCCAACCTCCTCATTTTACAATAAAAAGTTCACTGGATTTGCAGTCCAAACACCTGAGTTAATTTCCCAAGAAATATTTAATGGTCAAGTTTTCTTAAGCATGCCATTTAAACTCTGAGCCTCATTCCCTATCTACAAAACAGACAAAATGATACCTACATTACAGGTTTGTAATAACTGTATTAGTTTTCTATTGCTGCTGTAACCAATTACCACCAACTTGGTGGCTTAAAACAAGCTTATTATCATAATTCTGGAGACCAGAAGTCTGAAAAGGGTTCACAGGAGGCTAAAATCAAGCTATTGGCAGGCCTGAGCTCCTTTTGGTGGCTCTAGGGGAGCATCTGTTACCTTACCTTTCCCGGCTTCCAGAGGCTGCCCGAATTTCTTGGCTCCTGGCACCCTTCTTCCCTCTCTGCTACTGACTCACCTGCTCCTCGCTCTCTCTCTCCCTTATAAGGAATTTTGTGTACATTGGGCCCACCTGGATAAACCAGGATACTCTCCCCATCCCAGGGTCAGCAGATTAGCAACATGAATTCTGTCATTAACCTTAATTCCACTTAACAAGATACTCACAGGTTCTGGGGATTAGGACGTGGGCATCTTTGAAGGGGGGGGAGTTATTTTGCCTACCATTAAAACTACTCAAATAATACATCACAAAGTACTTTATGTGTGTATACAATTTCTGTTAGGAGAAGTAAGGAAACAATGTTTAGGTCTGCTGTTAATCAGCAGCAGAACTCACCTTGGGCCCAGGTCTCCTAAGTACCAGACCAGAATGTTATACACCACCACTTGAGGGATCTTGCAGGAAGCACGTATAGGCAAGACCATAAAGGTGGCTTAGATTCAGTAACAGACACAGGACACATATCTGCCCCCAATACTGGAGAGACAGGCAGTTGATTACACGAAGTCATGGCTTTCTGGAGCAGAACCTCATAATCATAAACTGCCGTAGGAAAAATTGCTGGGGTGGAAAACCCTAAACTCTAATTGACACATTGCTGGAGGCTGAGTGCAGACAACTCTGATAGTTAAAAATTCCAAGGGGACCCAGTCTTGGGGGTCCCACAATATTGTGAGATTCACCTAGAGAGCTCAAGCAGATTCCCACAGTAAATATCAGAGAAAAATTCCTTTTTGCTTCCTGACGGGAGAGGGAAAAAGAACCCCTTTTGAACTATGCCAGAGAACTCTGCTCTTCTTAACAAGGACTACTCTCAGCAGAAACTAATTAAGCAGAGCCTAACCTGCTGGGGTATTATCAGAGCCTATCTGACCTGAGAAAAGGAAACACCAAACTCCAGTTGGTTCTAGCATTCTACAGGGAAGACAGGAAATATTTAAATCCAGCCCACACTAGCCATCCTGTTCCACCTAAGTGAGGAGAAGAAACTGAGAAACACTTTTTTTTTTTTTTTTTTTTTTTTTGCGGGACACGGACCTCTCACTGCTGTGGCCTCTTCCGTTGCGAAGCACAGGCTCTGGACACGCAGACTCAGCGGCCATGGCTCACAGGCCCAGCCGCTCTGCGGCATGTGGGATCTTCCCGGACTGGGGCATGAATCTGCGTCCCCTGCATCGGCAGGTGGACTCTCAACCACTACGCCACCAGGGAAGCCCTAAGGCTATTTTTTTTTTTTTTTTGAGAAACACTTTTGAAGTTCTCAGTCCAGAGGCGTAGGCTTCCTGAAAGACTGAGACCTAATCTTAGAACTATAGGATAAGCCCCCTACACTCACACCTCACCACCACATATTTAAGGCCTATTTACAGCAGTGTCTTTTACTTAGTCTATCATGTCCAGCTATCAAGAAAAAAGTATAAGGTATACCAAAAGACAAAAACACAATTTGAAGAGACAAAGCAAGCATCAGAACCATATATGGCAGAGATGTTGGAATTATCAGACCAGGAATTTAAAACATCTGTGATTAATATGCTAAGGGCTCTAATGGATAAAGGAGAAAAAATAAGAGAACAGATGGATAATGTAAGCTAAAAGATGGAAATTCTATGAAATAACCAAAAACAAATGCTAGATAAAAAACACTGTAACAGAGAAGAAGAATACATTCGATGGGCTTATTAATAGACTGGTAAGGCTGAGGATATATCAATAGAATTCTAAAAAACTAAAAAGCAAAGGGAACAAAGATGAAAGACAAAGAACAGAATATCCAAGGACTATGGGACAACTACAAAAGGTGTAACATATGTGTAATGGGAATACCAGAAGGAGAAAAAAAGAGCGAAAGGAATGAAAGAACTATTTGAAACAATAATGACTGAGAATTTTCCCAAATTAATGCCAGGCACTAAACCATAGATCCAGGAAGCTGAGAGAATATCAAGCATGATAAATTCCAATAAAGTAAATCTAGGCATGTCATTTTCACACTACAGAAAATCAAAGACAAAGAAAAAAGCCCTGAAAAAATGTTACAGGAAAAAAAAACCTTACTTATAGAGGAACAAATATAAAAATCATGTCTGGCTTCTGCTCAGAAAACATATCAGTAATAAAGTGGAGTGAAATATTTAAAGTGCTCAGAGAAAAAAATCCACCAACCTAGAATTCCATACCCTGCAAAGTTATCCTTCAAAAGTGAAGAAATTAACACTTTCTCAGACAAACAAAAATTATTGCCGGTCAACCTGCCTTGAAAGAAATGGTAAAAGGAGTTCTTTAGAGGCAAGGAAAATTATATGGATCAGAAACTCAGATCGACATAGAGAAAGGAAGAACATCAAAGATGGAATAAGTGAAAGTAAGATAAAAATTTTTATTTTTCTTATTCTTAACTGATCTAAGAGATAATAGTTTGTTCAAAAGAATAGCAACAATGTATTTGACTTTATATTATAAATGTATATATACACATAAGTGAAATGAATGACAGCAAAGATATAAGGGATGGAAGGAGGAATTAAAATTATTTTGTTATTATAATGTACTCACACTACCTGTGAAATCATATAGTATAATTTAAAAGTGGACTTGGATTAGTTGTAAATGAATATTGAAAACTCTAGGGCAACCACTTAAGCAGGTGGGGAAGAACTGATATGTTAAGTGTTATGAATCTGTGAAGCTAACACTTGTCAAGTGGTGCACAGGGTGCCGGATGGTGAGCCATGCTTCAACAATAGACTGCAAGAGAAAGTGAAATAGAGGAATTAATTACTCACGGGTCTTGGAGGAAGTACCTGAAAATCTCGAGGGACCACAGGGAGAAGTCAAGAAAGAGTGCAGACAGAGGGAGAGACAGACCTGGGGCACATGCTTTTATTAGGGTATGTGAGTGGAGCAGTTTGGGGTTCCCACACTAAGGCTTGTATTAGTCAATTCAAAGCAAAAAAGTGGTATTTTGGTAAGCCCTGTGGAGGTCTTATATAAGAGGTATATGAGGGAAAGGTATTGGGAGGCAGAGGAGACTGTTGATCACAAGGGCTATTGGGGAAATCATATCAGGAACTTAACATTTACTTGTGACTCTGCAGCTGTTATTTAGAGCATGTACAATACTTGCATGAAGGGCTAGTGTCAGTTTAAGGTCACTGCAGGCTGCTTGACCAAACAGAATAGATGCCAAGGAAGCAATGCCATGGAGAAGCTTAACTAAACCCTCAACACTAAGGAAGAATAGAAAATAGAAGAATATAAAATGCTTACTTTAAGTCACAAAAGGCAGAAAAAGAGGGGAAGACAAAATTAGAAACAAAGAACAAGGGCCACAAATAGAACATACTAACGAATATGGTAGATATTAATCCAACAATATCAAGAATCAGTTTAAATGTCAATGGTCTAAATGTACCAATTAAATGATGAAGATTGTCAGGGTGGATTAAAAACATGACTCAACTATATTTTCTCTACAAGAAAACCATTTTAAATATAAAGACACATATAGATTATAAGTAACTGGAAGGAGGGTAACATACTATGATAACACTAATCAAAAGAAAACAGGAATAGCTATTTTAACTTCAGACACAGAAGACTTCAGAGTAAGGAAAGTTTTCAGAAATAATGAAAAATGTTACATAATGATAAAGGAGTCAGTTCTCCAAGAAGACATAACAATTCTTAATGTGTATGTGACTAACAGAGCATCACACTATGTCAGGCAAAAAACTGATAGACCTGAAAAGAGAAACAGATGAATCTGCTATCATAGTTGGAGATTTCAACAGTCCTCTCTCAGAAATGGACAGATTCAGCAGGTAGAAAATCAGTAAGAATGTGGTTGAACTCAACAACACCATCAATAAACTAGATATAATTGACACCTATAGACCACTTCATTCTAACAACAGCAGAATATACATTTTTTGCAAAACCTCATGGTACATTCACCAAGATAAACCACATTCCGGGTCATAAACATACCTTAACAAATTTAAAAGAATAGAAATCATACAATGTCTGCTCTCAGACTATAGTGGAATGAAATAGAAATCAATAACAGAAAGATAACTATATAAATCCAAAAT
Organism: Lipotes vexillifer; assembly: GCF_000442215.2. Lineage (NCBI taxonomy): Eukaryota > Metazoa > Chordata > Mammalia > Artiodactyla > Lipotidae > Lipotes > Lipotes vexillifer. Next base: position 1,461,372 of record NW_006794958.1, on the reverse strand, counting down.
AAATAGATATTAAATATGATACTTCTAAATACATATGAATCAAAGAAGAAATCTCAAGAGAAATTTAAAAATATTTGAACTAAATGAAAATAAAAGCACAAGTTATCAAAATTTGTGGGATGCAGAGAAAGCAGTACTTCAAAGAAAATTTATAGTGTTTAATGTACATATTAGAAAAGAACTAAAATCAATAATCTAAGTTTCCACCTTAAGAAGCTAGAAAAAGGAGAGAAAATTTTATCCAAAGTAAGTAGGACAAAAGAAATAATAAGAACTATAGCAGAAATCAGTGAAATTGAAAGAGGAAATCAATACAACCAAAAGCTGGTTCTTTGAAAAGATCAATAAAATCTATAAGCCTCTAGCCAGGTTAGTTAAGAAAAAAAGAGATGATATAGATGATATTTAGGTAAGACTTTGGACTTTAGATTTTAGAATTGATGCTGGAATGAATTTATAGACTTTAGGAGGTATTTGGATGGAATGAATATATTTGGCATGGTTGAAGGACATGAATTCCGCATATCCAGAGGTGGAAATATTGTGAACTGCATGTTTGCCCCTCTCCATTCATATGTTGAAACCCTAATTCCCAGTGTGATGGTATTTGGAAATGGGGTCTCTGGGGGATAATTAGGTCATGAAGGTGGAGCCCTTATTATAGAATTAGTGTCCTTATAATAAGGACAGGAAAGAGCTTCCTCTCTCTCTCTCTCTGGATGCCTCATCTGTTCCTTACTCTTTCC
>NW_006794958.1:1458801-1460579 GCF_000442215.2 Lipotes vexillifer | reverse complement strand
CTTCCTCTTCCCCTGCACTACCTCTCCCCTCTGCCGAGTAAAGACACAGTAAGTACGCAGCTCTCTACAAGCCAGGAGCCCAAACCTCACCAGACCTGACTTTCCAGTGCCTTGATCCTGGACTTCCCACCCATCAGATCTGTGAGAAATAAATGTTTGTTGTCTAAGGCACCTAGTCTATGGTATTTTTATTATAAAAGCCAGAAATGACTAAGACAGAAAGTAATACCACTTCCTTTCCAATTCTGAGTAGTTCTATACAGTCAAAGATTTGAATTGTTGTAGGTAATATAAGTTGGATCACTCAACACAGATTTTAGTTCCTTTATTTTTATCTTTTTCTTACCTGCTCCAGTGACTGGAAAACTAAAATACATTTGCCTATGTTGCTAGATGGGACAGAACATCAGCATTTTTCCAATAAGCCATAAGTAGAAGTACACAAGTACCATATTTTCTTTTTACTTCCTTCTAACTTCCTGGAATATATGTTATATCTGTAGCATAGCAGTTGTCACTAAGGATGATGGAGCAGAAAGAGAAAGCTCTTGGTTCCTTCACGGAAGTTTTCAATTGCTATACTGCTTCTGGACTTCCTACTTCCAGACTACTCTCATGCAAGAAAAAAATTAAGCCTCTTATTTACCTAAGTTCATATAGTAGAGGTTACTGCAACCCACAGAAGAATTCTATCCTAATTGATGTACAGATCAGGGAAAAATTATACTTCTACTCCAGAGGCCTTTATGGATGTCTTTCTCCAAAGGTTTTTATGGATTCCTCTGTATGTGATTAAAGAATCGTTACCATTCTTCCTTTGTATTTTGTAACTTTGGAATAATGCTAGTATCAGTTGGCTTTATGTTTCATTTACTCAAAAAGATCCTCACAAAGCTGTGTGCCTTTGAAGAGTAAAGAGAGTGCAATATTTACATTCTCTATTATGCTTAGGACAGTATTTTTCCTTAAGTAAATGCACAAATATATTTTATTTGAATTGAAGAATAAAGTAGAAAACCATAGTAAAAGAATAGATATGAAGAAGAATGTAAAAAAATATATATTTATATATATATATATATGTATAACTGAATCACTTTACTGTACACCCAAAACTAACACAACATTGTAAATGAACTGTATTTCAATAAAAATTTTTTAAAAAGAAAAAGAATACTTTATGAAAATAAGTTTATTTTTCCTTAATGATAAAAAAAATACTTCATTTTAGGCAACTAAAATAAGACAAGGAATAAAAAATATTTGAACCATATTATTTTTCATTTTATCTCAGAAATGCAAGTATGATTTAAAAGTTTGTGTATTTACCAAGAGAATATAGTTGTTGGTTTAGCCTAAAGCATTCAGCACTTTCTAGCATCTATTAATTTTCTGGAAATGTCTTATGTCTCAATCATTATTGCTCAATTAAAATAGTTAACTTTAAAAGATGACAGATGCACCAAAATTCTTTTGAGCTTGAAATATTTTTCTATTGTTTTAATACAGAAAATGTTGCATTGGGACAAAAAGTGGCAATAGGTAAAACTAACTTTGTAACTGACAGCTGAATTGAGTGCAAGAAATACAAAGGAGACCAGCACAATGACATAACTTTTAAATTAATCCTCCTCTTTCATTTAGTTTTCCGTCTAAAATATGGGTCATGGAGAATTTTGCAAAAATTTGGGCCAGAGTCAAGCAACCCTCTCAGCAACATTCATTAACTTTTTATATCATTACCATCATTTATTAAAGAATTGTTCCCAAAATTCAGC
>NW_006794958.1:1422455-1458791 GCF_000442215.2 Lipotes vexillifer | reverse complement strand
AGCAGGAAAGTTAATTGCATTCTTGACCTCAAATTTCTATCTGCTTTCCATTGGTTATCACTGTGAGTGAGGAAAATTGAGAGACAATTCATAGGAATTTATAAGTAATGGGAATATTTACTTTTACCTTCCCTTTCACTTACCAAGATTTAGACTGACATAATTACCTTTGTCTCCAGAGTATAAAGGACCCCAAAACATTTGCAGAGTCATCTCCTATGAAGTTTCCTTTATAGATGCAAGGGGCTTGAATATTCTGTTCTCAGTTGAAAAGAATATTGCATTAGACATAGAAAAAACTCTCAAGGAATAGCAGAGAACTGTAGTATATTCAGTACTTCATCCCTTCAACTAATGATGTTAATTTTAAATTAGCTGACCATTTACCTTGGTAGACACAAGTATGATTCAGGCAGAGAATCCTCTAGAGGTAATATAGTTTGAATTCTTTTTTTTTTTTTTTAAGGTGAGAAAATTATATGGAGAAGTCATTTTTTGTCTGAATGATTTTAATTCATTCAGAGACTACAGTTTGTAGAATTACACTGAAACCAAGTTACTGAATTTCCATGACAATAAAATGTTTAAATTCCACAGTAATGGTTCTCATGTTAATTATATTTTGAGATCAAAGAGGATCTGAAGAGAACTACTGAGTACCTTCACTTTATGAAAATTCTAGCCATTTTATAATACTTAAAGATACTATGAACTCTCTGGTTACATATTGTCAACATTATATATATTGGATAACAAATTGATATATCTTAGTCCAGTTCCAATGAAAGCCAAATTGGAACACAGGGTTCAAACGTTTTGGAACAATGTCCTTGCTCTTTGCTTAGGGCTGGAACTCGGTCCTCTGACCTTTCATGACCTAAAGGAATTGGCTTATGATTATTTGATTATGGAGGCTAAGAAGACCTAAGAACTAGAAATTTGATGATGTAAGTTTCAGCCTGAGGCCCATCAGGTTTGAGACCCAAGAATGAATGTTTCAGGTTGAGGCCAAAGGCAGGAAAAGACTAGAGTCCCAATTCAAGTAGTCAGTCAGGAGGAGTTTCCTCTTATTCAACATTTTCGTTCTATTCAAATATTCAGTTGATTGGATGAAGCCCACCCGTATCTGGGAGGGCAATCTCCTTTATTCAGTCTACCAATTAAAATTAATTAATCTCATCCAGAAACATTCTCACAGATGGAGATTCCCAGAATAATGTTTAACCAAGTGTCTGGGCACCCCATGGCCTAGTCAAGTAGACACATAAAATTAACCATCACAGGGATCTACTGCCTACACCAAGAAAAGAAAAGAAAATCTGAAGACTGAGTTAAGAAAATCTGAAGACTGATGAACCATGGTTTCATCAACTGATTTTTTTTTAATGTTAGTTGTTAGGATGACTAATACAGATAAACTTGTTATATTTAAATTCTATACTGTCAAAAAGAAATTGTACTGAACACTTGTTAAAAAATGGCAAGGAAGACTTTATTCAAGAATATTATAATATGGGTCAAGATTATTGCCATAGGGGAGAAAGACTGAACTCAACTCAAGGCAGAGTTTTTTTTTTTTTTTTTTTTTTTTCCTTGCGTTATGCGGGCCTCTCACTGTTGTGGCCTCTCCCATTTGCGGAGCACAGGCTCCGGACGCGCAGGCTCAGCGGCCATGGCTCACGGGCCCAGCCGCTCCGCGGCATGTGGGATCTTCCCGAAACGGGGCACGAACCCGCGTCTCCTGCATCAGCAGGCGGACTCTCAAGCACTGCGCCACCAGGGAAGCCCAAGGCAGAGTTTTTAAGTATTGATGCGAGTTAGTGGAAAAGTCCTAGAGGACATGAGAAGGGAGGTTGTTCAGGGTGATTAGGCCATCTCTGCTAATTGGTACTTAAAGAAATTAGGCTCATACCTTCCTATAGAGACTGGGAGACAGGGACCCTATCCTTCTTTGTAATTATATTTCAAAGAGATGGATCTCAAATTCCTGAGAAAGACATTCCTAGGATGCAAAATTTGCAAGAGGCTGGGAGAAAATTTACACCTCAAAAAGGCAGAAAAGGAATTTACAATTGCAAGTTTTCCAAAGTACATGCTCTAAGAAAAGGGAGGTCAGGGGTCTATAGTCTGACCAGCAGAGGCTCATCTTTGCAGGCAAACAGCTGGAAGATGGCCACACTCTCTCTGCACTCTTTCTGATTACAACATCTAGAAAGAGTCGACACTGCACTTGGTCCTCCATCTGAGGGGTGGCTGTTAATTATTGAGTCTTGCATTCATAATACCCAATGATGGCATCACTCTGCACTCTAGCCATTTGCCCCAATTTAAGATTAGAAATGACCAGTTTCAGTAATAGCTGAACCTGTTCAAAATGTTAATAAAGGTTTTGTGGCATTGTAAAAAAAAAAAAAAGGAAGAAACCTGTAGAAAGTTTAGTCAGCCTCAGGGGAACATTAAGGATGCCTTGGTCAATGCCAAAACTTAAAACTCTCTAGCTTATCATTAAAAGAAGAAATTGGGGGTAAAGAGATATGGTATGTCATTGCTAAATGGATACACTGCAGGATTATTTGTAAAAACTAAGAATTTTTATACTCAATTCACTCATTTTTTTGCCACCAAATGTTTAAAATTTGCCTGTTATGTGTCAACCAATGGTAGTATATACCCTGCAGTGTGCTTTGAATACATATGAGATATTACTAATTAGCTGAAGCAAGTGATACCAGATTACTAGGTAATAACATTAAGTTTACTAGCATCCAGGGGACTTTTACAGCCACAAGCAGATGGAAGAGTTTTTAATCCACATTGAATAAAATTGACAGATAAAATGTTTACCTATTCCCTCTTGCTCTTGCTTCTTCTTCATTATTGCATTTGCTTTCCCAAAAATTTTCTCCAGAAGATCTACATACTCAATGTTAATATTTCCCTTTATATTCTTAAAATTAGGAATAGCAGGTAAATTAAATGCATTTTGCTCTAAACAGAAGACAATATAATGATGCTCTAGTGTTTGTTTTTTTAAAACTTTAATATAGGTGATGATTCTGAGAAACAAATCTAGGGACTAAATATTTTGTATTCAACAGTATATTCTATATTATACAATAACTATGCAATATTATAATTATATATAATAACATATCAAATTTAAGTTTCTTAAAATGTTAAATAATTGTGTAAATTATATGCTATATTTCATCTCTTTTGTATTGTCCAGAAATATCCTAGTTTGTTTCTCTAATTAGCAATACTTTAGCTCATATCCTTTGACCAAATGTAATTATACTTCTATTCCATTTCTTTCACTGAATAGTTTATTCATTTATTCAGCAAATATTTATTAAACACAAAGTACATATCAGGCATTGTGATAATTACTGAAAATACATAGAGAAATTAAGTACACTCAACGAGTTCTCATTAAAATTTTCAAATAATTATTGTATAATATAACAATTGCTCTAAGAGATTTTTTTTTTTTAATGTAATATAATCACAGAAAGCAAGGTGGCTAGGCCTGAGGGAGATGGAAGTTTTCACAGAGAAAGGGATATTTGATTTAATTACTTAAGACAGAGTGGAAGTTTCTTTGTTATCTTCTGGTATCCAGTAGGGGGAAAATGCATTATAAATGCACAGTGGTAAATGATAAGGCTTTTCCAGTTTGTGAGAGATGCTTATTCAGGAGAATAAATAAGTAAGAGCTAGAAAAGATAAACTGTAAGCACAAATGTAGGCTTATATTACTAAATGTCTTATGGAAAAATTATTTTTTCTGATGATACAACAAAGGAATATTCAAAAAAAGTATAAGATTTTTTGATAAAGCAATAAAGCATATAATTCTTAAAAATACTTACTTAGGATCTCTTTTACATCAAAAATCATGGCATATTTTAATGACACTCAAGGGTAACAAAATCCAGATAAGTTTTAAAATATTTGGTTAAATAAATTCCAGAAATAAGCTATCACTGCTTATATCATGATTATTTTCATGTGATTACAAGATACTCATGTAAACATTGAGTGAGAAATTATCCAGCTATCCAGCTAAACCTTGTATGTGTATAAATTATGCATTTTGAACATATCTTATATATAACACATATAATATGAGCATTAACTTAATTAATCAAAAAAATTAAGAAATTTTAAAATATGTCAATGTGTAAAAACTAAAAATCCCTAGGAAAAAAAGTCAATGAATCATTAAAGAGAGTAATAAATAAGAGTCTCAAATCTAAATGAAAATTGTTTACTATAAATGGAAACATAAAACAATTAATAAATAGAAAAGCGATAAACAAATAGAAACATAAGATCAAAAAATTATCAAGCATTAATCAAAGTGGAAAAGCATGCTACAAAATATGCATTCCAACTGTTATCTCTACAAAGCAAAATATTGACAACAATAAACACTTTGAATACATACAATACTATATCATTCATAACTATTAAAATCTGTTAGAATATATGATACACTGGCTACGTCTAGTTATTCTATTATATAATGGAAGAATTGTGAAAGCTGTAGTATTTCTGTTTTCATTTAAATAGAACTTTGGCAAAACTATGTGAATTCATAGAGTTGTTAATACCAGTGAAATGGAATATGTCTCTGAAACTTTAGGAAAAACAAAAATCCCAGTAAACAGATAGTCATAACTTCAAACATCTGAGTTTTGCATTCAAACATTAAATCATAATTTAGAAATGTAGAAGACTATTCATAAATTTATCATATTTCAATAAGGTAATGCATTCACATAGGAATGGGGTAATCTACTCCCTCAGTTAAATAGTGCCTGCTTTAAAAATTATCAAATTTAAAATTTTATTTTATGGGTCAATAAAAGATCATACACTAGATAATGTATAATTAAGAAAATAAGACATAAATGGCATACTAATAGCCATCATTTAGTTTATAAAAGGCTTTTGACAGTTGTCAAGATGTTAGTTAAAATTAAAAATCATTCATCAGCTTAACTTATCATGACTTTATCAACTTAGTTTTCCAGGCTATTAAAGGTGCATTTCTCTTGTACTAAATTTTTCTGCAATAAGACTACTGGCTACTAATTTAAAGAGCATTGAGATAATCATTGCTTAGATTTTAATTAGATAATACATTAGACTGGTTATTGCAGTGAGTATCCAGCCAACAGCATATATAATGAAACAGTTGTGGTAGTGGTAAATATATACAGCACTATATAATTATACATATATAATATATAGGTATATGTGTACTATATAATAGTATAATAACATATATTAATATTATATAACAGTATTTGTGGTATATGCACACATATTTATTACCATTACTAATTACAATAATGATAATGATCACATAAATAATAGCTTAATACATACCTTATTATAGTATTATTTTGTATTGTATTATTTTATATTAACATATAAAATAATTTTAATACTACTACTAATAATAACACTAATGAACAAACATGTTATCAGGGAAGAAAACAAAGTCTGTTCTTAATAACAGAAACTCTGAAATCACTCCAATGTGAGGTAAATCTCCAATTTTGGGGCCTTGGTACAGAGGAGATTTTTTTAAGTGTCTCTGATTTTCCAACAAGAAACCACAAAGAAAGGTAAAGTAGCTTCTATATTGTGAATCATAAAATATTATTATGATTTCCTCTTTTGGAAATCAAACAACTCTATATATCTAGGTTTCAAAGAGTGAGTATATTTTCATTTTAAATGCTCTCAAAATTATCAATAGCTTTGCACTCACAAATATGATCTGACAGAAAAGTTTTGATTTCCAATATTATTAAATTGTTCCCCCTAAGTAATGAAAATGAACAGAACCAATAAAAAGAGTCTCATTCTTTTAAATGAGGCACGAGTAGAGAATAAACCAGGAAGAAACAATCCCACCACTTCTGGAACAGCTATAAAAGAGCAGGACCACTTGCAAAGAGCCAACATCTTATGGATGGGAAGTGAGGAGAATGGCATAACAGGGATGATGTCCCGTCAGGGCTGGGACTTCTCGAGGACACACTGTACTTCAGATGATGCTCTGAGCCCCTTAAGAATACCTGTAAGAGCTGGTTAAGTGGCCCAAAATAGAGGCCCTAAAGCAACAAACTGATGACCATCATATCCTATCAGCACCTTTCTAAGGAAGATGCCCAGATTGTAAGAAATACTTTCCCAGGACCAAGGATAGAAGGAAAGGAGTATGAGCAATTCGTATCACTTTTCTCTTTTTCATTTAATGCCCAAATTAGTAGGCCTCTTTTTTCTCTGTAGGGTTTGGTGTATGAAGAGTGTACAATTTATTGAAAACATCTTGGGAGACTGGATAAATGTATAATTGGTTCTCTTAAATCAATTAAAATTATATTGACTCTATTCTACAGTAGCTTGTACAAGCTAATTAACATTTCCAATCTCAGTTTCTTCAGGTGTGACACGGGCATATAAATTATATTTACTCCATGGGGTCATTATGAGGATTCAATGCTATAAAGCTGAAGTCAGCAAACTTTTTTCATGAAAAGCCAGATAGTAAATATTTTCTACTGTGTGGGCTATATAGATCCAATCTCAGCTCCTTGATGCTGCTGTTGTAGCATGAAAGTAGCTACAGACAATATGTAAAAGAATGAGGGTGGCTATGTTTCAGTAATTATTTATAAAAGCAGGCAGCAGATGAGATGTGGATTATAGACCATAGTTTGCTGACTGCTGCTATAATGCATGAAAAATATTTACCACAGATCTTGTAAAATGGCACAACACTGTCATCAAAAGTTATTATTATTATTGGATCCTAATTTAATATATCTATTTAATTTCAATAATATTAGCTAATGGTAATTGAAAGCTCACTCTTTATTTATTCAACAAATATTTAAAGACTGTCTCTCATAAGTAAGTCACTGTGTCAGGTAATTTACATACTATATCTCCTCTGGAGTAGTCTATTGGGTGTAGTCCATAAAGGTAGGCCTCCCAGAGCAGAGAGGAGTTAAGAAGTGTAGGGAGGGCTTCCCTGGTGGCGCAGTGGTTGAGAGTCAGCCTGGCGATGCAGGGGACGGGGGTTCGTGCCCTGGTCTGGGAGGATCCCGCATGCTGTGGAGCGGCTGGGCCGGTGAGTCATGGCCGCTGAGCCTGCGCGTCTGGAGCCTGTGCTCTGAAACGGGAGAGGCCACAACAGTGAGAGGCCCGCGTACCAGTAAAATAAATAAATAAATTAATTAATTAAAAAAAAAAAAAAGAAGGGTAGGGAATGGATCAGAGGGACAAAAGGACATTAGCAGATATATATTATATTAATTAATCATCATTAAAACATTTAACTTGAATACTAGGCTTCTTCTTTTCTGAAGCAGAAACTGAGGCCAAAAGAAGTATTGTACAGAAAGCCACCTAACTACTAAATTACTATTATTTGAACTCAGAGTCTTCAGAAAATAGAGCCCATGTTCTTATTCTTCTGCCTCTATGCTCTGCTGCCTGCCTTGAAATATGGATAAGATCTCAGAAATGCTGAACTCAAGAATCTCAGTATCTCATGTAACTCTATGAAGGTTAAACTAGGCATATCATTGAGCATTATCTGGGGACCCTTGAGGAGGCAGAAAAAATAGAGCCAATTAACTGGCTCAGAGTGGCTGACGGAATTCATATGTCTATTTCCTAATATGTTCTCAAATTATTTGAACTGCTAGAATATTTATTTTAAAAAAAGAATTAATTTCTATTTCCAACAACTTGGTAAAATATGTAATAAAAAACATTCTCAGTTAAAAAATATATAAATGATGTGTTAAAATTTAAAATGTCATCTCAAAACATGAATAAGGAAAACAACTAGAGGACAGAGGAGATAAAGAAGCAAGATTACAAAGAGACAAGAGAATAGACGCCCAAGCAGCTATTTTCCCTGAGGGGATCTTCTAACTCTAGTTTAGAGTCTGGGTTTTAATTGACCTCAAGAGAATGGAAAGTAGGAGATAAAGCTTGGGGCTACTACAATCACAAAAAGTATATAAATATAGTTTATAACTTCAAAATTAGTAAAGGTAAAAAATGGATTGAAGCAAACCAAAACACAATTAAAAATCAAAAGAAATCAAGAAAGTATTAAATTGAAAAAGAAATAAAAAGTATTATAGACCAAGCAGAAAAAAAAAACACAAATTAAGACAATGGTATATAAGATATTCATGTACTGATGGAAAATTTATGAAAACTAGCTATGGTCAGGGCATTAAAAATAGAACCAAACAATTTAGAAGTTAATAATAAAATGTGAATAAAATATGCAATGGATTTAGAAATATGTATATTTTATAAAACACCTCAATTTTAAGTAATCTATGGATTAAGCAAGACATTGTAATGAAAATTATAAAATCTATAGAACAAAATCATAATGAAAATACTACCTAATAAAACCTGAGATATAGCTGAAGTGAAGTTTTAGAAGTAAATGTATATAAAGTTCAAAAACAAGCATGGATAGTGGTTTTATTTTGCGTCTGGGATTGGATAATCCTGAGGTGTTAGTAGTGCTCTATTTCTTTGTCTGGGTACTGTTTGCATTGGTACTTTTACTTTGTGTACAGTTGTGCGTTTAGGATTTCTGCACATTTCTGTATGTGAACAAGCAAAAAGCTTAAAAAAGAAGAAAATCTCAAGGATAGCCAAGTTAGCCCTGATGATAAATCAGGCAGAGGATTTGTTCTACAAGATACTAACATAATATGAATATACAAATAATAACAGTGTGATATTTGCACATTGGCATAGAGACAAATAGACAGATGCAATAGAAGAGAGAACACAACTCCATACATATTAAAACCTGAAATTTGATAAATTGACTTGCATTATACATTATACAAAAGCATCAGTTCTGGAAGAATTAAGGTCTTAAGTATAGAAGCCCACACTAAAAGCTTTAAAGAAAATGTAGAATAGTTTCAGTCATTTTAGGGTACAAAGAAAAACTTAAGTAGGATTCCAAAAGTCATAAACCATTAAGGAAAATAAATTAGCAAAGTCAACTGCATTAAATTTAAGAACATCTGTTTATTAAAAGACACCATTCCATGAGTAAAAAGATAAGCCACATGCTGAAAAAAGACTTTGTAACACATATAACTGATAAAACACTAGTAACTGGAATATATAAAGAACTGCTATGAATCAGTTAACAATAAACTCAAAAGACTACAACAAACATTTGATACAAGAGGAAAAAACAACAGGTTAATAAATGTATGAAAATATCCACAACCTTATCAATATTTAGAGAAATGCACATTAAAACTACAATGAGATTCAATCTCACACCATTCCAATTGTCAAAAATTAAATATATGTAATACATTTAATATACTTAATATTATTGAATATTTTATATAAATATTACATGTGTATGTATATCTCCCTAATAAGTAGTGGTGAAATGTGGATCAATAGGAAAACTCATGGGGCTTCCCTGGTGGCACAGTGGTTGAGAATCTGCCTGCTAATGCAGCGGACACGGGTTTGAGCCCTGGTCTGGGAGGATCCCACATGCCGCGGAGCAGCTAGGCCCGTGAGCCACAACTACTGAGCCTGCGCATCTGGAGCCTGTGCTCCGCAACAAGAGAGGCCGCAATAGTGAGAGGCCCGCACACAGCGATGAAGAGTGGTCCCCACTTGCCACAACTAGAGAAAGCCCTCACACAGAAACGAAGACCCAACACAGCAAAAATTAATTAATTAATAGGAACACTCACGTAGTGCTGGTTGAAGTATAAATTTGTCTAACCAGTTGAGAAAACAATCTGGGATTACTTACTGAAGTTTGAATATGACAATCTTGTATAATCCTGAAGTTCTTCTCCTAGGCCTAGCAATACACATTTACATGCACCTTAAAGGATGGAGATATACAGATGTAGATATAGATGTAAATGTAGATATAGATAGAGATGTAGATATAGATATAGATATAGATATAGATATAGATATAGATAGATATAAACTCATACATAACACCAAAATTTGAACAGTAAGAAGAGGTGTGTGTGTGCATGTGTGTGTGTGTTTGTGTGTGTATCTGGACAGGGGGTGGGGTGAAAATACCAAACTCAAAGCATGGAGTTAAATGGAACTCAAAATACAGAGGGAAGAAATTCCTACCTGCCTTTCTCTCTTGGCCCTCCTAAAAAACTCATAGTAAGGCAGTCAGCTTTATACTTCCCAAATAGCAGTACAGAGCATCCTTCTTTGGGGGAAAAAGAAAAGAACTAAAAATACTGTCAGATTGAATATATATGTTTATATAAATACAATTAAAATTTATTATTTAAAATTAATGAAGTTTGACTACTCATTGTTAAAAACACAAAAACAAAGAGTGTTAATTTACACCACCCCAAACCTGAGTCTTTAGAGCTCTCCTCTATCAATTCTTCTGTTGATCACACCTATTTCCTCTAATGACTCTCATGCAATCACCGTCTCCACTGGACCAGACCATATACCCTAGTTACTTGCTTACAACTCCAAACTTGATAAATCCATTCAAACTTAACAAGTCAACAGAACTCTCGATTCTACAAATCTCTAATTACAACTTGTTCTTCCTTCCAGGGTCCCTAACTTTGTATGTGACACTATCATTCTCCCTTTGCTCAGGCCCTCAAACCTGTAGCCCTCTTTGATTCCTGTCTTTCTTTCAGACAACATGTCAGCAAATTCTTTGTACATCAAAAGATACTTCATAGCGTCTTCTCCCAGGCTCCTGACCTAGTCCAAGCTATCAACCTCTTTGATCTTGACTATGCACTTCTAAACTTGCAGCCAAGCACTACCTCTTGCATCCCATACATCAATTATCCATACAACAGCCAGAGTGCACTTTTAAAATATATATTTAACTAAGTCACTGCTCTGCCCAAAACCCTTTAATGGTTTCTCATGTCACCCGGAGTAAAACCCAAAGGTTTTACAAAAGTCTTCAAGGGCTCATTACACCTGGGCCCTGGCAACCTCTCCTATGACATCTTCTGCCATTTTTGTCTTTGCTCCTTTTGCCTCCTTACTGTTTCTCTAACACACACTAAGGCTTTAGCTTAGAGACTGGAGGCTTTGCTATTCCTGCTGCCTAAGCACACTTATCCACATTGTACCCATACAGCTCTCTTCTTCACTTTATTGTCCTCTGTTCACGTGTTATCTCATCCGAGAAGCCTTCCCTACCTGAGGTTCATTATTAGCACACCATTTTCCCCCATTATCCCTTTCACTCATTCATTTATTCCATATTCATTTAAAAAATTCAAATAAAATTTGAACATCTATGGTAAATCAGTCCCACTTTTAGGCATCAAGAACATAATACGACCAATCAGATATAAATTTGGAAGGATATGTGCCCAATGTCATTTCTGGAATTCAATATGAACAACAGGAAAATTCCTTTGATATGTTTAATTTTGGAAAAGAAAAATAGAAAAAAACACACACACAAAGATAAAGGGCATGAAAATATGTAAAGAAGCCAAGTTGCCACAATGCCTCTGCTGTGGCCTCATTATGCCTGCAATACTTCACCAGTCAGTGATTTAGGGAAGTCCATCCTCACTCTCACATCTCCTAAAACATGTTTCATTAGGTGGCTATCTTTATTGTTTTAATTCTAAACCTGACAAGTAAGATCCTATTCTACTTTTCACAATTGTGAAATTGCTCTCCCCAGATATATTCTGCACTATTAAATTAAGCAGCCCTCCATTAGTAAAACTGATTCTCAAGCATAATTACTCAAGAGGAAGAGAGTAGGAAATAAGAAGAGACTTAACATCACTTTCATTTCCTGAGGCAAGTGATTAGAAATCAATATGACTGAGCTTTTTTTCCTACAAACACTCACCAAAGTAAAAATAAGGCAAGACAACTTAAGTTTAAAAGTAAGTGTTCTGTCTCTTAGAAACATATTCTGCACCTGCAAAGGAAAATGCCTCACAAACAATACCATTTGACTGATATACGTTTATTTTGTGGATTATAAATATATATGATCTACCAATAACAAATCTCTAAAGTAGTCAAAGGTGAAAACTGGAGAATGGAAGAAGTATTGTATTTCATTATAAATAAAGTAAAAACAACACAAATGCCTACTATCATTGAAAAGAAATATGAAAGGATTAATAATCATTCTTATAATCAGTCTTGTATTTATATTTATTGACTCACCTAATCTTTACTGAGCGTGTATAATGCAACTAGTGACATGTAGATATAATTATTAAATAGTTTTAAAATTGATTCTTAAAATTTCAAGTTTTATTCCTCAAGTTATGCATTCATTTTCAGGATTTCTTAAAAAATGAGTAAAACAACTTATTTTGACTATTTCCTAACAGGGTCAGGGAAACTATAACACCATAAAAGAAAAACATGAGGCAGATATATGAGAAATTTAAGCAAAACAAACAAAAAAACTTGACATCTAGATAATTGAAGCAAAAATGGTTCCTTTTCAATTTTATGTAACTTATTTAGACTTGATTATCTTATTTCCCTTTTTTTAGCAAAATACTTGTCATGTACAAAAATTGAGTTATGTAATCATTTTGTTCATTTGATAAACGGAGACAAACTTAGTCTAAAAAGAGTACATTCACTTGTCTCTGAGGCAGGTCCTCTCTATTGTGTGAGCCAGACAAATCTCTACTTCACTCTGTTTTAGAATATGTTTTTCAGAACGATCGTTCCTCCTTCCAGTCCTGTGATAGGAGCCTGCTACATAAAATAATACTATAGGGAGGTGTCATCAAGAGCTGGATCTACCTAGCATTTCTACATGGACAAGAACACTACACACTCCAAGGAGCTGTTGACAATTTTCTAAGGAAGAGTAGGCAATAAGACAGAACTATAGAATACAGGAAATAAAACTTCATCCAAGTCTTCTACAGTTTATGATATGTGAAAAGATCTACCACAGTTCACCGGCTTCCTAGCTCCAACTTCTCCTACTAGTCCATTCAGAGATAAAGACATGGGTGTCATAATGATAGAGTATGGAGTAGAACAAAAACCAAAGATGTTAATTGCCTAACTAGATTTTTGTTATTCTTTCTGCTCGAGCAAGAACACTTCATTTCATTACACTCAGGCTAAGTGCAATGGTTTAAGTTTTGCTTTTCATTAAGTGACAGATATTAGAAAAGAGAGTGTGCATTTAATTGTATCGTTATATTCTCCCTGTTGTATATCTAAGATGTAATCATGGAAAATTTGAAACTAATAACATACTCAAAGTCTTAAAATAACTTGTAATGACAGATGATACTTCCTACTCCTAAACGAGTATAAATGAGGAATACATGAATACATGATGTGCTTTATAATCTCATGCTGTTTCCCTAATCTATCGTAACTCCAGTAGGCTTAAGTAAAAGTAAGTCATGGGCTTCCCTGGTGGCGCAGTGCTTGAGGGTCCGCCTGCCGATGCAGGGGACGCGGGTTCGTGCCCCGTTTCGGGAGGATTCCACATGCCGCGGAGCGGCTGGGCCCGTGGGCCATGGCCGCTGGGCCTGCACGTCCGGAGCCTGTGCTCCGCAAATGGGAGAGGCCACAACAGTGAGAGGCCCGCATAACGCAAGGAAAAAAAAAAAAAAAAAAAGTAAGTCATGATGCTTTTTATATTGACATAAAAATCTTCTCACTCAAATGAAGCATGCCTACCTCAGATTTAACTATCAGACTAGGGTGCTATAACTCCTAAATGATGAAAACTGTTAGTGTTTACAACAGTTAAGTGCCAAAATCAATAGATGCATATTAAATTGCAGCAAATGGCTAGGGTAAATTACAACTGTGGCCATATGCTGTGGAACTCTTCTCATGGTTCAGAGTAAGCAGTTAATTGAATCAATAAGAAAAGCCAAGGGATTACAGTTAAATTTAGCAAGTAATTACTTATCACCTCACTTTAATACTATATAGCTAAGTAAATAAATACATTTTAAACTATATTATTTAAATTTTTTAGTAAGCAAATAAAAATTTTTGGAGAAACATTTCTGTTTCAAACTGTTGATAAGAGTTTTTAAATGTCCATGGCAGAATCAGGAATTAGCATGCTCTATTCCTGAACAGGTGATCAAGTTCTAGTCTACAAATGAAAGCGTAATCTGAAAGTAGGAAGAAAGTCATCTGTGTACAATTATAGGATCTCTTAGCAAGCAACTTACAAATCATTTAGCAGTAAAAGGTACAGTGCTCTGTAGTAAATGATTTTATTTCTTTCACTAAAATTAGACCTTAGACTACATAAAGCCATATGAACAAATATGTTATTATTTAACTTCTCAGTCTATAACACTTCTATGCCAATAAATATTACTATTCTGATACCTTATGGTTACGTAAAACAAAGAATTGAAGAGAAATGAGAAAAAAAATCCCTCAATATTTGACCCACTCTCCTGTTTCTGTTAACAGGCTGTTGCCCCAAAATCATACCCCAGCCCCTCCCCAGAATGGAAACTAACTCTTCTTATCTGAAGGAGGAAGCTTCAAAAAGAAAACAAGAACTGGTTAGACTGCTAGGCCCAAGATGGCCAAAGACCTGATCTCCAGTGGACCTTGAGCCTCATTATATGCTCATTGTAATACATTAGCATACTAAGTGAAACACCCACCAGCATCATGACAATTGACAGTTGCCATGGCAACAACAAGAGGAACCCAAACAAGGACTGAAAAGGAGTGTTGCCTCAGTTCTGGGTCCAAACCACACACGTTCTCGGATAAGTCATGAATATTCCTCCCTCTCTTCACTCAATTTTCTCCCTTTTACCTCCACCTTCCTATATATATGGTGTTTCAGCCCTAATCAGGTTGAGACATTGATTTTTTAACTAAGTTCCAGCTTCTCCACTCTTTGGCCATTGAATAAAGCTTATGCTGTTCCAGTCTCAGTATCGGTTTTGTTATTTATTGGCTGTGCTTGTCTGAATTGGTCTCCTGGACCTCAGTGCAGGTCCAGGAGACCAATTCCGTCACAATTCTAGAACCAGAGGTATTTTCTAGCTTTCATCATTCACTACAATGAGATTTATTAACATAATACAATTATCTATGAGCAATTTTCAACATATATTGACCATATATGTGTTACATTATGCTAAGCACTGAATAAGTATTCTTATTTGTCACAATAATCTTTTAAGACATCTACCACTATTATTCTCATTTTCCAAATGAGGAAGGTGAAAATTAGAAAAATAAAGTACAGGCATACCTTGGAGATATTGTGGATTTGGTTCCAGACCACTACAATAAAATGAATATCACAATAAAGTGAGTCACACAACTTTTTTGGTTCCCCAGTGCATCTAAAAGTTATGCTTACACTGTGCATCTCAAAGTTATGTTTACACTATACTGTAGTCTATTAAGTGTGCAATGGCATTATGTCTAAAAAATGTACATACCTTAATTTAAAAATCCTTTATTGCTAAAAAAATGATATCATCTGAACCTTCAGCAAGTCATAATTTTTTGCAATAGTAACATCTAAGATCATGGATCACAGATGATCATAGCAAATATATAATAAGAAGTTTGAAATATTTCGAGAATTACCAAAATGTGTCACAGAGAGCATTTCCAAATGTTGTTGGAAAAATTATGCTGATAGACTTGCTCGATGCAGGGTTGCACAAACCTTTGATTTGTAAAAAAAAAAAAAACACTGTATCTCCAAAGTGCAATTAAGTAAAGTGCAATGAAACAAGGTATTCCTGGTAACTCACCCAAGGTAAAACAGCTAATAAATAGTACTGCAGGACCTAAGCCTGTCTGATTCAAAGGTGTGTCCTTAACTACTAAGCAAGAGTGATCATATCACACTGGATTTCCAGTGTTCCACTTTAGAAACTTCATATCAGGTATTTCCAAAATTAGCTTATATTAATATATCTCATGTTATTCCCATAGTCATTCACGTGTATTTATGGTTTATGTCTGTCTTCCTCTACCAGACTAAAAACCTTTTCAAGGTGGGAAGTACATGTTACTTGTATTTTTACTAACCTCCTTCTTCTATTCTCCCTTGGGCTTAGTATTATTATTATTGGAGGAAGACATTTTCTTCTACCCTTCTAAGTTCTTTGGCTGGTCTAAGAATTAAATTGACATGAGACAGATTAACAAGAGAAAATTAAACAAAAGTTTAACACCATGTATACATGGGAGAGACCCAAGAAAACTGAGTAACTTACCAAAATGGCCAAAGTCCTCACTTTAAATACCATCTTCAGTTAAAGACAAAAGAGGATATTGGGGGTAGTGGTTTGAGTCTTCAAACAGGAGGAAGGCAATTCACAGGGAGATGGGAAAGAAAATGTTTGATAAACAAAGGTTTGCTAGGCCTTGCAAAGACAGTGGGACCCAGAGAGTTTTCCCCACATCACCTATATTACCAGATAATTTCTAGTGATAGATCTATCCTGAATCAGGATCTTTATCTAAATTCTTTTAGGCAGTTAAGGGGGAGGTAACAAGAAAAACTGCTTGAGTCTTCTGTTTCTTAAAATAATCAGCTTAAATTAATCCTCATGCCAAATAGACACATTTGGAAGTGGCAAATTTAGCTCCCCTATACACTAACAGTGGGCAAGTCATTATACATTTTCCCAAACCCATAGAATGTATAAGACCAACAGTGAATCCTAATGTAAATTACAGACTCTGGGTGATTATCATGTGACAATGTAGGTTCATTGACTGTATCAAATGTACCACTCTGGGGTGGGTTGTTGACAGTAGGAGAGACTGTGCATACAGTCAAGGGGCAAGGAAAAATGGGAAATTTCTATACCTTCTACTCAATTTTGCTATGAATCTAAAACTGCTTTAAAAACAAAAACCAGTAAAAAAAAATTGCACTATTTATTTGTCTTTCTTTGCTTCTTTCCTTTTCTTACAGTAGTCTTTTTTGTTGTTTAATTTTTTTTTTTTTCATTTCCATTCATGCCTCTGCCACAGGAATTCTCACTCTCTAATCTTATCATGTCATATCTCTGGCCCCAAGATTGATGACTACTTTTAGGTTAAAACCTTTTTCCTGATTAATATTACTTTGAAACCTATGGTTACTTGGCAAACTAGTAACAATTGTAAGTCAGAATGCTTAAAAATATAAAAGTATCTAGGTTATAAAATTGCATTTCAAGCTTAAAAACTTAGCTTGTGTACAAAATAGTAAAGATGAAAGCAGTATGGATTTCTTCTTAATAGAGATGCCATTAGTAAGGAGAACCATGAACTTCCTCCACCCATTTTCTTAGCAAGTCATATTTTAGAGCCATTAACCCTCTCAAAAATATCGTAGAAGCTCTTGCCCTTTTTCCTGTGCCTACTGCCAGAGAAAGCAGGTGGGTTTCCCTGGCTGGTGAGATGGAGACAGGCTGCTATCTGTCAGTCAGTGTTGTTCTTCTGAACAAGTACTGACCAAGCTCACTTGGTCTCCCTTGGGCTCTCTCCTCCTTCCCAGTGGTGTGTGAGGGAAGCCTGGGCCCTCCATGGCTCTCACCAAGTATGGGTCCCAAGGTTCATTGTTGGGGGGGCGGGGAAGAGAATTCTGATCCAAGCTGCGTTTTAATGTTTAGTAGTCATGAAACCTTTATTTTTATTCTAGTTTCCTGTGTCAGTTCTCAGTTGGTTCATAGCTTAGAGAGAAGAAAATGCCTAGTTAGCATGTCCTAAATCTCCTACAACATCAATGACATGTTTTTGCTTCCTTTTAAAGTTAGCATAGAGTTATAGAGTATAGAAACATATTTCTGTATGTGCCACTGATAACAAAAGGTTGCAGGTCATCTCTAAGGGAAAAGAGAAGGAAAAAAGTCGCATTTCCAAATTTATATATTACATATAGGTCTTTGCATATATTTTAACTCTCACTGTTTTCTTCAATCTTCCTGCCCTGTTTTCTCCAAAAGAGGCTCTTACCTCCAAAGCCATTACTCATACTCTAAAATTTTATCACGTATTTAATGGGAAGGAAGAGCTAGTGAACGTGATGCAAGCTTGGCCAGAAGTAGACACATTTTACTGAAGAGAATGTTGGAGAAGAAGCACAAAAATAAATAAATGAACAAAATAATAAAAAGAGGATTCTGAAGAAGCTGCTTGCTGCATATGCGATAACTTTTCTTTCTCTGAACTTCCTAAAACTAGTGAGCAGTATAAAATGTAGAAATGCTATAAAGGTAACATCTTTATTGTCATATCGTCATCTTTAAATAAATGAGAGTAAAACAGCAGTTGGATCTGTATCATATTGGAAAGTAAATATATATATACATATTTGACAAAATTTTTCATAGCCCCTTACATAAGCATGGGGTTTATGAATGAAACTATCACAAGTACTCTCTGAAATAAGGTATGCTCATGACAAGTGGTAATTTAACTTGAGGAATAAAGTGTCTGGTCTTCCTGGATACTTCAGTGAACCAAAATAATTTGTGGAGGGTGGCTTATTATTATAGCAAATGAGTTGGAGGGAAGCGAGTGAAGCAGAGTTCAAGACAGCAGGAAATAAAAGGCATAAAGAACTATTGAGCCAGAAAGGGGAATTGAAAACAGACCTGATGTAGCACTAATCATTAGTGAGTGAAGTAATGAACTAGGGAAGAGTTGGGGTTTTAGTTATAGTCCACCAAATGGAAATGAGGAATTTCCAGATGTTCCATATGGTCTGTAATTCAAATGTTTTATGCCTTCAGGTCAGAATTTTCAAACAGATAACAGATGTAGAACAGACTCAAAATTTCATTCACACGCCATGATGATTAGCTTTCAAAATCTCAGGGCTTGCATGCAAACTCCTCATATACGAAGTAGGGTTTAAAATAAAGCCTGTCAGACCTCAGGCAGAATTCCAGTTGAGAAATAGAGTTCCATGTTAATAATAGCTTCTTTTTTACATATCAATTCAAACGGTACAAAACAGCATTATGGGTTTTAACATGACAGCACTAATTCAAGAGCTATGGAGTTCAAAAGAACGTTTCTTACCAAATGGTCTATTTGTTTAAAAAAAAAATGATAATTTAAATTGAAGATGTTGATATGGAGAGATTAATTCTGTATACAACTGAACATAAAGTCCAACACATCAAAATATCAATGTTATCTTAAGGTAAAGGAAACAGTAAATTTCTCTACAATGACAAATTCTCACTATTTTTTAACTGCCAAAACAAAAGGTATTATTAAATTTTCAAGAGCAAAACTGAAGTCACCACATGAACACTTGTAAGATCCTATGTGGTACCCCAGTATAATTTAGACAAAAACCCCTTCCCACTGGGCTTAAAATCAAGTAAAGGAGATAACGTTTGCACCCAAATAAATGATCAAAAATCTTAGAGTGGCTAGAGACCCATAGATGTACTAAGTAAATATGAAGACGTTGAGAGTAGAATATTTATCAGATAGGAGGGATAAAGGAAGATGATATTCTGATTGAGCCATAGAAGAATATGTGACAGAATGCCATGCAGTATTTCAGAGCACAAGTTTGTGTCCCAGCTCTCTCTCAACTCACCATGTGACATGGACCAAGTCACTCAAACTCTCTAAGCCTCAAGTCCTGAATTTGTAAAATTGGAATATAAATGTCCCCTGTCATAGGTTTCTTGCAGGTATAAAAAGGGATAATACATTTCAAATGCTTTCCTAGTACAGAGTACACAGCACAGGGGAAACTCTTCTTTCCCTTTCTACAAGTTATTGCTTTGAATAAAATATAGGAACATTTAGTGCTATTTCTGCCCTCTCAGAGAAGGATTAGGAGAAAGGCTTTTACTCAGTTCTCTACTTATCAATACTCTTCTCTATGAGATTAGCATTGATAGATAATCTTGAAATAAATATAATCCATCCTGTGTGACCCAGATTTCTCACTCTCTCCTTCTTTCCTTCTCTCTTGCTTTCCGTTGATGGCCAGCAAGAAAAGCAGATTCTGCTTTCCCACACCTGCTTATGGTATGTCCAGGTCCTTACAGGCCCAGTCTATTACTTTGTGGTGTGTAAGGCAGAGTGTGGTCCTGCCCACTGGCTGCCTGGCTGTCAGCTTTGCAGATCCAGGTCCCTAGATTTGGGGTGGGAGAAGCATTAGGAAGGCACCTTTTGACTTTCGGCTGGAATATTATTATCTAAACCAGCTTTATCCTGTATTTTCCATATGTTTTTTGTTTAGTTTTCTATTGGTCTAGAAGCTAATGAAGAAGAAGGTTATGATTAATTGCATACTCAATAATCCAAATTATGAGGTGATACCTTGGGGAAAGTGTGACTAGTCACATGGGCATAAGCTCACAAAATATAGAATCTAAAATGTAAAGAGCAAGACATCTACATACATGTCAAAGAAGGGCTCTTTGCAGTGGAACATGGGGGAAACTCTAGGTTTAGGTGCCTGGCTCTTTTTTCCTTGGAAGGACAAAATATGATGATTTCCACCCCACTTCAGTTTGTTTAAAACATGTAAAATTAAAATGTCCAAGCTCCTTTTTTGTATAATTAGCTAAATTTTTTGAAATATCTATTTACTTACATATATATTATGAGAAGGTTTATCTTTGTACAGACAGCTTTGAAGAATGCAGAATAACCAAGGAAGAGTTACCACAACCTTTGCTACAAAGAGAGACTTTCCTACGCATTGCTAGGTGCTCATTTCAGTTAATTGCACTGTTAAAAAATAGTGTGGAAGCCACCTCCACTACCTGTACAAAGAGCACTAAAATACATCCCTATGCTGTGCCCCCCAAGCTCACTTATGGAAGGTTCTGCTGCTCCACTGAAGTACTGAGTGCTTGTATCTGAGGCAAAAGAGTTGTGGCCTCTCCCGTTGCGGAGCACAGGCTCCAGACGTGCAGGCTCAGCAGCCATGGCTCACGGGCCCAGCCACTCCACCACATGTGGGATCTTCCTGGACCGGGGCACGAACCCGTATCCCCTGCATTGGCAGGCAGACTCTCAACCACTGCACCACCAGGGAAGCCCTGCATATCATACTCTTTTGTCTTCACTTGTCCACAGCTGAGAGGGAATGCCTCCTGAAATTTTGTGCCTTAGATGCCTCACTTTCCTCACCCCCTTCCTGGCCCTGCTTAGTCAGTTTGCCAGAAAACCTGTTAGGCATAAAATAAACCACTTGTTTTAGTTTTATTGATATTTTCATTGCCCTTGGCTCTCTGGGGTGAAACCTTTCCAAATCAAACTTAATCTTCAGGTAGAACCTGCATATTAACACCTTATCAAGGTCAGGGTCAGCAGAAATATTCTAGACAAAGAGAACTATAAAATAGGGATATATTTTGTTACCCACTACTTTTAATTCACTCCTTAATGATTTGAAACTATAGACTGTATATATATACCCCAGGCACTGAGAGTAGAAAAGTAAATGTTCTTAAAGCTACATGATATGTGAATTGGGGCATGAGGAATGGCCTTGACAGTTGAATCTGGCTTAAGGTCAAATACTCTAAAATCCTATCAATTTTTAATAAATTTTCTCTAACATCCAATCAACTCTCTCTGATTTAATGATTCTGTCAGAAAATATTCATTAATCTAGATATACATTTTTTAATGTGCTTTCTTGTAGAGTTCACTCTCCTTTTATTAAAATTAGACAATCAAGTAGCATTTGAAACATTTCTGTGTTCACGATGGACATTAATGGAACCTACGTGGATAGAATCATTTCCAGATAAAAGAGTTATATCCACAATCTTTGGCAAAGAAATCTGGCATAGAATTGCCCATTTTTCCATGTGTTGTGATGAATGTAAACTAACTTTATGAAAAAGACTCTAGAAATGCACTTGAGTCATTCCTTGTTCTTGTTCCTTGTACCCGCTGTGATTAAGTTCCATAATTTTCCTCAACTATTTAACTACAATCTGCTAAAGTTAATATCAAAGCATATGTGACTGATTTAATCAGCAACAAATAATATTGGGACTTTAGGATCATGACAGATGAAATAATCTTTTTTTTATCAAAATACCCACCTTTATCAAAAGTGCAGCTATGAAAAAAAATACTATTTGTGGAGAATTTTCTATAGAAATAAATATAAATTTCCCTTGCTGTTCTGAATTTTACTTTTAGATCAAATAAAGAATTTTCTTAGAAATCTGATGTATTCTGTATCCTCAAAAAATTTACATTTGCTGAAAGTTACTCTTTGGTATTACCTGTCAGTTTGAAAACTGCCATGAGAAACCATGGTATCAAAGTCCTTTTGTATTTATTATAGGAATATTATCAAGGATATACCAACTATTATACCTGTTTTTCTTTGTATAAAGACTGTGGGAAAATCCTCACCTCCCACAAACATTCATATAACAGGTCTCAGTGCCAGACATATCTGTTTCTTTTCATTTTGGGATGCTGACATTGTAAAGCAAACTTGTTTCTTTATCTTGTCTGAGAAAAATCTTGGTAAGCAAATTCATACTTTACTGCTACGAGTTTAAATTGTATAAACAACCAACATATCTACTGGTCAGATTTTGGCCAATTAGAAAGCTCAATGCTTTTTCTAATTAATTTTACTAACAGAATTAATTCATTTAATGTGATTGGATTTTTAAACTATGGAAGCAAACACTATTAGCACTGTGGAGATCATAATTCAAGTCCAATTATGTATCTTATAACTGAGGAAACTGAAAAACAAAGAACTTCTAAACGTTTCCAAGGTTAGAGAATTGGTTAGAAGAACTTAGAATAGATCCCAATGCTTACTTTTAGACCAGCATTTTCTTCACTACCCTACACTATTTCTAAGTAGAACGTATTTTCCACTTATACTCTCAGAATTGACTTAGAATTTGAATTTCACAAGTTTCAAATCTTAAAAAAAAAGTGTCATTATCACATTTAAACTTTTGAAAATACTTAAATACTTATCAATTTCTGGAGGAATATTAAGCTAGGAGACATTAAAAATTTACCCCAAAGGATACTGTATATAATTTATTAGAAAAATCTATTTTAGTATATTCTGAATATGACATTTTTTATCTTATCCTCCAATTTCTTTTGGTTTTCTTCTTAAAATTTAAACTTTGTATCAAATCCACTTTTCAAAGCAACAACAACAAAAAGATGTCAATCATGATATAGTTGATATAACACAGACAAAGAAAAAAAGGGTCTGAGACAAATCTTGACTTAAAATCCATAGGAAAAAGATCTTGCATAATCCTCCCCACATCTTGCCACCATCCTATAAAAAATATTTTCCTTCTACATCAATTTGTTAAATTGGTAGAAAGCAATGGCAAATTTTTCATTCTTCCAGTTAAACTTGCATAGTTAAATTCACTAATAATTTCATTTACTCTTAACTACCCACCTTCCAAAAATTATCTGCAGTTTCACCTAGTCGTGTTCTTTCTGCCACAGCCACATGGGTCTAATATTTATAGTCTCAAAAAAAGCAAGAGACTCTTTCTCTAGTTATGAATCTGTCACCAACTTACTGTATGACTTTGGCTGAGTTTCTTAACAACCTCAGGTCTTTGTGTCTTCATTTATAAAATAAGGGAAGTAAATTAAATGATCTACGATCCATTTTTGCTTCAATCTATGAAAAAAACTGCAATTTCTCAACTTTCAGAATAAAATGTTTTATCCTACCATTTCTACTTACACATTCTTCAAAGCTTCATTTCCTCTAAGAAACTTGGATGCTAACTTTTTCTTGATCTTTCCAGAAGCTGAAGTAGTGTGTCAATCATGTCATCACTTCCACATGGCTGATGGTGACTGTAAAATGCCACATATTTTATTTTATTTTTCTTAACTTTTTATTTTATATTGGAGTACAGTTGATTAACATTGTTGTGTTAGTTTCAGGTATACAACAAAGCGATTCAGTTATACCTATACATGTATCTATTCTTTTTCAAATTCTTTTCCCGACTAGGTTGTTACACTGCTGTATTTAAAATGGATAACAAAAAAGGACCTACTGTACAGCACAGGGAACTCTGCTCAATATTCTGTAAATGTCACATTTTAATTCCAATTTCAGAGCACTTAAATTAGGGTGGGGGTGGGGGAAATGTGACTTACTTAGAATCAAAGAAATAGGATATCACTTCCTACTGACAAAATAAACCACTTCTCAGTTCTCCCATGGTATATGTTTATTACTTCATCATATCATCCATTTCAGGTAATCTCTCAAATAAAATTCTGTTTTTTCAACTCTTAGTGAGCTTTTAATGAGCTTCCAAAAAATGGATTATGTCCTTTTCATATTTTTTTTTCAATTTACCAAATAACTTAATGATTCTTCTCCTATGTGGTTCCTTAAAATAAATTTACGAGATTAAATTAAACCTTTTTAATGTATTTTCATCTTATCTATTCATCTATAATTATAGACAAACTTCAGGGCTAAAGAAAATTATTTAAAATGTCTATAAACAACATCTGATCCTCTTCATTACACAAAGCTAGAGTTCATACAGCAGGAAAGTTGTGAAAACCAATATATGTCACTGTTAAAAATTGTCAATAATATGAAAGGACTGACAAAATAAGGACAAGGTTGATATTACCATTTTTTCTTTTCTTTTTGATAGCACCTAAAAGTATGATTTATATTTCCAAGTTATTAACTATTATAATAAAATATATTTTAATAATTTCACAGTAGATGAATCTGTGAATGGATCAACATTTATTTAACAAGTTTCCTGTTACTGAGCATAAAGACGATTCCCAATATGACACTGTTGAAATGACAGAATAATAAATAGTCTTGTAAAGTTTTGTCTATATTTATGATAGTTTCATTAAGATCAATTTCTTGAATGAAATTTCTGAGTCAAATTTCATAAATACTTCTATGAATATTGACCCAAATGGTCAAATAGTCCATTAGAAATATTACACCTATGAGTAACAATAAACCTACAAGAGGGCCTGTTTCTCAAAACCATACTAACATTATACATTTTTAAAACTTTAATGTGGGGAAAGCTCATTACTAGTTTTATTGTTCTTTGGTTGAACATGTTTTCATATTTTTCTTGAATATTTTTCATTTTCTTTTGTCAGGCTTTGTTAATCTGCTTATTTTTCTACTAAAGTATTTTTTTTCTTTATAAAATAACACTAATTTTTACATATGATAATTATATATGTGATTAACAGTCATGTGCTATAAATGTTTTCATATGTTTATCTTGCTTTTACTACTTTATTTTGCTTATAGAAATATTTATAGATATTATACACACATATATGCATATACAATCCAATCTATTTATTTTTGCAGTATCTTTTCTGATTTTTACAATATGTTTGGTAGAGTAATTCACTACAAAATTACATAAACATTTACTTGCAATATCTTCCCATTTTAAGTCATTCTTTCTTATTCTTTAGTATTTAATCTTCAGAGATTTTATTTCCTTTTACATTTTTTGGTAGGGAGTATAACTTTTTAAGGTGATCAGTCAGCTATCTTCACGTGATTTGTTAGCTGACTAATTATTTTATTGTTGTGTTTTTTTATTTGAATAGTATATATCAATTTTCTACATTTTACCCCTTCCTATCATTTTACTTTTACCTGCTTTGCTAGCCTCTACTTTGAACTTATATTCAACCTAATCTCAAAGCCTGCTTCTTAATAAGTGTACTTCATCCATTTATATTTATTGTCATAGCTGATATGGCTTCTCTTATTTTTCACATTAATTTACATTACTTACTTTTTTTTTTGTTTCTATTACTTTATTTTTAGTCTTTGATTTATGGACTTTTTCTAAACTAATTTTTGTTTTCTATAAGTAGATTCTTTTAAGTTTTAAGAAATAATTGTGCTTAAACCTACATTTTTCTTGTTATCATCATTAAAATTTATATTATCTATTAGTTCCTTCTTTTTAAGGTGACAGTGTTGGTACATTTTTAATTTCCTCCTTTTTTCCACTTTTAATATCCCCTCTATTGTATAAAAGTGATGATTATAAAATCAGCCCCTTGTAATTTAGTTTGTTGCCAATATTCTGCATAAATATTAATAATTTGTACATTTCATTTTTTTTTTTTTTTACAATCTTTCACTCCAAGTACCTGATGTGGTTGTCCTCCAAGTGTTACTTCTAGTGCCACAGCAAAGAGCCCTTCCTCACAGTGGCAGCTCTCCATTGAGCAGTCACCACTAAGGACGCAAACTACAGGGAGAAGTAAGCATCTCTATCATCTGGGTCTGTTTATATTTGTACTATCAGCTCTAATCATTATGTTGCTGGAGCAAATGTCATCAGTTTTCTTTACAATAGTTATGACATGTGAATATAGATCCCTAAGAATTCAAATGCAAGTGAATGGGACTGATTATGGTTATCACATGGGGCTGAGTGTGTGGAAGGGAGTCATCGGAAAGAAATACTGAGCTGCTTTGAACACATCCAGCTCTTTGGCCTAAAGCAAGAATGTCTTGAGGCCATCTAAAATCAGGTGAATCAGAACAAGGAGGACAATAAGAACAATCAGAGGTGCAGAAGGCTTTTAAAATAAGCCAAGGTGCCTTACGGTTTGATTACTGCTGAGTTCTCTCTTGCTAATGTTGCTGCTAGAGCCTATGCTGCCTACAACGTATTTGCATTTATCCATGGGGGCTGGGAGTGGCTCCCCCCCCAAAAAAAATCGTTTTTAATTTGATCTATAATTTTCAGAAGCCTCATTTTTCACTAGTAGAATGAAGACTTAGACATACTCTTCACATATTGATGTCTATAATTAGGACATTGTGGACAATGTCCTGTAATTAGGACATTAAAGTAGCAATTGACTATTTCACACAAATGAATTACAAATAGAAATAAAATTCCTGAAAATAATAACATATGAGAAAAACATTTGAGTAAAACAAAACAATCATAAATTTAGGAAATCTAGCTCAAGTTACAAGTTGGGTTGGCAAAGAAGCAGCTACAGCACTCCCAGGACCACCACCTACCCCTTTGAAGATCAGTCTGAAGACAGCTATCCTACCTAAGTAGATAATTTTTCAAGGTGCTCTGTGAGATGGATATTGTTTCACGTTGCTATTCACATGCACGTCCAATACAGAGCCCATGAATAGCTGAAAATGTCATCAGAGAGGCACAGTACTCGAGAACCAATGCATTGGAGCCCAATGTATGCTACAAATGTTCAGCTGTTCTCAATTATGACCTTTTTCTTTAATTTCAAGACTCACAGAATAATTCCACACTCAGAGGAGCAAAATGGTATTACAGTCTGGGAAGGGAACTTGTCTTGGATCTAGAGGAAAATAAAACTGTATGTCATTGGAGAGTACATGCAGGCGTTTACTGTTTCCCAATGTTATCCATGAAGTAGATTAAACTCTAAACTGTATCAAGACTTATTGTTCAAGTAGTCAGAATTCCACTCATACAGGATGTTCGATGTAAGGACCAGTTTCCTAAACAAAATATAAATTTGGACAAGTTTCCTATGCCAATCCTATTTTGGGGGTAGGCATGGGGAGTAATTAGCAAATGAAACCATTTTCCACTATATTCTCTTCCCTAGGCTATTTTGCTGTTTTGTGAAAATCATTGTGGTTAGATTTTATAAGGATGGATTAAAACTGGAAAAAATATTAAAAAACAGTTGATGTAAGGTCAATATGAGAGGATATTACGTTCTTTAAACAAAGAGAAGAATAATAATATCACTTCAATTTGAACTTATTTGTATTTTTTGTTAAATTTGTTGTGAAGAAAGGTGATAAATTAGATGCTACAGTTTCGCACACACACACATACACACACACATCTCTCTCTCTCCCATATATATATGGTGGGGGGGAGATAATGTTCTCTGACTATAATAAGAAAAATAAATGTGAATTTTCCAATTGTGTTCATATCATTTTTTACTTGATTTGATTATACATAGTAGATTTGTGTGCTAGATATTACATTAATATTAACATCAGGGATCAAAAAGTAAAAGTGCCTATATTTCCTAGCAAGGTACCATAGACTTTGGGTATTTGAAATTTTTCAGTGACAAAGACAAAAACTTTACATGGATTTTATAAGAAATCCTCTGAGAATGTCATTATGTTTCGCATTGTGCAGGTGATGTTATCTGATTATAAAATGTTAAGAAAATTCTGACATGGCTGCTGGCAGATGGGTACTGTGTATACACCCACATTAGATCACATACATGGTAAAAGAGAGGAGGAGTGGTACTTGTTTCACTCTTTTCCATCTCTAGAAATGCTTTGTACTCTTTTTTCTTCTCTTCCTTTATTGATTAGATCCAGTGCCTAAACTCCAGGTGGAACTTCACTCCATTACTTTTATTCCTCCCACTTCAATACTTACATTTGAGATAGTCTTTGGTAATATATACTCTAAAGTTCTGGATTTTATTTTTTTAACTGAATATTTTTTAAAAGTTAATTTTACTGGACTTAGATCATTTCTATACAGAGGTTTATATAGTGTGATTTAATTTACCTAGTAATATCAAAAATTCAGAGAATAGTTTGGGAATAAGACAAGCAAAATTTAAGACTAAAAGATAAGGTAGTATCTGCAAAACACCTTCAGAAAGTACAAATATGGGAATTCAATGGAAGAAATTACCATTTCTTCTTGATATGTTAAAGATTCTTCGGTGAAAGGTATATTAGAGATAGGTCTAGAAGCTGACAGTAGGATATAGGGAAGATTTCTTTTAGACAGATATTGGCATGAGTAAAAATTTATGTTGGAAAGTTTGGGGATGTTATGGTGGAGAGTTAAATTTAGATATAATGTTTTGCAGAATATTGGAAAATCTGGCATAAGCTTTGAAATGTAATTTTGGACTATTTTATCTTGGACTTTAAATGTCATGGTAGGAAATGTCCACTATTTGTAGGCAGCATTAGTAAGCAGTGAGTATTCACTAAAAGTATGCTATGAGTTGAGTGATATCATACAAGCAGCATTGTAGGAAAATGACTCAGGCAACTGTTTATCAAGCAGGACTGAAGGGAGGAATAAATGGAAAAAAGTTCAGTTAAGAAGCTCTTTCAAGTTTTTCAACCTCTAAAATTCAGATGGCTCTTATGTGGAAAATAACAGCCCTAGAGCATTGTTGTAAGAATTAAAAAATATGAGGAAAATAAAGTGAAAAGTGGCCATAGAATAAATAGTAGCTCTTGCTATTATTATAAATTATATTTGGGAAAGTTTTATAGAATTGGAAGACATAGTCTCTTTAATAAATCTGGGATAACAATATTATCTAAGGGTTTTTAAAGGGTGCAATGAAATAACATTTGTTAAAGAGTTTTGTAAGCAATGGAGTTCTACAAAAGTATAACATGACATTATAATTATTCAATGTATAATATTCAAGAAGGGGTGAAAGGAAGAAATGTGTTGCTATAGGAAAAATATTTTGACTGGATAGGAGCAGCAGGGAAAGGGGAAGAATTTGGAGTGGGGAAACAGAGCTTGAGATGATGTTGTTTTATTACTGCTGAAATATCTAGCAGATAGATATAAAGAAATTCTGGAGCCAGAAAGATCAGGATGATTAGGGAATGAGAACAGAGCATCATTTGAAGCTTTGGCGATGGCCAGGTGTGACTGAGGATGGAGTACATGGAATAAAAACTAAAAGCCAAAACTTTAAAGATTTTCTGTACTTGGGGATGGAATTATGAAGAGGAGTCAGAGAAGTGCTTAGAGAGATGGAAGGAATGCTAAAATTAAGTAATCCCTTCACACATCTGTTCAATTAATATTATGTACATACAAGCACCATCTCCATATACTCATTGCACACTGTACCTCAGGGACACAGCAAACACAGAGTTCACCATCAAGTGGAAGAGACAGACATGCAAACAATTACTCCCTTCTGATTAATGCACCATAATGGAGGTGGTCTAAGGAAAGGCAAATACATATTCTTTTAAGAAAGTCCTGGGAGGGCTTCCCTGGTGGCGCAGTGGTTGAGAGTCCGCCTGCCGATGCAGCGGACACCGGTTCGTGCCCCGGTCCGGGAGGATCCCACATGCCGCGGAGCGGCTGGGCCCGTGAGCCATGGCCGCGGAGCCTGCGCGTCCGGAGCCTGTGCTCCGCAACGGGAGAGGCCACAACAGTGAGAGGCCCGCGTACCGCAAAAAATAAAAAATAAAAAATAAAAATTAAAAATTAAAAAAAAGAAAGTCCTGGGAAGACTCCGAAGAATGCAAGCAACGAAATGCTCAGATCTGCACGAGTTACCAGCAGATCAATGGGCAGGGCACTTAGGGCTAGGGGAGCACGTAGAGATAGGGAGAGACTTGTGTGAGCTGAGGCAAGAGAAAGAGAGAGAGTGTGCGACATTTGGAGCGGCAATAATTTGGAAAGTCTGCATGACATCAAAAAGGCAAGGGAAAGATTTTCCAAAAGGCGTAAGCAATGATAGTATCAGTTGAGAAAGTCCACCAGAATTGTTGTTCAGCAACAATAATAAAAATACCTCTTTAGGAAATGATTACCCTGTCAGGCATATTACTGCCACAGAATTATTGCATTCAATCCTTACAAAAATTTTGTGATATCACTAACATCCCCACTTAAAAATAAAAACACTGAGGCACAAAGAATTTAATTAAATAAGCAGTCCACCCTTAAGTATTGCTCACAATTAAGTGTCATAATTCAGATTCAAAACCAGTTCTATCTACCTCTGGAGGGCTTGAACTTTCCCAACCTCATTCTAGGAAAGAACAGTGCCAAAACAGGAGTAAACAAAGAAAATGTATTTAAAGAGTGAATGGACAGTGAGGAAGGATGCTTTAAAAAACATCTTTTAAATCGAATCTTTTCTAGCTAAAACAATCTGAATGAAATAAAGGCAAAAATTGCAAAAGTGAGCTGTCATAGAAAAACAGAAGTGAGAATGAAAAAATAAATAAATAAGTGTATGTATCCCTTAATATGTAAAAGGCACAGAGGGGTCTGTAATCTCCCAACACCATGGCCAATAGTCCTACAAAAGAACTGTGAGAATCTTTGGAAAGCTCTGGGCTTCCGCCAGACCCCACAACGTTTCTTAGTTACTGATAAACTCTGTGATAGAAGTTTCAGAAAAAAAATATCCAAGGAGGATTACTCTCATTATTTTTTTCTGAAAACACCAGTGTCCAGGGAACTGGAAAGGATTCTCTGCAGCAATGTGTTCCCATGGGCTGCTGTGACCCTAGCGATAGCTGGCCTCCTGTGCTATGAAGCGTATGTTGCTCCTTTTTGTTTTACATCACTAGTGCTTGGTTTATTTAAATCAGATACCAGTATCCTATTATTTCTACTACATATGCAACATACTGAGAAGCAGTGTGGTATGATTCTCAACCTCATTTTAAAATTTTTACAGGAAATATTCCTTCAAATTACCATCCCACACGAAGCAGCCTTACAAATGTAAATGTGTGAGACATATTACATATGTCTGATTTCAAAAGAGCTAATATTTCTTATGTCCATGGGCCTTTCCATCAATACAAAGCTAAACAATGAAAATCAGAGTGACCATAAGCATGGCACCTACCCTGATTTCTATGCTGCCAACAACAGCACTAACTCTTCAGGGAGTGTTTATAGAAGCTAACAAAAGCATGTCAACACTGAAAACAACAGAATGTAACATATGAATTGATTTGGAGTATGTGGCTGAAAATTTAATCTCTCCCCTCAAAAAAAAGGTGCAGAAATGTTTCAAAGAGCTAGCAATTAACCCGCCACTGAAGCTGGCATTGAATTGAATCCCCCCAACATATTCCTTTCCTTTAGACCCTTATCTAAAGGAACCTGTCTGTGAAGAATGCTCATTTTCTGCTGGGTAAGACACTGTGCAAGTGGAGAATTTCACAGTTTAACAGAAGGATTATATCACTTTCCTTCTTTGGAAGAAGTCCAGACTTCATCAGGGAGGTGCATCACATCGTTACACTGCAGAAAGCAACATATGGCATGATGTCTCTAAACAGCTAAAAATGGACTTTCTGCTAAAAAACTTAGCTGTGAAATAAACAGTACATGCTCAAGATGTGCAAAGTTTATCAGTTCAGAGTATAAGAAATCTACAGACTGTGAAAAAATAAAACAATATATAAGTATATATTTCTTACAAACATGTATAATAGAAATGCAATATGCAATTTATCATGTGATAGAAGCCATCACATTCTTTCACTGGTAAAGGGAATTAGAGTTAAGATGGTTTATAAGTGATCAATAAGATTGCCAAAGTTCAGGAGTTAAGTAATCAGATACTAGTTTTTAAGGGGTTTGTTGAAACCATAAACCAAACTCCATTTTAAAAAGATAAAATAAAACTAAACCCAACACACAAACTTTCACTGAGACAACAAATGCATCATTAACTGAAATAGTTATTCATACAACATTGTCTTCATGAACTGTATTAACTTCTCTGGACAGATATTATTAAAATCTAGTAATCAGTTAGAGACAGCAACATATACACTCATAAGATTGATGAATTCAATAAAAAGGGCACGTTTCTGTTCTTGTCTTTTGTTCAGATCTCTGCTGCTGGAAATGCTGTCTATTGTTCCACAATGTACCTAGAGCCAGAGTGGGATTTGGTGGCCAAATGGCCGATGCTGTTGTTCTAAATCAGATGCAGAAAGAATATGTTCTAGAGTAGCATGAAATAGATAGTAGTAGTTTGCCACACAACCATGGAATTTCTACCTTTCTCTTTAAAGATATTCAGGATGATAAAGTCTGAATTGTGTGGCATTTCCAAATATTAAGGAAAGAAATTCGTGTATATGTCCCTTTTTTTCACGATGGAAAATAGTTAGCAATATATTTCATAAGGTTAGGTGATGTTTCCACCTAAGGGCTATGGTGAAATACACTAATTTCCCACTGGACAGTCTCATGTAAATCAAAGAAGTTAGAACACTCCCTCATATGATATA
Source organism: Lipotes vexillifer (assembly GCF_000442215.2). Taxonomy (NCBI): domain Eukaryota; kingdom Metazoa; phylum Chordata; class Mammalia; order Artiodactyla; family Lipotidae; genus Lipotes; species Lipotes vexillifer. The sequence continues at coordinate 1,425,697 of NW_006794958.1, read as the reverse complement.
CAAAATAAATTCAAAATAGTTTAAAGACCTAAATATAAGACATGACACCATAAAACTCCTAGAAGGGAACACAGGCAAAACATTCTCTGACATAAATCATAGAAATATTTTGTTAGATCATTCTCCTTAGACAAAGGAAATAAAAGCAAAACTAAACAAATGGGACCTAATCAAACTTAAAAGCTTTCATACAGAAAAGCAAACCATAAACAAAATGAAAAGACGACATATGGAATGGAAGAAAATATTTGCAAATGATGTGATCGACAAGGGGTTAATTTCCAAAATATACAAACAGCTCATACAATTCAATATCAAAAAAAAAAAAAAACAGCCCAATCAAAAAATGAGCAGAAGACCTAAATAGATGTTTCTCCAAAGAAGGCATACAGATGGCCAACAGGCACATGAAAAGATGCTCAATATCGCTAATTATTAGAGAAATGCAAATCAAAACTATGATGAGGTATCACCTTACACAGGTCAGAATGGTCATCATCAAAAAGTCTACAAATGATGAATGCTAGAGAGGGTGTGGAGAAAAGGGAACCCTCCTACATTTTCGGTGGGAATGTAAATTGGTGCAGCCACCATGGAGAGAAGTATGGAGGTTCCTTAAAAAAGTAAGGGGCTTCCCTGGTGGTGCAGTGGTTGAGAGTCCGCCTGCCAATGCAGGGGACACGGGTTCATGCCCCGGTCCAGGAAGATCCCACATGCCGTGGAGTGGCTGAGCCCATGAGCCATGGCCGCTGAGCCCACGCGCCTCCAAAGCCTGTGCTCTGCAACGGGAGAGGCAACAGTGAGAGGCCCACATACCACAAAAAAAAAAAAAAAAAAAAAATTAAAAATAGAGTTACCATAATCCAGAAATCTCTTTCTTCTAGACATACAGAAAAGATGAAAACTCTAATTTGAAAAGATACATGCACCCCAATGTTCATAACAGCACTATTTACAATAGTCAAGGTATGGAAGCAATGCAAGTGCCCATCAACAGATGATTGGATTAAGATGATGTGATGTATGTATAGGATGGAATATTACTCAACCATATAAAACAATGAAATATTGCCACTTGCAGCAACATGGATGGACCTAGAGATTATTATACTGAGTGAAGTAAGTCACACAGAGAAAGACAGATATTATTATATCTCTTATATGTGGAATCTAAAAAAGTAATACAAATTAACTTATTTACAAAACAGAAATAGACTCACAGACATAGAAAACAAACTTATGGTTACCAAAGGGTAAAGGAGGAGGGATAAATTAGGAGTTTGGGATAACACATACATAATACTGCTTATAAAATAGATAAACAACAAAGATTTACTTTATAGTACAGGGAACTATATTCAATATCTTGTAATAACCTATAATGGAAAAGAATCTGAAATGTATGTGTGTATGTCTATATATATACACACACACAACTGAATCACGTTGCTGTACACCTGAAACTAACACAATATTGTAAATCAACAATACGTCAATAAAACAAATAAATAAATCCTCTTACAAATGATAAAGGAAGAAATATACTAATTTCCCAAGAAACAAAACCAAGTTAGTAACGTCCTATATTGGTACCTTCACTTTATCTCATGTGATCTTCTGTAGTATAATGTAATGATTGTTTTGGGTACACATACTTCCACTTCCTTACCTTTCTTCCTGTTTGTTACAGTTAAAAATATGAGTATTAATTTTCTATAGATATGACTGATGACACAATCTCTAAATCTGAATGGAAATACTTAGAATAATCTGAATACATTTGGATTTCCTTGGACTTTGCATCTCATAGCCTATCACATCATATACATTGTTAAACTTAATGCCAAACAGATAGCTAAATAATCCACTGAAAATAAGTGATGATACAAATATAAGCAGTACATTCTTATTTTGTAGGAAATTCCATAATATCTGAATTATTATGATTAATAATTTTAGTAGCATTTTACTTTTAGACCCCCTTCAGAAGTCTTCACTTTCCATATAAGAGGAACCTGTGAGGCATCTCTTGTAAATCTGAAAGCCTGTCTCTCAGACTAGTGTCTAGAAGTTCCTCATGTCACTGGTAAGAAAAGAGATATATAAAAAAATTAAAATAGCATCCCATGATATTTCCTCACACTAGGTACAAAATTCCTTACAAAAATACACACACACACGCAAATTCTATGTATGTACCCAGAGTACTTACCCAAGTACACTATGCATATAATCTTGAGTTGTAACAGCTTTGTTTTTCTCCTGTATAATACGGAAAAACTTCTAGATAATACAGTATAATAGCATAGATATTCAAATTCTACTAGAAATCTATTTACTCCATGATGGCATTTTAATGAACCAGAAAAAATTAAACCAAAGAAAATTTGCTTTTGTCCATATTCAGACTAGTGACTTTTCTGTATATTGTTTTAAAATCATACAAGTGTGTGTTATCCTGTGATAATATTTCCAATATAGGGTAGCATAATCACACACACACACAAAGAGTTTATTAGCCTAATAGTGGACTTTAATTTATAATTATGCAATTTGTTAAAGATTAACACTCCTAGCAGCTTTTCTTCACCTTTTTTGTTTTAGTGCTGTTTGATTGTATTTATGAATGTGACCTTATATCCTGTACTAGCAGTAGAAAGTAAGATAAGTTAGACACTAAAACACACACACCATAGCAGATAGTACTGTTTAAAGATTAATAAGTGATCTCACTATAGCAGTCCACTGCCTACAGCCTAAAAATATCTTTCCTGTGGTACTTTCCAGGCAGTCCCTGAGGGACCAATAAAACAAGAGCACTAGACACATCTGAACTTATCTATCACAGCTCTGATTGTGTTTTGTGCACTATATGTTTCTTCTTAAAAGCATCTAATTCACTGCCTGTTCACAGCATTCACTACTTGAAGTGAAGGACACTAGGAGAAGTAAATACCACTTTTACAAGACATATTATAGAGCGAATTCATTCCATTTTCCCTTTTTATCTATCAAAACCCCAAACCATGTACTAACCCAGATATTCAGTTTTCACACGTCTTTCTTAATTTTTTGCCAGATATAGAAACTGCACATTTCTAACTGTGCTTCTCCTCCTAGCTCTCTGTCAGTCTGCACTGTACCAGGACACTCAGGGACCTCATCTCAAGGTTTCCAAAGCATCAGTACCAGAGGGACTTCAGTTTGGTTCCTGAGGGCACATACCCTCTTTGCAGCAGGAA